>NC_087071.1:2971793-3111793 GCF_963678635.1 Symsagittifera roscoffensis
TTATCGTTCGCAAAATGTTTGTGGATAAATCGATTAGATACTTACTTTAATCTGTACATTTTTCTGTTTTTAATTGATTTTATCCATTTTGTCACTGCGGGTCATAGATCACGAAAATTGTATGATTTGCAACTTTCGGTCAACCCTGGCAGTGAAGCAAATCAGCCCGTGTAGAAAAAAATTATTTAGTTAATTATTCATTTAATTAACTAATTGTTAACATCATTATTTGCCTTTTGCTCGTCATTTTTCTCTATCTGTGCAGTTTTGCTAGTCATCAAATAGTTCAGTTTGTCTTCAGTATTGGTCAACCTTTGCTCGATTATGGCGACAGTTTGTGTCAAAATGTCCATTTGATTTGTAATCATCTCCAATTTTTCCATGATTCTCAAATTGTCTTCTTTCGACTTTGCAGAGTTCTGTCCTTCTTTCGTTATTACAGGCTGTGAAATTACTGACTCGACAGCGGATGGCTCTAAGATTTCGGCTTGTTGAGAAAATTCGGTTGGGTGAACACAATCAGTAGCAGTGTGAATTGTTCTAGAACTTTCTAGAATGGGATTGGTGTGAGAGCGTAGTGACGTATATGTGATGTCAGTATTCGTAGTGCTCTGAATTGGTTGGAAAGTCGATCGTCCCATAAAGCCTAAACAAAATTTGAAGTTAAATTTTGGCTAATAAATGATACTGAACTCACTTAATGGTTCAAGGCTGTTTTTAATACTACAAAATGTATTTAAAAACCTGAAAAAACCGGAAAATCGCAAAATGAACAAAAAATGAAATTAAAAAAAAACGAAAATTAAAAAGCTAAAATACGTAAAGCAAACAGAAACTATTTTCTAGTTGGCCGTGAAAAAAGTGTCTTTAAATTACCCAGGGCAATTAATGGCAATCAAAAAATCACACTGTTGAAGAAACCGGAAGAAAATCTAAGAGTGCATTCAACGATTTAAATGAGAAGAACAAAAAAAGTGTCAAGAAGCTCCACACTACAGCTGTCAATGAGCTGTCAATAAAATCCAAAAGTTCCTTAACACTTGGTTTCCTATTCTGATGATTTTTTTAAATAAAAATTTACTTTCGCTCATTCCATTTGAAGACATCTGCAAGTGTGAACTGTTTTCGTTTCCGAAGTTGTTTTCACTCCTTGGCAAGCTTCGTGGCAGTTTCGGCTGGTCAATTTTTCGCTTAATTGTCTTCTTACTTTTTGACTCGGCTTAAACAAAAAACCCCGATGAAGTTTACTGTCTGTTCAAATGAGCTCTTCTCCAAACCCGGGTTGACCTCCATAGACAAAAATGCTAATAATACATTACAATTGCCTAATCTAATTCCTTGAAAAAAAAACGAGACATAAAAATCTCACACATTTTACTAAAATGGTGTCATCGAGTTTTGTTTTGGCATAAAAAACGATGTGTCATACTAAATGAAAAAGAAAAAAATTTTTGTCAAAAAAAAACACTAATCCTACAATTTCCATATATTGAAGTTGTATGACTAGCATTTTCGTGATAAAAGTTGAAATATCTTCGAAATTTTTTTTCGTTTTTTTTCCACTGCAAATTGAATTTTGTACTCGAACAAACATTTTTCAAAAAAAATTGTACGCGAAATTTATTTTTTTGCATGTACAATGTAGTCCTGGATAAAGCAATATTGGACTTTTTTCGCTTAAAAACTATTTTCAAAAATGCATAAATTCTTCTTTCTTTTGTATGGCATGTTTCTGTATGCCTTGATTAATGTCTGTTAATTAAAAAATTCAAACGTTAAAAATAATCATCCTTACAAATTTTGGCCAAAATTTAAAAATTCTATACTTACATTGTATTATTTGTATAAGACAACATTAAGACATTTCAGGCCACTTCCAATGCATTTTCAATACAATACGGTTAAACCTTTGGTTATTCCAAGTTTTGTTTCAACTGTGTTCGGTTACGAACACTACTAAAAAAGTTTGAGAAATTAAAGTATAAATATTTTTGCGTTATAGAAAATTGCTAGTCACACAATTTCCATATATTGAAGTTGTATGACTAGCATTTTTGTGATAAAAGTTGAAGTAATTTCGATTTTTTTTTCTTTTTTTTCCACTGCAAATTGAATTTTGTACTCGAACAAACAATTTTCATAAAAAATTGTACGCGAAATTTAATTTTTTGCAGGTACAATGTAGTCCTGGATAAAGCAATATTGGACTTTTTTCGCTGAAAAACTATTTTCAAAAATGCATAAAACTCTTCTTTCTTTTGTATGTCATGTTTCTGTATGCCTTGATTAATGTCTGTTAATTAAAAAAATCAAACGTTAAAAATAATCATCATTACAAATTTTGGCCAAAATTTAAAAATTCTATACTTACCTTGTATTATTTGTATAAGACAGCATTAAGACATTTCAGGCCGCTTCCAATGCATTTTCAATACAATACGGTTAAACCTTTGGTTATTCCAGGTTTTGTTTCAACTGTGTTCGGTTACGAACACTACTAAAAAAGTTTGAGAAATTAAAATATAAATATTTTTGCGTTATAGAAAAATCACTAATCTTAGACCTTTCATGCAATTTTCTGTACTTATGGAATTGCAAGAAAAGTGTATGATTCGCATTTTCCCTTTTATGAAAATTGAATGATTAGCATTTTTGGTCAACCCTAGAATAGAAATACCAAATGATCAACCAATCAACGCCTTTTTAAATGCCTAGGATCGGCTGAGTTTATCGCCGGTTTCATTCGAGTTTTTGAATGCTGAGATTTAATGGGCTAAAAAACTTCTGGTTTTTTGGGTTGACCATCCTACAAAAACTATCCTATCTTAGAACTTTTGTTTAGAATTTTTGTTTTCCTACTTTTTTCTTCCAACTATTTTTTCCCAAAACTAAAAAAAACGCAAAAAAACCATTTCGAAATTGTTTCTATATCGTAAAAACAAAAGAAAATCAATTTTGGAGCCTTTTTGTTTTTTTTTTCAAAAAAATGCATGTAAATTTTTCCAGGTTGTGGTTGTAATGTATGCCTTTTGATCCAAAAATTAAGAAACTAAGGGAGTTTTTTTTCAATGAATCTCCTAATTATACGTAATTATAGCGGTTTGAAATTAATTTAGAAGCATTAGTTTTTCATTTATGACGAATCATGTCATGTCATATATCTGCGGACGTGTTGTTTTATTGGGTTCAGGTATAAATCGACAAATATCTAGTTAACAACAAAAACTAATTTTATGAAGAATTTAACAAAAAAGAAACAGAAACCTCACGTTGAGAAACAAATTCTTTGGGCTCTGAGTTTTCGTTATTCTACTCTGTGTCAGCGGAGAAATTTTAAACTGGTTATAAGAAAAAAAAATTTAAAACGAAAGTCACTAACTTACACTTTTCCTATGAGAAGAAAAACCCTATCTTGTAGCATTCTTAGAGTCTAATTGTGCAAGTTAACTATAATAATTTGGAAAATTTCGACCAAAAAATTGCGTCTTTTCGGCGCGCGCTCCCCCATCAAAATTAGTAAAGATTGGTGCCCAAGGCGACTTTAGAAATTTCTAAGGTTCCGTCATCAAAAACGGATATCTCACCATAGTACAAAGGTGGGTCCCTTTCGGTCGGCAGGGGGTCAAATCCCTGAAGAAAAGGCGTCCGCCCAACGCCCCTTCCCCCTCCCCACCTAAATCCGCTAGTGGTAGGGTTTTGAGTCTTTTTACTTTTCGTTTTTTACTTAGTTCTAGTCTCTTCGGCGCCAAAGGACAAAAAATTTCAAAAATATTTGTTAATTGAAACCGCTCTGGTAGGATTTTGTTGTGCTCCTTGCTCGGAATTGAGCATTTTGTTTTACTTTTCGGAATTGAGGAAAAAGAGGCATGCTCATATATAAGCCCAACTAAAACGCTACAAATTTAGCGCTAGTCACTAGCTATTAACAGCGGGGGGGGGGGGGGTAGTTAAAGATATCTAGAAGCTCTACCTGAGAAAACATCTCTCAGCTGTTCGGTTGGCTCTGTGAAGTTTGTATCCCATATGAGTATCTGGTTGTCTGATCCAGCCGATGCGAATTGGTCGCCTGTCTTCGTGAATGCAACTGCAGTGGCTGCGTGTGGTTGATGACCGTGTAAAGTGTAGATTAACCTGTTGGGTTGAAAAAGAAGTTAAAAATAAAACGGATCTTCTTTTAGTTATTTTGAAAACTGCTGGATAATTCTCGAATCTGATTGGTTGAAATTATTAACAATTATAAACGACAAAAAATCAAGATTTTCATTAACCAAAAAAGCTCAATGAAAAAAACAACCCGAGAAAACTTCTCTGAAAAAGTTTTAAAAAAAGAATAGACACAAGTGATAAACTGTGTCTTTCCCAATAAAGCGCCTCAGGCTGCTAACAAAAAAATCTATCAGCCGCTTGAAACCGTTTTTTTACGGGGAGGGTTTTTTTTGGTTGTTTCAAAAGAAAAATCGGTAATTTCTGTAACATTAGTATGCTCTTCTTATAAATAGAAAGTTGTATGAAATTCAAAACTTTCAATAATTTTCTATCGCTTTTTAGATTTGTCACCCCTCATGAACTACCCGGGTCGAGATCCCGCTCAAAAACCGCTCAAGATATGAGCGGTTTGAGCGGTTTTTCAGCAAGATTTGAGCGATTTGAGCGGTTTGGGCGGTTTGGGCGTTTTTTTTGGATCAAATTAGGCTCAAATTAGGTTCAAAAAATCTTGCTTCAAATTAGGTGAAAAATCTCGACTCGGGTACTAAAAACTTTCCATTTTTAAAATTTTTTCAAAGCTCACTCAACAAATGAATTCTTATAGTGACTATAACAACAACTCTGAGACAAAGTATCCACCGAAATAAAAAACGTCGCGTGGAATAACTTCTCTGAATAACCAACTTTTTTTCTTACTAGAAACCTAACTGCCCTTTTTGGTGTTCTTCCATATGTGATTTTCGTCAATATAACTTTTGGAAATTTTTAACAAATTCTCTTCTTGAAAACAAATGTATAACTGATTATGGGAATGAAAACTGAAGGGTCAAAGGTGAATGAACTGGACTGACCTGCCCTCTTTTAGGTCGTGTATCTTGACCGTGCAGTCACTGCTGGCTGATAAGAGGACATCTCCCTGGCGGGGGTGGAAATGAAGAGAGTTCACGCAGGACTCGTGGCTGTGGTAGCTTTGTAGTAATCTATTCACCCTACAAACACAACACATCGAAATAAATTACGGTTTTTTATCATAATGGAATGTCCAAATTAAAAAATTAAACTAGAAAAAAAAAGTTTAATAAAAATTTTTTTAGACAAGAAGCTCATTTTTAAAATTTTTCAAATTTTAATTTTTAAATGAAAATAAACTTTTGTACTCAAATCGACATAACAGTGTTTTTTAACACAAACACATAAAAATAATAAGTTAGATGTGTTAGGTTGATATTGTTCATCATTATAGTTTTATATTTTATTGCATTCACCCTACACAGAACAAAATGAAAAATTTAAAAACGAACGTTTCAAAAAAGTTTTTTCTTACGACAAGCTTCACATTTTTAAATTCTCAGTTTAAATTATTATACCTATTAAAAAAGTTACTCATTACGACCCAACTACAATTTTTATACACAAAGACAAAGAAATAACTAGTGATCTTTTTTCATTGTTTTAGTTTTTATAATTTGAGAGCAAAAATCATTGTCCTGTATCAAACCCCTCCCCCAATGCCCCTACCTGCAATCCCACAATTTGATGCCCCCACTTGATAATCCAGTGGCAATACAAGTACCAGACGGGTGGAACCTGACATCGTGCATGGAGGCTTCGTTGTCGTAGAACGTGTGAACACACTCTTTCGTTCGGATGTCCCAGATTTTGGTCGACTTGTCATCGCCACACGAAGCTATCAGGCTGGAGTCGGGGGCGAATCGCGCTGCACGGACCTAGAAAAATATAATGAAAAGCAAAGAACTTTGATTTCAAAAAAAAAACAATCCATTGGGCGAAAACCCCAAATTTTGATTTTTCTAGGAATGAATGTGGTTTGAAAGTTTACAGTATTTCTTAATTTGATTCAAAAAAACGGTCCATATTTAATTAAACTGAGTTATTTCGTGTTTTCTTTGTGTTTTTCCGGAAAAAAAATGTGGAAGCTCAACGCGAGCGTATATTTTTGTTATGAAACTATCTTAGGTCCCACTATCGAGGTCGTCCAATCTATTTAATAAGAGATTTAAGAGGACATTGTTATCCGGTATACAACCCCCCCTCTCCTAACTGTGGAAATCCTCCAAGAACTTTCTCTAGGTTTGTACAAACTCACATAACTTACCCAGTTGGTGTGTTGATTGAGAGAGAACTGAAACTTCTGTCTGTGAACTGACCATATCTTCACACTCTTGTCGTCAGAGGCAGTCGCTATGAACTCTCCATCAGAAGAAAAGTCAACTGACCTCACAGTTGCTGACGAAAAAATAATTGAAAAATTAGCTGCCAAGATAATTTTAGAAAATACACGGTTTCTGTGTCAGTAGCCAAGAACGTTTCAGCGATTATTAAAAAACAAAATTATAAAATTCAATTTCAATTCTAATTTTTTAATTTCTAATTATCGTTTCTTGTTCGTGACGTGATGAGAGTTTTGAAATAAAGCCTAGAATTGAGACATACGCGCTAGAAATTTTTTTTAAAAAGGGTTTTTTTGACATTTTGTTTTTTTTTAGAAAATTGAATTAAAACAAAACAAAGATGAATTTGAAAAAAAATGAATTTAAAAAAAATAATAATAATAATTTTTACAAAAACCAATTTTCAAAGTTTTCACTGAATTTCAAAGAGAATATTTTAAGAATTATGTCAAGAAAATACTGATGAAACATCACATTATTATTTTAATTGGAGTAAAGTTAAAGTTTCATCATTTAAATAAAAACTAAATGTACCAGTTTGTATCCTACAAAACTGGCACGCATTATTTGCTCAAAGTAAAAATTCTAATATTCCCAAACGGTTGTTGTACATGATGAGATTTTTTGGAAATTCTATTAGAGCTTCGACTTTAAACTGGTATAGTTTTATTATCATATGTCATACGACTTATCCGATGTATATTTGGATTAAAAAACTTAGAAAAAAACCAAAACCCCGAGGAGAAAATCTTACGCTTTCCAAGTGAGCGGATCAATAACAGTCAAAAATTCTTGAAGTTTCATCATAGAAGAAAATAAAGATTGATGCAACCTCATAGAAAGAAGAGGACTTTTTGTTTTTGTCAGAATAAATACGGCAGCTTTAAAAAACAAATGACTCTGTTTTGCCAATAATAGCAAAACAACAGTGACTAGTCTTAGCTAGGCTCAACTTACAAGTTTTTTATCGACTTATGAGATTTTCAAGCAATACTGAATAAGAATCGATTAACCGTAAAAATTTTGCATGAAAAAATGATAAACCGGTAATGGTGGAACAAATGCCTAAATTATGTGTTTTTTCTCGCAAAATGTATTCAAACACACTTAAATCAATTTTTTTCTTCATTGTGCAGGTTCTTGCTAACACAGAGCAAGCATAAACAAGTTTACGTATTTGCGACTAAAAATTTACGACTTGACGATGAAAGGAAGAGTTGGTTTGACGGATTGATCACCATTTGGAAAATGCTTATCATACGATTCCCTACATCTAAAACGCTATCAGAAATGGTCATACTATAAAAAGCTTATCATACAACTCACTACAAGGTTTTTTGTGGAAAAAAAGCTTATCATACGATTCTCTTTGATGAAAACTGAAAGAAAATCGTTTTTTTTTTCACTATTTTGGTGTTAAAAGTTTTTTCAAAAGAATTTTTAGGCAAATTTAAATGAGCTTGTATTGAATTTTATTTTAAAAAAATTAATTAAAAGAAACAAGGGTCCGATGAAGTTTTTCTGTGATAGCAGAATATTTATTTTTCGGTTTTAGATTAAATCATGTAACATAACTCTGCCCAAGAAAGTTCAGGGTTTTCAATATCTGAATTTTTAGAAATAAAGTCCTCGTTTCTATTTTTTTGATTTTTTTTGTGAAGATCTAACTTTAAACTTATTTAACATCTATCAATACGTAGTTTAATCTGCAGTTTTGATGCCGTTTAGCTTGCTTGCCTTTTTTTTCAGAAAACTTTTTCTGTCGTTTCCTTGTGAAACACAATAATTGATTTATGCGAAGCAAAACTTATTTACATGAAAAAAATTGTCATGTAATTCTAAAGTATGGAAAAAATATCTACCGTAAAATTCCATAGCATGAGGAAATTGCTCATAATGCTGTCTGTTTTCATACAATTTTTTTTTGTCTTTGGAATTGTGCTGAGTTGTATGATAGGCTTTTTTTCAATAGAATTGAATTTATTAACAAGCAATTTCTGTCAATCCGAGTACCTGCTTTTATGCAAAAATGTCGAAATCGATCAGATTGATAGATTTTCTAGCCTCCCTTAGAGTCTAGTTTTTGTAATTTCCAGTCTTTAAAATAGCAGGAATAAGTTGAAAATCTTGACAAAAATGTTGACGGTTTTTTGGGTAATGCTTTGATTGGGCATCGATTGGACAAATGCTGATTTAATTTTGTTCAAGAATGTCTAAACTGAAAAAAAAAAATTGTTTTATGAAAATAGTGCAAGAAACGGTTTAAAATTGATAATAATCATTTATATTAGCTGTTTTTTCTACATTGTGATTTTTTAAAAAAGGACTTTGAATTATTGAGAATTCACCGTTTTTTCTACTTTTCTACTTAGTAATTTTCAACATAGTACTTTTCTACAAAATGTATTTCAAAATTGACACCTATTCAATTCCGCAATTAAATTGAAACAAATCAATTGCAAACTCTCTGTTTTCTGTACGGGAAAACATGATATCAGGCAAAAATTAAAGCTTAAATTATCAAAGCCAGGGTGGGAAGCTCGACTTTGGTTTCAACTGTTTAAAACTAGAGAGTGAAAAGTTTGCGTAATACTGAAAAAATAGCTTTTTTGTTTTTTATCAACCATTTTTTAACAAAATGCCATAAAGTTTGCAAGTGTTTTTAGTTTTTAGGTAATTCTTTTTTTTAAATATTCAGTTAAATATAATTCAACCCCCTTCCCCCCCAGGAATAAAATTTTAGTCTTCTCCCCAGTACTAAGTATAATGTTTTTCTGGTTTACCCGAGTGAGCTTTGAAGGCGTTGTTCTCCCCCTTAATACTGGGCACCCACAGTCTCACACTCCTGTCACGTGACCCACTCCCCACCAAGTGTCCGGTGGGGCTAAAACAGACACTCGTCACCCCGTCTGTGTGTCCCGAAAAGCGAAACACTCTCGCCTGGGGGGACTTGAAGTTCCACACCATGATGGTCCCGTCCAGAGAGGACGATGCCAGTTGTCTGGAGTTCGGGTTGAAATCAACGGCTAAAAACATTATGTAATTACAGTATAAACCGTGTTATGCGTCTCAATTATACTATCTAGTTATGAAGATTTTCTGTTCATGGACGACTTTTCAATACTATTTTGGAAAGAATTGACGACCACAATTTTAGATGAAAAACAACAACTATAAATTTGAGGATGAGGAAGCGCTCCAAAAAATCTGATTTATCGAAATGAGTTGCAAGCGGCCAAAGTTATTTTTTCAAAAAATAGAAATTTTTAATGGGTTCTCTGCTCTTCAAGAATAACGTTCGTCTAATATACAATTTTAGTGAGTTTTCTAATAAAAACCCGTCTTCGTCCGAAATAAACTGATAGATCTGCAACTTTCCATGCCTGTTAAGAGAAACTCAATTAAATAAGCATAATTTTTGTTTAGAAATGTCAAAAAAATTTTCTGGTGAAAAACTTAAAGAGACCAAACATTAAACTCAAATAGTAATCAAAACTGAAAAAGATGAAATGCAAACTTGACATTTTCTTGTCCAAAATTACATTGACAAAAAAAAATAACCGTGAGGACAAAAACAAATTAAAAATATAAAAATACCTGTGATAGCATCCTTGTGACCTTTGTAATGCTGCGCCACTGAAGGATCACAGAGGTCATTTGCAGTTGTTGATGTTGTTGTTGTTGTTTTTGTTGACATTCTTGATCACACACGTCTTCAGTGAAAAAATTAATTTCTCTGTTTCTGATCAGTGTAATTCAATATTAGCTATTTTTGTAAAAAAATTTATTTGAGATCTTTTTTTATTATATAAAATAGCTTGATTACTGATTCTTGGTGATAACTAATTTGAAATCCTTTTTAAGTTTGTCATATATATTACAACTGATGAAAAATGAATTTTTTGGTGAGTTGAAACGTGCATTTAATTCAAATACGTTTTAAAACACGTTCAGCTATGCTTAAAGCATAAAATAAATGACAAAAATGTAGTTTTTGTTTGAGAATGATTCACCTTTAAGCCAAGCACGATATACATTTTTATTGAACAGTACAAAAGAGTTGTCAAAAGCTGGACTTTTTCATAAGCGACCAATTAAAAATTCATTTCAATGAAGATCTTGAAGCAGCAAAACAAGAAAAAATAAAAACTATTTTATTTCAGAATGAGCTTAAAGGATCTGAAAAACTCCGACTAATTTCTAGAATAATTCAAGCAAAAACCCCCTGTGTTTTTACCATGAAAATTTTTTCCATCCACTGAAGTTGAAGTTATAAAACTTTGAATCCGGGAAAAGTCGATGTAATTTAGCTAATACGTTGTTAAATTATAATCGCATATAATAACAAAGCCGAGATGTTTTTTAACAATTCCACCTAACCCCCTCATGTAACTTTAAAAAGCATATCAAAAAATCAGATTTTTATAGGTCTGGAAAAATGTTAGTAGGAAACCCATTAGGGTTACAAACAAAGATAACGGGAAATTTTCTTTTTGTCAACATGATTGTTTAACAGAATGTTTTTTATGTAGATTTTTCGTAGAACAACTTTTTTGTGTAGCAGATTTTTTTTATTTAGAAAAATTGAAAAAATCCAGTTTGGAACCTGAAGAAGAAAAACCAAATGTAAAGAAAACTCCCCACCAGCTAACACTTGTTATGCTCAGACAAAAAAATTGGAATGGATTATAGAATAAGTAGCAAATCACATTAAAGTGGATTGTTTGTCAATTTTATTTTTCTTTTGAAAATTTGCACGATTTTGTGCAGTGTTCGATCTAGGTTTTTCTCTGTGGGGGGGGGGGGGGGGGTTTGGGGATGCGTGCTTGGATTTTTATTTTCAAAAATTTCGAAAACTTTGTCCACCTCCTTTCCAAGCTCTCACAAAGCCGTAAAAGACCGTTTTGTCACCAAAAATGGACATTTCAAATTAGTACAAAATAGTGCAAGTCTTTTGCTCCCTTACAACCCTCCTTCCCAACGTTTGCCCCCCCCCCCTCCCCCTCACTGAACCACTCCACCACCTGAACCACACTGAATCATCACCCAACCCCAACCCCCCTCCCCCAACCTGAACCACCACCATTCCACGGCACCTGAACCAACCCCCACCTGAACCAACAAAACCCTGCAGCTACACCTGATAAAACACCCCACCACGCCCCCACCACCTGACCCCCCCCCCCCACCCCACCTGACCGAGTTCAGGGGTAGGGTGGGTGTGAGCGAAGGGCTGGTTCATTTGGGCTCATGTGGGGGATGGCGGGGTAAAAAGGGGGAAATGGGCAAACATTGGGGGGGGGGGGGGGGGGGGGGGTTGTTGAAGGATAGTTGTTGAAAGAAACATAACTCAGTTATTGAGTAGCATAAAAAAGTCACAAAAATCAAAGTTGCGCAGAATAAAAGACATTATGTGGGTTGAGCTTCGCGTCTCAACAAAGTGGAAAAGTGGAAAACATCTATTTTATTTGGATTTTGTGTCAGTGTCCACAAAAGTGAAAACAAAAATCTACTATAATGGTTTAAAAATGAAATTTGTTGCCTTGGAAATAGTTATAATATCAGGGGCGGATTTAGGGGGAGGCGAGGGGGGGATGGCGGACGCCCCCCCCCCCCCCCTCAGGGATTCGACCCACTGCTGACCCAAAGGGTCCCTCCCCCCTTTGTACTATTTTGAGATATCAATTTTTGGTGATGGACCCTAAAATTTTTCTAAAGGCACCTTCGGCGCCAATGTATACTCATTTTGAGGGGGTAGCGCGCGCCGAAAAAACGCAATTTTTTGGTCAATAATTTCCAAAAAGTGCCTAAAAACGCCGTTTTTGGCCTGTTTTTTCAAAATTTTGCCTGCGGCGCAGAAAATATATCCAAAAATAGGGACAAAACAGTGCTTTGGCAAAGCTCGAAAAATCAATTTGGTCGACCTAAAAAAAAGGTCAACAAAATTTTCGAAAATTTTTTGAAAATCCGCCCCCCCCCTCGAGAAAATCCTAGATCCGCCCCTGAATAATATCCTTTTTTTAACTGATAATAATCATTTTTTTTTGATTTTGTAGACACTGACAATGAAACTCATTTACAATCTATTTTTATTGGAATTCCAATGCGGGCCCTTACATGTCAATCTTTACTGTTTGTAAACATGTCAATCTTTACTGTTTGTAACAGAATCTTGAATTTCGAAATAATGCACGCATGGTAGGTACCCCCCGTCAAATTATGAATCAATGATCTGCAGGCTTAACTTTTTTGATCTCTGAATCTCGCACTAAATCATTTTGTTGACAGTGGTGGCTGTGGCGGGGGTTGGGGTTAACAGAGTTCACTAATAGTATACAGATTTTTCTAATGAATGGAACCCATTTTTCAACAAATAATTGACACAAACATTTTTCATCAAAGAAATCAGACAAACATTTTTCATCAAAGAAATCAGACAAACAGTTTTCAACAAGGAATTGAGTCACTCGCGGATTGGTTTCGATGCCTTTTAAACATGCCATTCATTAACCAAAATTATTTATTGTACAATGTTAGCATTTGAGAATTTGGTTAAGTATTTTCATAATGGTTCACTGATGGAAAATTCGAGAATAACTGCTCTTAGTGGGGTTTTTTGAGGGTAATCTGTTCAGCCGGATTAGAATACTTTCCCACTTTTTATAGATCACAAAGCATGTCAGTTAAAAATAAACCTTTGAAGTGATTTTTAAATTCCAGATCTAGAAACAAAATAATTCACGGTAGGTTTTGATCCAATTGGGTTGAAAAACTTTGCGATAATTAAATCCTTCCATTCTACTCATAGATTATGGCAAGTAATTCAGGTATGAATTTTTGGTATTTGGTGGCCCTTATCGGATTTCGCGCAACCAAACTGTTTGTGAACGTCTATTTTTAGTAATCAAACTAACTCATAGTTGACTTTTCTGCTCGACTTGAAAGTTATTGCTGAATCAGTAAAAAAAATCATGAAGATGGACATTGATGATTCATTCAATGAAAAATAATTTAGCGTTACTTAAGCGCTGGTTTCATAATTTTTAGAAGGTTGCAAAAAAGAAGGCCCCGCAGTAGATCGATTTGGAACCTGATCTAAACTATATTTTATGATTGGATAAATTAAATGTTTTACCAATGTAAAGTATTTAATATTAACCAATCATGATCCATCTAACTAACAACCCACTTATTTGTAAGTGCTGAAGTTACTTGTAATTTCAGCACCAGAGAGATTTGAATTTAACTTAGAAATTAGTTGGACTCTCCCGAGCACTTCAGCAGCCGCAATAAACCAGTATACCCTAGATCTATTGAGCCTAGCAGAGACTAGTTAAACAACCTGAGACTAGATAGTATAAGAGTAAGATTAGGATCGGTATTAGACTAAGAAGTTGCACGAATCTATCCGGCCGAAAATAAGATAGCGTGACGAGCAGACGGTGTACCCTATCCGAAATTACTCTATGAGTTACACTTCGGTCCTAACTCATCTGGTGCGACCATAAGTCTCGAACAAGACCTTACTAGATTAGAATTAACCAAAAATAGATTAGAAATTAGACAAAAACATTTACAAAATGTTATACGACAATAATTTAATTGAAATGTCTCTCCGACTCAATAGATCAGAGCCAATATTCCGAACCATAATAGAACTACCCGGAATTGGAAGAAGACCTCGAACCAAAGACGACATACGACAAAGTAGAAACTTGCCGTATAGTTATATGATAGTTCGGCAAAAGCCAGAACAAACTTTTATATTTCGAATACTACTTGCAATGAATTTAGATTTCCATTTGCAAACATAAAACCTTGAAGTTACTCTTCAAAATCATTTAAGGCGCTAAACAAAATTAATATTATACAATAACGATTGATAAAAAGATCTAAGATCGTTTCCCTAAAACTCTGCAGTATTATACAAAACATGTTTGAAAAATATTTATTGGAAAACAAAAATAAAAATTAGTAGCATGACAATAAATGGTTAGTAATCATAAATCATCCTGTTGTTCCAGCTTCATCATCTAAAACATAACAGCAATCATCAACTCACTAACATCATAAAACACTAAATCTTTCCTTTACACACATTTAAAACTTTATTAAAACTTAAATTCACTTAATTTTAAAACCAGATCATCAAGGCTTATCCTTGGATCTTAAATCATTTTCTACTTAATTAAATTTTAAATTTGATCATCAAGGCTTATCCTTGGATCAAACAGAACAACTTTGTTCTCCCCCACCCACTTAATTAGTGTCTAACGACCTCAAACGTCGATTCACTACCCAACCCTTTCTAAAGACCCAAGACTAATAGAAATTTTTAAAACAAAACTAATCATTCAAATTAGGATAAACAGTGAAGAACTTCGGTTATTCATCCTTCACTTGACCCCCCCTCTTACCAGACCCAGGATAAATCTTAGACTTCGTAAGTTTAAAATAGTATCTAACGAACTACTCGCGTTCTAATTATACCTGAACCTTGTGGATCGATTTACTATTCTCCAACCCTTGAACACAATCACTACCCCTAAGTAAGATTAAGTAAGTTAACACCTTAGCTTATACTAGTCACGAGAAAGTAAAAATCATTCTTCGGAATCGATATACTTTTCTCTCCAACCCTGAACAAATAGACCCAGGTTAAGCTAACCAAAAAATCGTAAGAACTAACAGTTTAAGAAAATAGAAATCATTTAACAACTTTTTGCATCCGTCATTCTAAACCTTATGTCATTTAAAAACCTAGGAAATAAACAAACAATCATTTTACACAATTGTGAAATAGATAACAAAAAATACGACCTTGTAATCACACCTCATACACAAACAGTTGGATACATTCGAACAAAACGACAAACACTAAAGAGAAAAATAATAACTAAACAAAGACAAATAACACGAAAAAGATTTTCAAAAAATCGAAACGCATTTTCAGAATCAGAAACCAACAGTTTAGACGAACTTTACAAACTAAAAGAATCAATAGATAAAAATTACCCACTTCACGATCAATTATATTTTTCTGACTCAGAAACAACTTCAAATTCATCACAAAGAGGAAAAAGAAGAATAAAAAAACAGTACAAACACAAACCAGTACATCTATACAATTGGAATCAACCAATTCGACACATTAATAATTACATATTAACAGTCATCGAACGAAAAAATGAGTTCAACACACACCCCAGGTGACGAAACTCCAGATGATGATGAAATCTTTCCTTTTATAGTAGACGCAGATACTGATAGAGGACAACACATATTTTGTCAAAATTTACTCGTAAATTTATTTGAACCCGGAATCAGTCCATGTAAAACAGAGTTCCCCGATGTAAAAATCAAAAGACAAATCATAGATCACTACTTAAAAGATATATGCAACATAACACAACAGTATGGAATCTACTCCATAGAATTCACTTCCCCAAACCATAATAATAGAACATATACTATTCAAACAGACGATCTTGATTTAGAATTTTCAAAAGTTTTTTCAGAATATATAAAAAGCATCCAATATCATAACTCACAAAGAGCAAACTCCATATTCACCAATGAAGTTTTCGCAATAATATATAGTTATATTTCGATATTAGAAAACGAAATCCCACTAACAAATGTCTCACCGACAGAAACATCTAAACATTTGAAAGTACGACATGAAATTACACTACTCTCTAGTTATTTAAACATCATTAAAGAAAATTTCACGAAAGATGACGTTTCACAACATACCAAACACGATCTACAAAAAATTTTAGCATGGTTCATAATAGATTATTTCACACACAATATTGATTTAATTGCACAAGCAAGAAAAAATTTTAGACCCCAAAATTCGAACGATGATACCGCTATCACAGAACAATCAGATTATGTTTGGGACCCCGAATGGTCTCATCACGCATTTATAAGCTTTCCACAATCAATCTCAAGTCAAGCAATAGGTACAATATCTTACATAAGAGATTATGTAAGAGTAATACCATTAACAATTGATGCAACACCATTAAACTATAATACATTTTTACCCGATACACAAAATAATAGTTTAAACTCTACAGTTATACACAATGAAAACCTCAATGGAACTAGGAATCTTACTCAACAAGATATCCAGACACCATCACACTTCATAAATGAAGAAATTGTACACACAACAACTACACAACAAAGTATTTCACCAATACGCCCAAATTTAACAACACAAAGAAATACAAACCCTTCACAAACACAGGTAACCTTACAATCAACCGTTAAACCTTCGGTTGCTCCAAAATATTCCCATATGGATTACCAAACATACAGACCCATGACAATACCATCAAAAACACGCAAAACATTCACTAAAAACAACTTTGCAGACCATAATTATAATTATACACATCCATCAAAAACAAATTATCAACCACAAAGGAATTTTAATCAATATACAAAACCTCGAAACTGGGATAACCCAACGGCCCAATATAATTCCAAAAATTTTCAACCAAATCCTCCACAGGATCGCAGTGAAAATTACCCATTTTTTCAACAGAATAAAAATAAAAAACAAACATCTTATCAAATGGATTATTTATCCTCAGATGACGATTTCTTACAACCAGATATATTTGCACCAAATACTCAAGAATATCGTAGACAAGGAATACAGAGAACACGTACAAATCATAGAAATTTTTCTCCACAATCAATAGATGCACAACATCAACAACCAATTCAACAACAAAATCCAATTAATACACAATCTTTTCAACCAATTCAACAACAAAATCCAATGACTGCACACTCGTATCAAGCATCACAAATGCAAAATGAAATACCACTCCCATATTATCTCCAACAACATGAAATAACAAGAAACCAACTTTCAAATTTTTCTCAAATGCCAAATGCAGCAGAATCATTACAAATGACAATGAATCCATACCTTATGGGTGGATCATCAATAACATCAAACAAACCTTTAATGGTTTTCACAGGAACAGACCCTGAATACTCTGTAGAAGATTATTTAAATGCAGTAACAGCAAACCTGATTTTAAATATAGGACCTGAACCAATTAATACGCCACTACATCAAAACTGGATACATCGACGCACAGCGTTGATACAAACAACCTTAGATGGCGCAGCCCAAAAATGGTTTTCAGTACTACCTCTAGAAATAAAATCAAACTGGAAAAGATTTACACAAGAATTTTCAAAAATGTTTGACTCCGAAAGAAACAAACAACAACAAAGAGTTTTATGTAATGAAATTCGCAGATTACCAAACGAAACCATCAAGCAAATAGCAGTACGAATCGAAACACTAGTTCGAAAAGCATACTCACTAAATACACATGACTATAAAAACACAAAGATGACAGAAATCTTAATGATGACCTTAACACCACAATTAAGGAAAATAGCAATAAAAAAGAGAGCATCCCATCCTTCTTCAATTCGAGAACCCGATTTAGATTTTCGAAAACTAGTAGACAAATTAGAACAAGCAGAAATCACGATGAAACTAGAAGAAACGGAAAATCTGAAATTACAATACGTTAACAAAATTGAAACGACTCCCACTAATATTAATAATATACAGGAATCAGAAACAGACCTCGTTGAAAAAATCACTGAAATACTCAATATTTACGAAAAGAACCCGAACTTTAAAGGCAAACCATCTTTCAAAAAATGGTGTAATTATTGCCGCCGATACGGACATAGTATTTCCGAATGTAGACAAAAACAGCAAGATAGTCAAAATAAACCTCAAAAATACAAAGAACCAAATAAATCATTCTATCAATATATGAAAAAAGATCAAAATCTACCAAACAAAAATGTATACAGCAACAACAGTTCAGGAAAACCACTTCCGAACAATACAAGTTATACAAGAAATCAATCCCCATATAACTCAAGTTATAGAGGAAGATCACCAGAACGAAGAAATACACAAAACTCATCACAAAATCACTACAATAGACCAAATAGTAGAAATAACTACTCCAGATCAAATTCAAATACACAACGATTTGTTTCTAGATCTAATTCCCAATCAAGAAATAACTACTATCCAAACAACCAATCACGAAATTCATCATACAATAGGAATAGAAACTACTCCTATAATAGAAATAGAAGTTATTCAAACAACCGAAACCAGAATTACCCGAACAATCGATCAAGGAATAACTCATATAATAGATCGAACTATAACAGACCAAACAATAATTACCAAAACAGATCGCGAAATAATTCACAAAATCGACACCCAAGTTATAATAATCGTTATAGAAATTATTCCCAATCACCACACCGGAATAATAATCACTATAATAACTCTAATAATCGTCATAGAAGCAGTACACCTAAACATCAAAGACAAATCAATCAAGTACAAGCTAACCCAGAAACAACATCAGACCCCCCAGGTATTGATGACACAGTAACTGATACGTTACAACTCAATCAAATAAACTGTACATCATCAGATTCAGAAAGTGATACTGAAAACACTCTTGCTATCAATATGATAAAAGTCGAAAATGACTATGAATCTGTCATATATGAACAACCCTTTCCATCACATATATATGAAAATCAATCAGAATTTCTTCAAAATTATTACACTACACCCATAAATTCCACACCAACAACGCAAGAAACAAATGCAAAAAATACTACAGAACAACCCAATCAAAATGTCAAAACAAAATGCTTGAATACAAACCACATCTACCAAAATATACAAAAAGAACAACCCAAAGAAAAAATCTGGACAATACCATTTCTCTTAGAAAGCCCAAGAAATAAAGAATTTCAACCACCAGACCTTGAAATAGATTTTTTAATTGATTCAGGAGCAGAATCAAACATAATAAACATCCCCACATGGAATGAAATAAAAACTTTACATCCAAAGCTAACACCTCTTGAAACCTCCAGCAAACTAGCAACAGCACAAGGATCAACATTGATAAACTACGGAAAAATCCAATTATTTCTCCTCCCTACCAGAACAATGGAGCAAAGTAAAATTCTAAACAAGCCATTTAAACAAATATTCCATATCACTGATATTAAATATAATATCATTGGAATACCATTTATTTCGAAGTATATACCAACAATTAACATCCTAAATAGTAAAATATTAATCAAAGATAAATATACAAATACAAAAGAAACATCCCTAACATTTTTTCAAAGATTAAACAAACAACCACCATTCTTTTCAAAATTTTATCCAATATATAACCAACAAAGAAAACACCTGAAACCACTATCAGGAAACATATATAATTTTTCAATCAAACAAGTTCACCAATATGATAAAGAACAAAACAAACAAAAATTTTATATGTCAGATTTTGAATTCAAACCTATTCATAAATTTTTCAAAATCACAATCTCATCAATAAAATATTTGAAAAATTCGAATTCAGATATTATTTCCTTACATGTCTATAACAACACACCTTACCAAGTAACATTACCTTTAGGACTTTTAGGATATTGTGAAACCAACGCTACAATATCACCAATACATGAAAAAGCCTATCGCGTAAATAATATACTCCAATTACTAGATATTTGCCAATCTACAATTCTTAATGAAGAATTATCTATAAATAATATAATAAGTAACGAAAACAGAAATACGGATTATTTCACAAAAACTCCATATTTCAAACCTACATTCAACATCAGTAACTACACAGAGGACCAACAAAAATTTTTAACAATGTTTAATTTCCAACATTCACAAATAACACAAGACGAATTCGAAAAGTTAGCCAAACAGCTAATTAAATATTCATCAGTCTATGCAACATCAAAATTCGATGTTGGCAAAATCAGTTCATCACTACATCTCCCATTAAAACCAGACGCAGTTTTCAAAAAACAGAGAGCAAGTAAAGTACCAATTCACTTACATGATAAAGTAAACAGATTACTCGATATTTTAGAACAGTACAATATTATATCACCAGTTAATAAAGAAGAACAACCAAAAGGCAACACATTCATCAACCCCGTTATCATTCTAGCTAAAGGAGAATCATTAAAAATCGTTCTCGATGCTAGATACCTCAATTCACTTATAGATGAATCAAAATGTAATTGGCCCATTGAACCAATACAAGTTATTTTAACAAAAATAAACGGCAAATACTTTACAACCGCCGATATGAATAGTGCATACAATCAAATGCCACTAGATGAACAATCACGACGTTTAACACAATTTGTTATCGGAAACCAACAATACGAATTTAACCGCTTATTCTATGGAATATCCATAGGACCAGCAGCATTTTCAGCTTTTATGAGCAAAATTTTTAGACCACTAATACTCAAGAAAAACGCAATCACCTATTTAGACGATGTTTTTATGCAATCACAAACAAAAGACGAAATGTTCAAAGTTTTAGAAAAATATCATCAAATACTTCAGAACGAAAATCTGAAGGCCGCCCCCGATAAATCACACTTCTTTTTGACAAGAGTTAAATTCTTAGGACATAACATAGAAAGAAAAACAATAACTCCACTGAAATCACGCATTGACGCTATTCAAAAACTTCAACCACCAACAAATAAAAAGAAAATCCAAGAATTCCTTGGAATGTTAAACTTTTTAAGTAAATATGTTTATAAAATGCAATTATATCTACGACCATTTTACAATATCCTTAGACAACAAAATAATTTTGAATGGAATACAGAACATCAAGCACGATTCGAAGAAATAAAGAAACTTTTAACCGAACAAATTTCAAATACAATCCCAGACCCTGATCAACCATTTTATGCAATGTGCGATGCTTCGAACTTTGGCATCGGCGCAGCACTATTACAATCACATAATGGTACAAATAAAATGAACCTGATATCAGCAAATTCCCGATTATTCACTCAAGCAGAGCTACGACTCTCAACTCTAATGAGAGAATGCACAGCCATAATATATACACTGACAGAATATGAATTTCTGATACTTGGATCAAAACATCCAACAGTTCTATTCACAGACCACAAACCAATCATTTTTCTTTTCACACAGAAATCTAACCCAAACCACCGAGTTTACAGATTTCAACTAATTCTAATGAAATTTCCAAACTTACATATAGTTTGGACTGCAGGAAAAAATCTTGCATTACCAGACACCTTAAGTCGAAATACACCACCTGAATTACTTACACGAAAAACAACAGTTGAAATACCCAAAAATATAAAATTCTACCTTGCAGAAAACGAAACATCACCTCGATTAGAATGCAAATATGCAGTAAAAACTGATATTGAACAATCACAAATAAATAATTTACAACATTTCCCACTTTATTTAGATTGTCAAAATAATCATTATGAAGTTGATTTACTTGGAACATCAACCTTCAAACCAATCCCATATTCTCAATGGATAAAAAATAACACCCAACAAAAACGAACAAAACAACACCTACCTAAAAAAGACCATTTTCCACTAAGTGAAAAAGAAGATTTAACTGATAAAATAAATTTATCAGGACCACAAACAAATGATTCAAAATACACAATAAATCAAGTTTTTGACCTCCATGACCCACTTGATACAATACCCTTATCTAAATTAGAAATCGAAAACATTTTTCTCCCCCCAACAGAAACAATTACAATTTCAACACTGAAACAATATCAAAACCTTGACCCAGTAATTAGACAACTGAAATCATGGCACAAATATAAAACTAAACCTATCAAAGCAGATTCAACCATTCTAGGAAACAAAACACTCCTCCGATACTTTCGCAAATTTAACAACACAACAATTAACGAAAACACAGACCTTTTAGAGTATAACATGAATGAATCTACAGTTCCATGTCTCCCTATAAGTATGATTCTTATAGCTTTTAATATTTCACATACACAAAATATTAAAGGACACTCTGGATCAGAAAAAACATATTCAAACTTTATACAAAATTTTTACTTCCCAAATGCACCAATTTGGATAAAAGTACTATGCAATGACTGTATAGTATGTCAACTAAATAAACCTTACCCAAATCAAAAACAAATAGCACAAAAACAAGATTTTAAAGGACAAAGTTTGTACTTTAATCATCGTATCTCATTTGATACTAAAGGACCAATTTCACCCTCATCAGAAGGAAAATCCTACATTATGGTAATTGTTGACGCATTTACACATTATGTAGCACTTAACCCAGTACCACATTGTAACGCTTATTACGCTTACACAACACTTTATGAACACTGGATAGCAAAATTCGGACTACCAGAAATTTTAGTTACAGACAACGGTACAGAATTCATAAATAATGAAATTATCACACTATGTCATTTATATAACATTAAACACAAACCACGTACATCTCATGCACCTTGGACAAACGGCTTAGTCGAAGGTATGAACCGTTCATTACAAGAATATCTTAGATGTATCATCAACGGAAATGATACAAAATATACCGAATGGTCAGCAGATGTAAAATTATTTCCCTTAGCATATAATTCACAAATTACGACAACTTTAGGAATGTCACCATACGAAATGGTTTTTAACCAAAAGCCACGCAAACCAATAATGTTTACAGCAAATTCTCATAAAAACGCACAAGGTTATTGTCAACCAAATAAAGACTCAATTTGTTATAACCTCCCATTACATACACACGATGAAGATCATTTTCATCACCCACAAATTCTTAAATTAGCCTCCGGTACACACACCGAATGGATTTTAAATAGAGATAAGAAACACAATGAAATTTACCAAAAAATAACGAAAAAGTTATTACAAAGACAAAACATAAATGACCAAATCAATTCACGTTTTACACCAGCTTCCGATTTAAAAATTGGAACATTTGTTTTAATACCTAATTTTAATACTCAAAAAGGAATTTCTAAAAAATTACAACCCCTCCGAAAAGGACCCTACCAAATAATTGCAAAACCCACTGATGTCACATATAAAATTACCGACTCAAACAAAAAAGAAATCGTTCAGCACCGAAACAACCTATTACCTTATTACCCAAAAGAATACGCACTCCGCGAATTAACTCAATTATATTCTTTCACAGGATTAAAAATCATTCAAAACGAACCACATCTGAAAAACACAGAACAAAATGATAACCCCACCGAAAATCAAAACACAAAACCAACCGCCACCAAAAACAATACACAAAACCATAAAGAATCTCCAAAACCAAGAAAAAATAGAAAAATGACAGAACAAATAATACCCCAAGAAGAAATAGACAAATCTGAACATAGAAAAACAACAAGACTCCGAAATCAACCACGTAAAAACTACAAAATGTTCATCCCCCAATCTAAAATATTAAAAAAAGTAGAATTTAAAAAG
The DNA here is from genome assembly GCF_963678635.1 of Symsagittifera roscoffensis. Classification (NCBI taxonomy): domain Eukaryota; kingdom Metazoa; phylum Xenacoelomorpha; order Acoela; family Convolutidae; genus Symsagittifera; species Symsagittifera roscoffensis. The sequence goes on from NC_087071.1 coordinate 2,995,599, forward strand.
TAATTTTAAAATTTTATACTTCACAATCTTGAAACCTCCGTAACATTTTTCATTTCAATTTTTCAAAATAACATGCTCACAAGTACGCAATAATTCTAGTTCAAAATAGACCAATAGGATTCATCCAATCCGCCACTTTCTCTAACTCAAACTAAGATCAATTAGACGAATAATCTAGAACTCCAGGCACATCTCTAACTATAACTTTACAACCTCCAGGTCAAAAATAAGCAAACCACTCCAACTTGACAGCTAAAATAAATATCACCATAATACCGTACCCCTCCCTTATCTAATAACCCAAAGATCAACAATATTTCCCCAACTCAGACCACGAATACCCCCAAAACAAATTTGATAACTTAGCCTAAAGTAACAAAATGAAGATTTTAATTAGCCTAAAGTATAAAAATCTTACCATACCCCGGATCATTTGACAAACAAAAATAAAGAAAAAGACGACCTCCCAGTCACCATAAAAATTGCCCCCAACAAATTTTTACAAAACTCAACCCACTTGTCAAAAAACTAATAAATAATTCGACCACACTAGAAAATCGCCTCAAACAAGCAAAAAATATTCGACCAAGAGATCATTTCTTAAATGCTCTTCTCTCAAACAGTTGCTCAAATACTTATAAATTTTAAACATTTTTTTTCAATACTTGAAGCCTTTATAATATTTCTTTTTGATATACTTGAATATTTTCTAATAATCCTAATCATTTTTTGTAACATTTTTTTAATTTTCTACACTATACTCGAACTATTCCTCCAACTTTCCAAAACCCTTGAATATATCCACAGGTACGATTTTAACAACTTGTCTAAATGATACGAACAATTTTCAGTAGAACTGATATTTTTTTATTGTTTGTAATTTTCATAACATTTTTATCATCCCTCATTTTGACAATATGTAAATGTATAAAGAAAGCAATCATCACATTTGCCCTAGCAACAATTTTTCTAATTATTTTTTTGGAAGAATATTATAATAAACATAAACCTTCCCACTAAAGTAAAAATTCAAAAATCCATCAAAAATTGCTACCCAACAGTCACAGAATCAGTCTTCACCGACATCATCCCAAGATAATCCAACACCACCTTCAACTACTCAAAATCCTCAAACATCTACACGAATTTCTTTTCAAGACAATCCATACACTTTTGAAGAACGGCACGCTCGTTTATCTGAACCACTAGAACCAGTTCAACGACAAGCATCCCTAAGTGAACCAACATACAATCTTTACCCAACACTACCACAAGAACTAAGTAGAATACGAAACCTTAGTCAAAACCAAAACACAACAGAAATAAATAGACAAATTATACATCCTCGACGAAATAGAAATTTTCAAACTCCCCGAGTTCATTTTGATATACCTCAATCCCCATCACAAACCACTCCAGAAAACACCACTGGTATCACACCAGAAACTCCTACACTTTTTTCACAACGAAGCACTTCAAGTCTACCTTCAGACTACTTAGGTTCAACACCAACATCTGAACAAGCACGAGAAAATCCTTTTAACCCCCCAAACCTAACATCACGACTGCCATATTGGACTACACATTCATTCACACAAGGTGAACCAAATTTAGTCAATGACCCCATAGATATTTCTACGGATACAACAACATCCTCATCACTACCAGAAACATTATCACTACCATCAACACCATCAATAAGCCAATTTTCACCACCACCCTTTAACTTAAATTTTCCAAATAATCTCGACGCCAGATATCGAGAACAATCATCAATAAATATTCCTTTAAGACTAGATTGGAATACATTCACAGCACCTCCACCATTATTTGGACAACATCAAGAAAGTAACCGCCTTCATAACTGGGCACTTAATAGATTACAATATCGCCAAGATATTCATAACGATATCCGTGATCACAATATTCAAATACTCCAACAAAACAGTTTACAATTAAAGTTTGAAATCACAGTTAAATTAAACAATATTACACAACATCCCTACCCATTAAATCCACCTAACATAACAGCTCAATCACTACCACCACCGTTTATAACTACTGAAGTAATATATAAATACGACAGATACACCAAAAACACAATTGGTTACATTACATTTTATAACCCATACTCAGGATTATCATACACATGTATATTCTAAAATTATTAATTTTTCTCCAACTCCCTTTTCTAGTAACCTCAAATCAAAACATAAACCCTTCCCCTCGCACAGGACCACAAGATTTATTAGTAACACATTACGATTGCGAAGAAAATGAACAAAAAACACTACACAAATATGCAATAAATCAAGTATCACAATGTGAAACAGAACCACAAGCTATAGAAACCACAGATATAATAGCAACACTCTATTCCAAAGCCCGAGCAACAACAGTTACATGTTATAAATTCACAGCGACATTTTCCGAAAAGAAAGTACATTGTTCACAAGTCTCGAACGGAAACAAAAACCGACTTGACCATGAATCATTCTATCAAAGTAATATAGAACGTCTTTTACATCTCAATCCCGACGATTGTAAAAATGAATTACTTAGACTAAACATCACACGAAATAAAAACTCCCAAAGAAAATTAGTTAATTTTCAAGTTTTTTCAGACTCTGTACATCAATCACAACTTGAAAGACACCAAGGACATATAAAACTAGACGAAAAATACCCGTATAACGGCGCACACGGACGATTAACCTATGACCTACATGATAAACATTGGATACCACACATTGGTATAAATAACCCATCAAACTGCAAAGCAGACACGAAAAATAAAGGATACCAAGAAATAATGTTTTTCGATTGGAAAATACAACTCGAAAAAATACAACTCACACGAGATTTATCTGATAATACAATGATCTATCAAGGAATCCGACTACCTTGTAAAAATGATCAAGGATATTGCGACCCTACAACAAGAACACAAGCAACAATTGTTTGGTTCCCCGAAGATACATGTACAACATTTCAAGTAGCAAAAATACACGCTCGTATGATAAAATTTCACGAAAAATATTTCATACAATCAATTCCTTATGAACAAGTCCATCCATCACGCAAACTAAGTTCCGATTTTAGAAACATAGACAATATAGAAAATAAATTGACACGTTTTCAAATATATCAAGAAACAGAACTTGCATGTAAATACAGGAATCCACTTCACAGAACACAATACTCTGAAATATTAGTTGAATACGAAAAAGGATTCGACATGACCACTGGAAAAGTAAAAATCGACCCATATGCCACAGTTCATCCTCTAAACGAAGGAACATCCTATATACCAGTTAATTTTGAAAAAAGTAACGGACAACCTGGTGGACATCTAAAACCTTATGACACCAGAAGCACACGCTTACAAGAATTATCACTAATGAATACTACATATTTCGGTAATATCCACTATGATATTCATTTGGATATGAAACTAGACTATACAATTAGCCGCATTTTTCAAGAAATGTCACTCTCCGAATTAGAAACACTACACCAACTATGCGAATTAGAACGAACACAAATATTACAATCACTTGCACTAGCAGTATTAAAAATACCCTACGCAGGATACTTATTATCAGGAAATAGATCAAATTTTTTAGACTATGAAGGAAACATCTTATGGTTTTATACTTGTACCAAAAAAGTATCACCACTATACGTTTTTGAAGATAAACGATGTTATAAAAGAATCCCTATCTTTTATAAGAATAAAGTACATTTCGTGGATACACTTTCACGAAGAACCTATTTCTGGGATACCGCAGTCCCATGTGGATCAGAAAATAGCCACAATGTAGTACAACTAAACCCTGATGAAAATAAATATTATCTTCTCACTCCATATCCCACATTAATGCAATCACTCAAAAAATTTTCACCAGAAAGCATTCGCGCTATTGCTCGAAACCCAAATATAGACTTACAATCAATAGGAATCTATTCAAAATCAGATATTCAACATCACATTAGAACACAACAATTCCAAGAATTATTAACACAAATGGACACTATACAAAGACAATCAATAGACCAAAATTTACGCAAACTTGCAGAAACCGCAGGATTTGCCGATATCTACACACAAGACTATAGCGGATATTTTAAAGACATTAAAGATTATATATATCTAAACGGCGAAAAATACCGTCCCCAAGATATATCACCAATTAACATTTTTAGCTTTGTTACACTCAAAAATGAGATCCTAGATTTTCTAGGATGGCCCTACTACATCTTAGAAAAATTGACTATTTTATACGCAATGTTTAACTTTATTGGATTTCTTTTCTCACTTTTAAAAGGAATCTACAACACATGTGCTATACACACACAAGTAAACAGACAAGCAAGCGTAGCACGCATACTCTTTGCAGGATTTTTTGGAATCTTTTCTACATCTATAAACAAAATTCTTTTAGACGCACAAATAAAAGAATATAACACAAAAATAACAACACGACAAAATACATACGACGAAGAACATAACAATGTCGACACACAGCCAACGGCACCACAATTACCACCCCTACCAAATAACCATCCACTATCCCTAGTCCCACGAAATTTTCGAAATTTAGCAATCACACATAATCCAAATTTTCGACTCAATACATCACAAAGTCCCGTCCAACATATAATGACACACCAGTCACAAGATGATAATACTTATGAACAAATTATTGAACAACCCCATACCACCGCTTTTCAGTCTCAAAATAATCATTTTTTTAGCCCACGATGAGCCGCCAACTTGGATCACTACACCGATCAAATTCCCACCCAACCAATCTTACCTCCCCAATCCCAATAATACCACTTTTTGCTTTTCCGCCACCCGATTTTCCATCTAGCAATGTAACATCAGGCATGAATTCCGACACTAACTCACATATTTCAGTTTTATACTCCATCTCACAGCTAAATAACCCGAATATTGAAACCCCCGATGAATTTGCCGACTCAGAACCATCCCCATCCAATAATTTTCATAACCCTTCTAATTTTTCTCAACCTCCTTTTCAACCCATATTGTCCAATAACCCTGACCCAATCACTCCGACACCCTCTTATGCTTCCCAAGTTACCCCAACCTACTCCTCATACCAATCTGACCAATCATCTCATTCTCCAGACACCCCCCGAATCTCCCCAGAGCTAGATAATTTTATTACCCTCCAACAGCAACCCTACCACCTTAACACCCCGACCATAAACCAAATCTCCTCCACTACAATTTCATCCAATCCCCCTACACCCTCTTCAAATTATACTGAATCATTAACACCATCATCCACATCCACTATATCTTCACTAAACACTAATAGAGCTTACCGCACTTTTAAAAGAAAATTCCCCAACCATCCTTTCCCAGCAAAACCAGGAACAGCCCGTGAATACATCAACCACCCCCAGCATACTAACACTAAAGAATTTTTAGCTATCACCTTACCCTCGTTTCCACAATACACTTTAAACACCCCTCACGACGCTAACGAAACACGCAACTTTGTAGATGAATACGTTTTAATGCCCACTCTCTCTTGGACCTCATACTATCATTTCACTAACCCTCTTTGCTTACCTTTATCCAGCACTTCCATCGATATAGAACGAAACAAGGACATGCTATATCAACTCACTACACCACTAACCGCTAGACAATTTACTTACGTTGGATATAAAAAATCACTAAAAATACACACTGCACCTAGAGCTAATGAATATACACTAGAATACTACGATCACAACATCATTAGAGCTAACCAAGATCAATTCTTAGACGACGATCGCTTCGCTAATCCACAAATCACCGAGAAATTTTTCATCAAGACACCATATATATTTACACTAAACATCTTCGACCGCAAGTTTGATCACATTATTTCAGAAGCACTAACAGACACACAAGCATACGAAAGTTTTAAAGAACGCTTCCAAATATTTTCACTAACCTTTCATTTCCTTGCACCACACGAAAGAGATTTACACTGCTCACACGATATTATGTTGCGCACTAAACAAACACATACATACAGTTACTATCGTTTCATCCAAAATCACTTTGACCTCCACACACCCTCTAGACAACCACACCATCGTTTCCAATTCATCAATTCAAAATACACTTCACCATATTTCCTAAATTTCACATATTGTATTAAAGACACTAACCTCCATGGTATTCTTCGTAATTATGACCCCATAACCCAAATGTACATTTTCTGCCCCATCACCAAGACCTTCAACGCCGAAGAATCCCGACCCTTCCTTATCCCGCACGAGTTCCTACAACCTATAGAAATCCCAATTTTAGAATTCATCCACAACACTAAATTTAACCACAAATTATATAACTTAATCCAAAACACACCTTATGAGTTTGCAGTAGGCACTGAAGAACTAACCACTATTAAGGCACTTCAATTGCTTTGGCCACTGCTTCAAACTAAAAATATCATCCGCATCTTAGCTAAACTACTAACAACTTCAGAACTAATTCACGACATCTTCCCCCACGGTTTTTTCCCCGACGACTAACAGGTAAGTATGAATTAAGTAAATATTACTAATTAATTACAGTATTAAAAACTCACCATTCTTTATTCATGTTTTCTTTAGATTTTTAGCCTTCATCCTAGATCATCTGAAAAATTCACAAAAGAAAAATAAAAAATAGCAAACTTCTTCAAAACTGTTTAAGACCCTATTAAACTTTTGCACCAACAATTAAATAAATATAATACCAATGCAGTAAATTAATTTATAAAATTTCCCCCCAAAAGCAGTAAATCTACATATGATGAAAATTTGTATCTTAAAATTCCCCCATAACTAGCAGTAAATTTCTAAATTCTATGTAGTAAATTAATAAAATGCAATTGCAGTACTAACCTTTTGATATTTTCATTCATTCGCACAGAAATTCTATCCACACTCGCACAGCTCGCCCACGAAGAATTGTTTAAAATAATGAATTTCAGTTTCAAGTTTTCACACTCAACAACTCTAACATACAATAACATGTTTCAAACTTTCCTTTAACCCGGTTGGAAAGGAATCATATACTAAACAAAACTAACCAACGCAGCTTACTAAATACCACAAATCATAGAATAACAGCATGACTTAGAAAAGGAAACCAACGGTACCCAAACCGGATTAACCCAGTTTAAAACTGGATAATTTATTCTTTTGAAGACTATTACAAAGTCTTAGAAAGAAATAATAAAACACAAAAAAGTCGAAAGACAAACCCATACCACAAACAATTTGCTTTTTGGAAAAAGTACATAACCAACAAGACATAAGTAAAACCACAACAAACCCAACATAAAACGTTGTCACATAACAGGACCCCTCACAAACACCGCATGAAATCATACTCCCACTCCTGGCCTAACCCACCAGGAAAGGACGTCCTGAGCATGCTCTATAGCCGGCCTAACCCACCGCGCTACATCCAGGCTTTGTGACCACACCTTTATTTTTAATAAGAGCTACTCAAGGGTGAGTAACTCTTCAAAATAACCGAACTAAAACAAAAAGCTTTTGTGAAAACAACTAACTAAAATCATTATAAAAAAAATATTAAACTAATAAAAGTTTTATAAAATGTAAAATCACATGATGCAATATATAGATCAGAATACAACACCAAGGACGAACATCAAAAGACAAGACGACCTCACTACACTCGAGAGAGAATGACCAACTACAATCGATATGCCGCTCACAATCACAACTCAAAGGATTTAGAGTACGACTTGACTTCGCAGAAAAGGACTTCATTGAACTAGACCAATGACCACCTCGATGTTCAAGTATACGTACAGATCCGAGTAACCAGGCATCCCCTCCACGCACAATCTCCACGCCATTCCCAAACTAGATCATACACAAAAGAAGTTCTCCACGCAGAACAGAAAAACCTGACATAGCCAACCATTCTGGAATCAGAATTGACTTTGTTGCAGAGACTCAGTCGTTGTCACAAGAAGAAGCGAAAGAAAATTATGATGTTCGCCAAATACCAACGTCCATCATCCACCCTTGAATTACAGAAGAACTGTTCTAAAAAACTCTGTAAAACCCGGATGGGTGGAACCTGATCTAAACTATATTTTATGATTGGATAAATTAAATGTTTTACCAATGTAAAGTATTTAATATTAACCAATCATGATCCATCTAACTAACAACCCACTTATTTGTAAGTGCTGAAGTTACTTGTAATTTCAGCACCAGAGAGATTTGAATTTAACTTAGAAATTAGTTGGACTCTCCCGAGCACTTCAGCAGCCGCAATAAACCAGTATACCCTAGATCTATTGAGCCTAGCAGAGACTAGTTAAACAACCTGAGACTAGATAGTATAAGAGTAAGATTAGGATCGGTATTAGACTAAGAAGTTGCACGAATCTATCCGGCCGAAAATAAGATAGCGTGACGAGCAGACGGTGTACCCTATCCGAAATTACTCTATGAGTTACACTTCGGTCCTAACTCAGATTCTACGTTCAGTACACTTCTACCCATTCGTATATATCTGTGACCAAGAATCAAAATTGACAAAGACTACTACTTATTTTCAATCGGATTTTTTTCTGATGATAATATTTTTTATTTCAGCCTCGCTTTTCATCAATGCTTTTTTACTTATTGAAGACCACTTTTAAATCAGCGTTAAAAATGCAAAATACTGAATCATTGATTAAAAATAATACAAAAAAGGTTCAGAAAAAAATCTGTAATGATTATCGATGGTAGCCGGGTTGACAAAAATAGTTATCATACAATTTTCATATTTGAAAAAAAGGCTTTTTAAACTCTTTCATACAATTTCATAGAGCAAAAGTATATGTATGAAAATAACAAAACAAGCATTTTTTCCATATATGAAATTGTATGATAAGCATTTTTTCCATAAAAAAATCAAAAAAATTTTTGTTTCGAATTCTCGTTTTTCAACCGGAACACTAACCAAGGATTTTTTATCATGATAAAACCCAGAGTGTAGCATTTGGTGGTTTTAGCCATAAAAGTTAATTTTAACATTTTCACATAAAAATATATACCAAAAAAGTAACTTTTTGAATATGGCTAAATAATTTTTAGCTTGAAAATTATGATGGTTGAAAAAAAGGCCTGTTTTTTAACAAATTTTTTTTCATCTTAGCAAATCGAAACAAAAGACAATAATTGTGTTAACAAAAAATAACATTTTCATGTAATTTTTGGGTTTTTTGGACGAGAAACTCATCCTGGACTACGTTATAAACACAACAATGTCAAATTTTGCGTGCAATTTTTTTTTTCGTAAAGTTTATGTTTCAGCACAAATGCAAATTTGCAGCCAAAAAAGGGGATAAAAATTTTTACCTCAAATTTTTTTTTTTTGAAAAAAATGCATATCATACAATTTTCATTTAAGAAAACTTTATAATAAGCATTTTTCTGACCGAAATTAAATTATGTTTTCGATTGGCAATATGCCCTCTATCATAGATATACTTATTTAAATCTATTTAAATTTACCCAGACAATTTTTTTGATGATTTTTGAAAACTTTATTTTTTCTGTGACAAAATGACTGTTTTATAATTTTCATACATGAAAATTTTATGAGGAGCATTTTTTCCATAGACTTCATATATGAAACTGTATGATAAGCATTTTCCTTCTATGGACGTTAACCCGGGAGATAATAACCAAACAACCAGAAGTTTTTGTATGTTTTAGACAGAAAACAATATGCGACACCAAGGTTTTGCATTGCAAACCTTTTATCTGTTTTTATCGAGACTTTGTGGGCGTCGTTTTTCTTAAAGTGTAAATACAACTTAAGCAGTGTGTCGTCTATACAAACACGAATCCAATAAAGATTCCTATTTTCGTAACGAAACTAACTAAATAGTTGTGCTCGGTTGGGTCTTTTTCTCTTCGACAAATTTCGAGTTTTTATCTGGCCTTTTTGACGAAGTTTTTTTAAATCATTCGACAACTAGTGTTGTCGTTAGCTTAATTTTGAAAAGATTTTTCAACTGTGATCATTTTTTGTAAAATTATGGGTGTTTGAAGATTGCCATTTTACTATTCGGGACAACTAACATGAGATACATTTCGTGCTGTTTACGCGTAAGCGGAGATTTAATCCGTCTTAAAACTCGCTCCAAACTGTTTCAAGAAAGATTAAATGCCAAAATTGATTTATTAGTAGGATCTGGCGCATTCATGGTCAACAATGGGATGATCAGCTACCCGATGAAAGAACGACCGTAGACCAGTGGTTTCATGTCTTAAGTGGAGACAACCCTGCTTATACGGGAACCAGAGGAATCTCAGCGGAGTCCTTAAAAACAAGCAGCTGGGTGAACGGGCCAAGTCTGCTGAAAAGTGGCAAGTGGCCTTTCAAGCCGAGCATAGTAATACTTAAGAAAATCCGCCCGGCTGGTCCCGCTTATGACCTTAATGAAGGTTTACAGCATGCCTCTAATTTTTCAAACGCTGCACAAAAACAAAAACAACCCATTTTATTTGATTGGGAAAAGTTCAGCTCGTTTCGTAAAATCCAGCGAGCGGTTGCCTTCATGCTCAGACTTAGTCCAAAACACCGGCACTACCGCACTAAAGTCAAGGAAATAACCGATCCGATTGAATTAGAAACCGCCAAACAACGACTTTTGTTGATTTCCCAAAAGGAATCTTTTGAAGCGGAATATTTACTCCTGCCCTGCAACAAAACCGTCAAAAGTCTAGTCGTATTGCACAGCATGCACCGTTTATGGGTCCTGCATTCCTCATTCGTTCAACTGGGCGAATTTGCCGCCTAGTTGAAACTGAATATGACACAAAACACCCCATAATCCTTGATTGAAGGCACTCTTTGGTGAAATTGTTCGTAAGTGATATTCATTATCGCTATCAGCAGCAATTCTTAGACTACCTGCGAGCTGTAATTCACTTAGAGTTCGCAATCTTGAACGTTCGCTCTTTATTGAAGTCCATTGAAGTCCACTGCCTTATATGTAGGAAGCGCAAAGCCAAAACTGTCACACCTATGATGGCAGAGCTTCCAGATGAAAGGCTTGGTTACCGCCAGCCTCCCTTCACAAACTGTGGTGTTGATTACTTTGAACCCTTTTACGTCTCAATCATGAGGAGTTCTGAAAAACGATGGTGCTTCCTTTTTACATGTATGACCACCAGAGCTGTACATATTGAGATTGTCTCATCCATGGACACGAGTTCGTGTGTAATGGGAATCGAAAGATTCATTGCCCGTCGCGGCACTCCATCAGTCATTTGGTCTGATAACGGCACCAATTTTGAGGGAGCCGAGAAAGAACTCAAAAATTGTATTCAGTCGTGGAACGATCAAGCACCCCAGAGCTGGCGAAAAAGGGTATTAAGTGGAAATTTAACCCCCGGTAGCCCGCATCACGGTGGTTCTTGAGAACGTCTCGTTCAGTGTTGTAAAATGGTATTCTACGCAACAATAGGAAATAGAAAGCTCACTCCCGAAGTCCTTGAAACAACTTTCTGTCTTGTACAACAATCACTGAACGCTCGACCTATAACATCAGTAAGTGCAAGTCCGGATGGTTTCGAGATGTTAACTCCTAATCATTTTTTGTTAGGCCGAAATGGTACTAGCTTTCCTTCTCTCTCTTTCCAGGAGCACTTCGACCATCGAAAGCAGTATATCCGAGCGTAAAAGCTACGCCAACGCAATTTGGAGTCGTTGGCTGCGAGATTATGTGCCAGCGCTGAATAAACGCAGTAAGTGGCACTCCGATAGTGACGTTATTTTAAAAACAGGGGATTTAGTGTGGATTGTTGACAAACGCAGCCCAAGGGGACACTACCCTCTGGCTCGTATAAAAACCCTTAATAACGGAAAAGACAACATAGCCCGATCCGCCGTAGTTACCACCCGCTCCGGGGAGCTAACTCGACCGGCCGTATTACTCGCACCCGTTTTTGCTCCTTTGGGCGCGGATGATGTTCGCGCTTAATTAAATGACGTCATTATAGCGCGAAAGTGAAAAAGTTAAAATTAGATTTGCTTAGACAAAAGGCCTTGAAAACTACTGGTTTGTCCGATTAAGGTCAGTTTGCCATCAAAAATGTTTATAGATTTTTCAGATTGTTGAAAACCGTATTGCTAAAATGCTAACCCAAAATGTTAAACTGATTGTTGTCATATATTACTTACTCTTTATATTATCTGTTAAGTTGCCAATAGTTTACAGATTTTGAAGCAGGTTTTTGTAGATCTTACAGGATACGAGAGTGCGGCACATATTTGGGTTTTTTTGCCAGTGTTCTTGAAAGTGAAAACAAAAATCGATTATAATGGTTTAAAAATGAAATTTAATGCCTTGAAAATAGTAATAATATCCTTTTTTAACTGATTATATTCATTTTTTTTTCGATTTTGTAGACACTGCTAATGAAACTTAATTATAATCAAACTTTATTCATGGAACTCGAATGCGAGCCCTTACATGTCAATGATTACTGGTTGTAACAGAGTGTAGGATTTCGGAATGTTGCTTGCATAATAAAAACCCCCACCTCCCCCCCTCAATATGAATCAGTGATCAGCAGGTTTAACTTTTTTGATCTCTGAATCTCGCACTAAATCGTTTTTTTTTGGCAATGGTGGTGGTAACAGGGGGAGGGGGTTGGGGTTAACAGCGCTCACTACTGGTGTGCAGATTTCTCTAATGGATGAAACCCAACTTTCAACAAGGAAATGAGTCACACGCGGTTTGGTTTTGCTGCCCTTTAAACATGCCTTTCATTAACTATTCATTAACCCAAAACACTTATTGTACAATGTTAGCATTTGAGAATTTGGTTAAGTATTTTCATAATGGTTCACTGATGGAAAATTCGAGAATAACTGCTCTTAGTGGGGTTTTTTGAGGGTAATCTGTTCAGCCGGATTAGAATACTTTCCCACTTTTTATAGATCACAAAGCATGTCAGTTAAAAATAAACCTTTGAAGTGATTTTTAAATTCCAGATCTAGAAACAAAATAATTCACGGTAGGTTTTGATCCAATTGGGTTGAAAAACTTTGCGATAATTAAATCCTTCCATTCTTCTCATAGATTATGGCAAGTAATTCAGGTATGAATTTTTGGTATTTGGTGGCCCTAATTGGATTTCGCGCAACCAAACTGTTTGTGAACGTCTATTTTTAGTAATCAAACTAATTCATAGTTGACTTTTCTTCTCGACTTGAAAGTTATTGCTGAATCAGTAAAAAAAATCATGAAGATGGACATTGATGATTCATTCAATGAAAAATAATTTAGCGTTACTTAAGCGCCGGTTTCATAATTTTTAGAAGGTTGCAAAAAAGAAGGCCCCGCAGTAGATCGATTCTACGTTCAGTACACTTCTACCCATTCGTATATATCTGTGACCAAGAATCAAAATTGACAAAGACTACTACTTATTTTCAATCGGATTTTTTTCTGATGATAATATTTTTTATTTCCCCCTCGCTTTTCATCAATGCTTTTTTACTTATTGAAGACCACTTTTAAATCAGCGTTAAAAATGCAAAATACTGAATCATTGATTAAAAATAATACAAAAAAGGTTCAGAAAAAAATCTGTAATGATTATCGATGGTAGCCGGGTTGACAAAAATAGTTATCATACAATTTTCATATATGAAAAAAATGCTTTTTAAACTATTTCATACAATTTCATAGAGCAAAAGTATATTTATGAAAATAACAAAATAAGCATTTTTTCCATATATGAAATTGTATGATAAGCATTTTTTCCATAAAAAAATCAAAAAAATTTTGTTTCGAATTCTCGTGTTTTAACCGGAACACTAACCAAGGATTTTCTATCATGAGAAAACACAGAGTGTAGCACTTGGTGGTTTTAGCCATAAAAGTTAATTTTAACATTTTCACATAAAAATATATACCAAAAAAGTAACTTTTTGAATATGGCTAAATAATTTTTAGCTTGAAAATTATGATGGTTGAAAAAAAGGCCTGTTTTTTTACAAATTTTTTTTCATCTTAGCAAATCGAAACAAAAGACAATAATCGTGTTAACAAAAAATAACATTTTCATGTAATTTTTGGGTTTTTTGGACGAGAAACTCATCCTGAACTACGTTATAAACACAACAATGTCAAATTTTGCGTGCAATTTTTTTTCTTCGTAAAATTTATGTTTTAGCACAAATGCAAATTTGCAGCCAAAAAAGGGGATAAAAATTTTTACCTCAAATTTTTATTTTTGTTTTTGAAAAAAATGCATATCATACAATTTTCATATAAGAAAACTTTATAATAAGCATTTTTCTGACCGAAATTAAATTATGTTTTCGATTGCCAATATGCCCTCTATCATAGATATACTTATTTAAATCTATTTAAATTTACCCAGACAATTTTTTTGATGATTTTTGAAAACTTTATTTTTTCTGTGACAAAATGACTGTTTTATAATTTTCATACTTGAAAATTTTATGAGGACCTTTTTTTCCATAGACTTCATATATGAAACTGTATGATAAGCATTTTCCTTCTATGGACGTTAACCCGGGAGATAATAACCAAACAACCAGAAGTTTTCGTATGTTTTAGACAGAAAACAATATGCGACATCAAGGTTTTGCATTGCAAACCTTTTATGTGTTTTTATCGCGACTTTGTGGGCGTCGTTTTTCTTAAAATGTAAATACAACTTAAGCAGTGTGTCGTCTATACAAACACGAATCTAATAAATTTTCCTATTTTCGTAACGAAACTAACTAAATAGTTGTGCTCGGTTGGGTCTTTTTCTCTTCGACAAATTTCGAGTTTTTCTCTGGCCTTTTTTGACGAAGTTTTTTTTAATCATTCGACTAGTGTTGTCGTTAGCTTAATTTTAAAAAGATTTTTCAACTGTGATCATTTTTTGTAAAATTATGGTTGTTTGAAGATTACCATTTTACTATTCGGGACAACTAACATGAGATACATTTCGTGCTGTTAACGCGTAAGCGGATATTTAATCCGTCTTAAAACTCGCTCCAAACTGGTTCAAGAAAGCTTATATGCCAAAATTGATTTATTAGTAGGATCTGGCGCATTCATGGTCGACAATGGGATGATCAGCTAACCGATGAAAGAACGACCGTAGACCAGTGGTTTCATGTCTTAAGTGGAGACAACCCTGCTTATACGGGAACCAGAGGAATCTCAGCGGAGTCCTTAAAAACAAGCAGCTGGGTGAACGGGCCAATTCTGCTGAAAAGTGGTAAGTGGCCTTTCAAGCCGAGCATAGAAATACTTAAGAAAATCCGCCTGGCTGGTCCCGCTTGTGACCTTAATGAAGGTTTACAGCATGCCTCTAATTTTTCAAACGCTGCACAAAAACAAAAACAACCCATTTTATTTGATTGGGAAAAGTTCAGCTCGTTTCGTAAAATCCAGCGAGTGGTTGCCTTCATGCTCAGACTTAGTCTGAAACACCGTTACTACCGCACTAAAGTCAAGGAAATAACCGATCCGGTTGAATTAGAAACCGCCAAACAACGAATTTTGTTGATTTCCCAAAAGGTATCTTTTGAAGCGGAATATTTACTCATGTCCTGCAACAAAACCGTCAAAAAGTCTAGTCGTATTGCACAGTATGCACCGTTAATGGGTCCTGCATTCCTCATTTGTTCAACTGGGCGAATTCGCCGCCTAGTTGAAACTGAATATGACACAAAACACCCCATAATCCTTGATTGAAGGCACTCTTTGGTGAAATTGTTCGTAAGTGATATTCATTATCACTATCAGCACCAGTTCTTAGACTACCTGCGAGCTGTAATTCACTTAGAGTTCGCAATCTTGAAGCTTCGCTCTTTATTGAAGTCCATTGAAGTCCACTGCCTTATATGTAGGAAGCGCAAAGCCAAAACTGTCACACCAATGATGGCAGAGCTTCCAGGTGAAAGGCTTGGTTACCGCCAGCCTCCCTTCACAAACTGTGGTGTTGATTACTTTGGACCCTTTTACGTCTCAATCAGAAGGAGTTCTGAAAAACGTGCTTTCTTTTTACATGTATGACCACCAGAGCTGTACATATTGAGATTGTCTCATCCATGGACACGAGTTCGTGTGTAATGGGAAACAAAAGATTCATTGCCCGTCGCGGCACTCCATCAGTCATTTGGTCTGATAACGGCACCAATTTTGTGGAAGCCGAGAAAGAACTCATAAATTGTATTCAGTCGTGGAACGATCAAGCACCGCCAGAGCATGCGAAAAAGGGTTTTAAGTGAATATTTAACCCCCCGGCAGCCCCGCATCACGGTGGTTCTTGGGAACGTCTCGTAAAATGGTATTCTACGCAATAATAGGAAGTAGAAAGCTCACTCCCGAAGTCCTTGAAACAACTTTCTGTCTTGTACAACAATCACTGAACGCTCGACCTATAACATCAGTAAGTGCAAGTCCGGATGGTTTCGAGGTGTTAACTCCTAATCATTTTTTGTTAGCCGAAATGGTACTAGCTTTCCTTCTCTCTCTTTCCAGGAGCACTTCGACCATCGAAAGCAATATATCCGAGCGTAAAAGCTACGCCAACGCAATTTGGAGTCGTTGGCTGCAAGATTATGTGCCAGCGCTGAATAAACGCAGTAAGTGGCACTCCGATAGTGACGTTATTTTAAAAACAGGGGATTTAGTGTGGATTGTTGACGAACGCAGCCCAAGGGGACACTACCCTCTGGCTCGTATAAAAACCCTTAATAACGGAAAAGACAACATAGCCCGATCCGCTGTAGTTACCACCCGCTCCGGGGAGCTAACTCGACCGGCCATATTACTCGCACCCGTTTTTGCTCCTTTGGGCGCGGATGATGTTCGCGCTTAATTTAATGACGTCATTATAGCGCAAAAGTGAAAAAGTTGAAATTAGATTTGCATAGACAAAAGGCCTTGAAAACTACTGGTTTGTCCGATTAAGGTCAGTTTGCCATCAAAAATGTTTATAGATTTTTCAGATTGTTGAAAACCGTATTGCTAAAATGCTAACCGAAAATGTTAAACTGATTGTTGTCATATATTACTTACTCTTCATATTATCTGTTAAGTTGCCAATAATTTACAGATTTTGAAGCAGGTTTTTGTAGATCTTACAGGATACGAGAGTGCGGCACATATTTGGGTTTTTTTTGCCAGTGTTCTTAAAAGTGAAAACAAAAATTGATTATAATGGTTTAAAAATGAAATTTAATGCCTTGAAAATAGTAATAATATCCTTTTTTAACTGATTATATTCAATTTTTTTTTCGATTTTGTAGACACTGACAATGAAACTTAATTATAATCAAACTTTATTCATGGAACTCGAATGCGAGCCCTTGCATGTCAATGTTAACTGGTTGTAACAGAGTGTAGGATTTCGGAATGTTGCTTGCATAATAAAAACCCACACCTCCCCCCCTCAATATGAATCAATGATCAGCAGGTTTAACTTTTTTGATCTCTGAATCTCGCACTAAATCGTTTTTTTTTGGCAATGGTGGTGGTAACAGGGGGAGGGGGTTGGGGTTAACAGCGCTCACTACTGGTGTGCAGGTTTTTCTAATGGATGAAACCCAACTTTTAACAACGAATTGAGTCTCCGCGGCTTGGTTTTGCTGCACTTTAAACATGCCATTCATTAACCATTCATTAACCGAAAACACTTATTGTACAATGCTAGCATTTGAGAAATTGGTTAAGTATTTTCAGAATGGTTCACTGATGGAAACGTCGAGAATAACTGCTCTTAGTGGGGTTTTTTGAGGGTAATCTGTTCAGCCGGATTAGAATACTTTCCCACTTTTTATAGTTCACAAAGCATATGTCAGTTAAAAAAAAACCTTTGAAGTGATTTTTTATTTTCAGATTTAAAAACAAAACAATTCACGGTAGGTTTTGATCCAATTGGGTTGAAAAACTTTGCGATAATTAAATCCTTCCATTCTACTTATAGATTATGGCAGGTAATTCAGGTATGAATTTTTGCTATTTGGTGGCCCTAGTCTGTTTTCGCGCAAACAAATTGCTTGTAAACGTCTATTTTTAGTAATCAAACTAATTCATAGTTGTCTTTTCTGTTCGGCTTGATTACTCATAGAAAGTTATTGCTGAATCAGTAAAAAAAATCATGAAGATGAACATTGATAATTCATTCAATGAAAAATAGTTTAGCGTTCCTTAGGCGCTGTTTTCATAATTTTAAGAAGGTTGCAAAAAAGAAGGCCCCGCAGAAGATCGAACCTACTTTCAGTAAATTTTTACGCACTCATTTATTTTTGTGCCCAATAATCAAAATTGACCAAAACTACTGCTTTTTTTTCGGATTTTTTTCTCATGAAAATTTTCTTATTTCCGCCTCGCTGTTTCATCAGTGAAACGTCGCAAATTTTTTGCTCAGAACCTGTACTGTGCTCTTCTAGTTATTGAAGACCTCTTTTAAATTAGTGTTAAAAAATGCAAAAATACTGAATCATTGATTGAAAAAACCACTAAAAAAGTTTCAGAAAAAAATCTCTATTGGTTATCGGTGGTAGCCGGGTTGACAAAAAGTAGTTATTATACATTTTTCATATATGAAAAAAATGTTTATTATACTCTTTCATACAATTTCATAGATCAATGTATGAAAATAGCAAAATAAGCATTTTTTCCGTGTATGAAATTGTATGATAAGCATTTTTTCCATACAATGAAATTTTATGATCAGCATTTTTTCCATAAAGAAAAAAAATTTTGTTTCGAATTTTCGTGTTTCAACCGGAACACTAACCAAGGATTTTCTATCATGAGAAAACCCAGAGTGTAGCATTTGGTGGTTTTAGCCATAAAAGTTAATTTTAACATTTTCACATAAAAATATATACCAAAAAAGTAACTTTTTGAATATGGCTAAATAATTTTTAGCTTGAAAATTATGATGGTTGAAAAAAAGGCCTGTTTTTTTACAATTTTTTTTTCATCTTAGCAAATCGAAACAAAAGACAATAATCGTGTTAACAAAAAATAACATTTTCATGTAATTTTTGGGTTTTTTGGACGAGAAACTCATCCTGAACTACGTTTTAAACACAACAATGTCAAATTTTGCGTGCAATTATTTTTTTCATAAAATTTATCTTTTAGCACAACTGCAAACTTGCAGCCAAAAAAGGGGATTAAAAATTTTTACCTCAAATTTTTATTTTTGTTTTTGAAAAAAATGCATATCATGCAATTTTCATATAAGAAAACTTCATAATAAGCATTTTTCTGACCGAAATTAAAATAATGTTTTCGATTGTCAATATGCCCTCTATCATAGATATACTTATTTAAATCTATTAAAAGTTTCCCAGACAAGTTTTTTGATGATTTTTGAAAATTTTAATTTTTCTGTGACAAAAAGACTGTTTTATAATTTTCATACATGAAAATTGTATGAGGATAATTTTTTCCATAGACTTCATATATGAAACTGTATCATAAGCATTTTCCTTCTATGGACGTTAACACGGCAGATAATAACCAAACAACCAGAAGTTTTCGTATGTTTTAGACAGAAAACAATATGCGACATCAAGGTTTTGCATTGCAAAAATTTTATGTGTTTTTATCGAGACTTTGTGGGCGTCGTTTTTCTTAAAGTGTAAATACAACTTAAGCAGTGTGTCGTCTATACAAACACGAATCCAATAAATATTCCTTTTTTTGTAACGAAACTAACTAAATAGTTGTGCTCGGTTGGGTCTTTTTCTCTTCGACAAATTTCGAGTTTTTATCTGGCCTTTTTTGACGAAGTATTTTTTAATCATTCGACAACTAGTGTTGTCGTTAGCTTAATTTTGAAAAGATTTTTCAATTGTGATCAATTTTCGTAAAATTATGGGGTTTTGAAGATTGCCGTTTCGCTATTCGGGACAACTAACACGCGATACATTTTGCGCTGTTAACGCGTAAGCGCAGATTTAATCCGTCTTAGAAATCGTTCCACACTGGTTCAAGGAAACTTATATGCCAAAATTGATTTATAAGTAGGAACAAAATCTACCACTTTGTACTTTATATGGCGTGTGGAGGGATGATTTTCATCAAAAAAAATCTCGAATTTAAGAAAAAAATGGATTTTGTTTTTACAATTAACTTGTTCAGGTTATTACTGCTCCAGAGACCTTTAAAGGCACTCAAAAGATTCAGGGCTTTGCTGAATGTCTTGTTCAACTTTAATTTCGAATAAAACGAAATAGCACTGCAATACACCAAAATGTTTCAGCGATGCATAATTTTGATCTAGCCTTTTTTGTCGGAGTTTTTCATATCATTCGACAAGTAGTGTTGTCTTGAGCCTAATTTGGAAAAATATTTCACTTGTGATCATTTATCGTAAAATATGAGGGTTTGAAGATTGCAATTTTGGCCAATTCAGGACAATTAACGCGCAATACATTTCGCGCTATTAACGCGTAAGCGGAGATTTAATCTGTCTTAAAAAATTGTTCCAAATTGGTTCAAGGAAGCTTGTATGCCATAACTATTTGTTACTAGAAACAAAATCTACCAATTTGTACTTTATATGGCGTGTGGGTTGATGATTTTCACAAAAAAAAATCTCAAATTTAAGAAAAAAATTTATTTTTTTAGTACAAGTGATTTTTTCAAGTTATTACTGCTCCATAGAACTTAAAAGGCAGTCGGAAAATTCAGGGATTCGTCCTTTTACGAGCAGTCTTGTTGAACTTCAAACTCTACTAAAATGAATTAGTCTTGCAAAACACCGAAATATTTCAGCGATGCATAATTTTAGCGATAGATTATTGGTTTATGGCACTAAAATTAGTTTATGTAAACAAAAATAATTAATTAAAAACCATAATAAACAGTTATTAAGTTGATTTCTAACTGTATAATATAAAAAAACTACTCCGTATTTTGATTTTTGATCTCCAGAATTACGCTTATGAAGTTTATGGAGTTAATTTTTAAAATTCACTTCTACTTTTTTTTTGAATTTTTACTGAAGGACCCTGAGGACACTTTATTTATTCTATGATGTCTATACCAAAGATTGAGTCCAAAAACAAAACCAATTTCATTTCAAATTGATGCAAACAAATTATCATATCATGTTTCCGCCTACAGATAAAGTTTATCATAGTTTAAAAGGTTATCTGGTTCTCTCAAAACCAAATGATTCTCTAAATTTTTCTGTGAAACTTTTTTCTCCTTACTTGAAGTTTAAAATGGTTTTTAAAACGGACTTCTAAATTTCCTTCTTAAATCTTTCAAATTGATAATTTAACAACCTTTTATATTTTATCTGTTATCAAATAATTTCTGGCTCTGAAACGCGCAAATCTGCTGTCCGAAGCCCTCAATGTCAATTTTTTTTCTGTTTCACGACTTTTAGGGAAATTGTTTTTAATTCAAACTACTTTTTTTTCCAAAACTCAAAGATAAAAATTGTTTTTTTTTTTCAATACTCGTCAAATTTTTTCTAGCACACAATTTTTTTTTGAATCAATAGATTACTTGACTCCAGTTATTTTTGACTGTGATAAAATTTAAGATTTGATTTCTTCCATTTTTCAAAAAATGACTAGATAATGATATACTACTTCGTTAATATCGACTACTCGTGGAATGTCAAAAAAAAGAAAAAAAAATTGTTTCAAGTGGTGCTTTTTCGTTTTTTTTTTTTGAAATAGAGTGATTAAAACAAAGAAGGCAGTCAAATATATACGAAGAATTAGCCGACGGAAAAGTTCTCATTTAGAATTTTTTGTCGAGATAAACAAAAAAAATTAGGGTTCCTTGCCTAGGTCTTTTTGTAAACTACTCAAGGAGTTTACATTTCCGACTATCATCTCATGCAAACACAAAAGTTTTAGTTAAGTTTTTAGAAGAGTAACAACTAATTCTGCTTTTTCTTGATTATTTCCTGCTTCACAAAAAAACTTTTAAATTGGGTATTTTTTACGAAGGTTTCAGATCAATCAACCATGGGTTTCATTGTTTCAAGAAAAAATCAATTTTAAGTTTGACAAAAGTTATGATTTTACGCTTACTACCAAGTTTTAGACACAGACTTTTTTGTGATCAACAAATTTTGAAACAAGAATTTAGGTTCGAACTTATAGAATAACTTTTAAGCATTTATCAGATAAAGGTGAGCTTTGATGTTCTTATAAAGAATTTTATACACTGGTCCACAAATCTCATACTTTTCATAAACATTTCTTTAGCTTATATGACTAGCATTCTCTCAAATTTTGAATTTGTATTTGTAATTGCAAGTTCAAAGATTTTTACTTATACTTTAGAATTGCATGGCAAAACTTGATAATGATTAGCTTGTTTCTATAAAACTAAAATATTTCTAGTTTTGCGTAGTATTGCTTTTAAATTTTTACTAAAAACAAAAATAAATTTTTTTTCATATTAAAAAAATCAACAAACTGAAGGATAAAAGATAAAATATCACAAATGATTTGCATTAGAAAAAAACGCTGTCTTAGCCTTTTGTCATTCAAGCATTGGTAAAAAATCACAAGAAAAATTCTGCGGTATAAGAATTCCGTGATGAAAAAAATAGTCTGTTTGTGTTACAGATTTTAGTTCTAACCATATCAAAACTATAGACAAAAAAAACGCTGAATTTGCATATGGACAGGCAGGGGTGGATCTAAGATTTTCTCGAGGGGGCAGATTTTCAAAAAATTAGGAAAATTTTGTCGTCCAAATACTGTAAAGACCCTTTGTGGACCTTGTAAAATTGCGTTTTTAGGCACTTTTTGGAAAATTTTGACCAAAAAACCGCTCCCCTTTCAAAATTAGTGTATATTGGCGCCAAAAGCGCCTTTAGAAACGTTATAGGGTCTGTCAGCCAAAAAAGGATATCTCAAAATAGTGCAAAGGGGAGACCAAACCCCTAAAAAAAGAGCAGTCCCCCCGACCCCCCTCCCCAAATCTATATCCGCTGGTGTAGTCAAGCAATTTCATTAAGAAAAAGATTAATTCTATAAGTTAGAAATGTTTGACCAGCTTTTTTCATTGATAACTGGCTTATAACTCAATTATTCGCGTAGGCAACGCTCGGAGGCCAGCCTGGAAAATCTTCGAATTTTTTTTTTATGAAATGAATGCAAATTTTTTAACGATGCGAAGTTTCAAAGCAAATTTTTTCAAACTCAAATCAAACAGCAGTGCTTAGTTTTATCTTAAAGAGGAGTCGACTTCAATTTTTTTTAATTGAAAAATATTTAGTTTCAAAGACTTCTCCAGTTAATTATTTATAATGACTTCAATTGTAGGTTAACATTTTGACATAATGAAAGTATAACAGTATTCTCTTTTTTGAAGGACCTATCTTGGAGTTTGTTTAAACTTTCCTTTGAATACTTTTAAGTTTGCTTTTAAAACTTTTTTTGCGATTTTTTAAAAGTAAGTGATTGACAAAACGCAATTATCGTTTAATAAATGGCTCTACTTTAAAAATCAATGAAGTTTGCACTAATTTCGACAAAACTTTTTCTTTGAGTTTGAGAGCATAACTGAAAGCTTTAACCGATTTCATAACCAAGCTTGAGCGTATAACTGGTAGTGATCTCGCTGTCAATTATAACTGACTTCTTTTGCATCAACCCATTCAACTTTTTTCGCTAAACCTTTTTTTCTTGGTTTCTGGTTGGCGGACCAACAAAAACCGCAACATTCCATTGACAAAACAAGTACAATTTTTGAGAGAAAAAGATTAGAAATTAAAATGGTTTTAGTTTGACTTAAAATTTATATGTTTTTCTGATAGTTTACTCATATAAAGGGCAATTAACCTGTGCATAATTTTACCCCAATTATTGTGTTTTTAACACTAAAAACCATAGTTTCATTTTGTTTTATCCCCCGTCTTTTAAACCCTTTTGGGTTTTCAGAGTCGAATCACTGAGAAAAAAAGGAAAGTTTATGATAATGTTTCAGTGCTTGGGAGGGGGGGGGGGGCTTAAATTGTTGTATAGCTAATTTTTTTATTTTTCAATTTTTCACTTGTGGAAAAAGTATGTTTTTTTTTCAGATCAAAAAACGACATAGTCGATGACGGATGGTTATCCTGCAAGTATTTCAGGTTTATTCCAAATGATGACTATCATTCTGTAGCATTCCTGCAAAACTTTCAAACTTAGATTTAATTTTCCAACAATTTTCAATTTTCTTGGGAGATCTTGCAAGATAACAATCCTTCGTCGACCAAGGAAAAATGCTGACGCCCCTTGACATAAATGAAACTGAACTTTCGACAACTGAAGCAGCCGGGGTGAAATTTAGGGATGAAAACCCTATTTTTATCCTCCCAATAACACTCAGCGTCTTGGCTTGTCTGTCGCAAGTTGTGATGATTCTGATCGCCCGAGGGTTGAAGGGTAATTTCTCAGCCAAGACGTTTCTCTGGACTCAAGCAATTGGACAGATTTTGCAGCAGCTGGTAATCTTCAACTTCGC
The DNA here is from genome assembly GCF_963678635.1 of Symsagittifera roscoffensis. NCBI lineage: Eukaryota > Metazoa > Xenacoelomorpha > Acoela > Convolutidae > Symsagittifera > Symsagittifera roscoffensis. The sequence continues at coordinate 3,020,138 of NC_087071.1, forward strand.
TTCTTGTCGTGCAATTGGTGAGTTTTTTTTTCTTAATTTCATTTCAAACTTGAATTTAAATTATGATTATTTTAGTTTAAAAAATTAGCAAAAGATTTTTGGCATATTTTTTCGCAAAAAAACTATAAGCTGTAATGCATTTACTAAGTACCGCAAGGGATCAGTTATCGTAATTCACCAAACAAAAATATTAAATTAGAAATAAAAGAATGCTCGTATCAGGGCAAAGCTGAAAAATGTTCTGAATGCTTTTCAACTGCTGTCGAACGGCTTTTGATTTAAAACGGTGATACATTACAAAATTAAGTCATTGTTTTCTCCCGCAAAAACCAATTTCAAAAAAAAAGATAATAAATTGTGTCGTACAGGGAGTTATACAAACCAATTAAATCTTATCAACTCAGTTTGGAGGACTTTTGAGTGATCGATAACTTGCCGCGCATAATTCATTAGCATTACGCTCAGAGCATCTCGATAAGTGTTTACTCAAAGAACCTGGTCAAATTGCTCCTGATTTTTGCACAATCCTTGATTTTTTTTCTATGAAGTCAAACATTTTCTTGTATTTGATAAATAGGAGTCAACATATTTTTTTGGCTATTTTTTTTTAAAAAAAAGTTGGTTTTTTGCCAAAAAAGATCTGATTAAGTTCTTTAAGCAATAATTTTCCCCCATTTTCTCAAAAATCAAGTAAAAAATTACAGGTTGACTATGCTGCTCAAGTCAGTCGGGGTCGAGGCAAGCAGATTATGTGCAAACCACTGCGAACAAGTTTTTGCTTCTGACGACCAACTTTTGTTATATATGGACATTCGTAATCAATATTACGAGGCCAAACTGTGCACTTTGTGAATTTTCAGCGGATTCCGCAAGTGGCAAATATCAGATTTGTCGTAGAATCTGCTACTTTCTTTGATCTTCACTACTGTTTTGGATTCCACGGACAAATAGCTGAAACGCTGTATTGCTCATTATCGCTCCAAAAACATGCAATTTTGCGGAATCCATCAAAAATTGAGTGGAATCCAGAACCAGTTGTGGAATCAATGGGCAAATAATAAAATTTGTGCTTAGCAATTTACGCTGCCGTGGAATACGCAACTGTAAGTGGAATCCGCAAGTTGTTAGCGGAATCCTCAAATTGTAAGCGGATTCCGCAAAGAGTGAGCGAAATCCGAAAATTTTATCCGGAATCCGCATAAATTTGCAGAATCCGCTTACATTTGCGGATTCTGGAACAGCTACCTATATTTGCTCGTTGCGGAATCCGCAACAAAACCAATGTGCCGACAAAACTTACGTTACAGGTGGAATCCACCTATATTTTGGAACATGCTTAAACACTTGTCTCTGCAATCCACGAACATGCAGAAACAAAACTTTGCGCCTATCCAGTGCACAGTTTGGCCTCCTGATGAAACTTCATTGAAAGTTTTTGTCAAAACGCACAATTCTTTGCCCAGATTTTTGTTAACTTTTTTTTATTTTCATGCTCGAACTTTCATGAATCTTCAAACCTTCGTTACTTTAGTACCAAACTTAGCATTCGAAATTTGGTAAGCCCAGTTTTTTGCTACCTTTGGGACAACTTTCTTAATTCGTCTTGAAGTTTCAGACTCAATATCTTGACGCGACTCTGCAATTTGAGTCTGAACCCAGGGCGAACGTCTGGACATTAATCCGCGATGGCGAAATCATGAAAACTTCGAACAATCTTCAGCAACCTCAAAACATTTTCGATTCAATTGATAAATATTATTAAAAAAATAAACGTTACGAACAAGTCCTTTCAAAATTCAAACCACACATTATCAAGAATAAAGCGATACAATTGTCCCGATCATTGGAAATGGAGAAGAACTTTGTATTCGAAGAACCTTGTAATGGAGTTTTTGAGATTCAATCTAAATTCGAGCAAGATTCATTATAAAATTTTGGGGCATTTGCGCTCGGGCATTTGACTTTTCCAGGCTAAAAAAAACGTCATTTAACAATTTCATCCGCGCTTCCTTGGCCAAAAAAAAACATTTTTGTCGGTTAATCATTTTTTGAAGCCAACTGTTCTCGTTTTTGTCTATTTGGCTATTTTTCTACGCGTTTGTGTGGTTCTCTCATCACAGCATGGGCAAAAATAACAATGTAAAGTGAAGATAAAAAAAGAAAACAATTTTCTTTGTACTTATTTGTATGAAAATTGTTGGAACATTCTGTGCACTTGAAACCCAACCGTATACTACGATTTTAATCTGGTGACGGTTTGATTTGCCGCTTAGAAAGCAAACTGAAATTGCCCAAACATACATTTCCAAGCCCCATATCCCTAACAAAATCAACAAAAAGTGAAAAATTTTGTGTTCAGTCAATCACGCTTGATTCGAAATTCGAAATCAGTCCGACTGAAAATAAAAAAACAATAGCGAGCATATTGTTTCTTTCTTTTTCATGGAAAAATAGGAACAACAACACCAACCGTATTAAAAAACGAAATTGAAAAAGATTGAACAATTGTTTGCAGGAGGTGTGATGTGTCTGGGACGGAAGATTGACTTGGGGTGTAAGATCCTCCTCTACATAGGCGGCGTGACCAACTTCCTACCCGACTGGCTCACTGTCCCCCTCTCTCTCGATCGACTTCTTGCTATACAAAAACCTCACTGGTGAGTTGATGATGACTGATATTCACCAAAGTACGTAGTTAGCTCGTTACGCAACAAAACAATAAGTTTATCATAATATTTGAAACCAAAACTACATCAGAATTACGTAACATTTGAAAAACAGCATTGTCAAGCTATTGCTATGTTGCGTAAAGAGATTATGTTCGGGGTTTGCAAATATCATAAACTATAACTTCTGTTAAAAATGAAACTATTAAAATCAAGCCATGAAGATGAATGATCAAAGAAATTGAACATCAAAATTGTTGAATTGAAAAAAAAATTGAAGAAAATTGTAATAAGGTTAAAACTTTTGAACTTTCGGCCAATTGGCACAGGTTTAGTAACTTTGAACGATTTCAAAACAGAATTGCCAACATATTGAGAACAATATGGAAAGAGAAACCTAAATAATTTGGTATAACAGCTGAAGAGAAGCAGCAGGTTACGAAATTTATTTTCAGGTGTTTTCAACAAGAAAAACTCAGAGAAGAAAAACAAACTCATCTCGAAGCACTGAATCCTTTTTTAATGCAGAAAAGTTTATGAGAGCAAGAGGCAGATTATTAAGGTCGAACGACTTATCATTTGCACAAAAGAATCCATTCTTTTTGGATTCAAAGCACCATTAAATTGTAATTTTGCTAAGAAAAGAACATTTGGATCTGGAAAATCATTACATTGGGATTGAACAACTCAGAAGCATGCTTCAAGAGACTAACTGGATTTTTGGAGTAAGAAGCAAACTTAGACAAATCAAGACTACTTGTGCACCCTGAAGAAAATCATTGCAGAGGAAAGAAACTCCAATGATAGCAGAGTTACCTAAATTTAGGATGGATTTCACGAGACCATTCAAAAATAATGGTCTAGATTACTTTAGAACTTTCAAAGTAACAGTAACGATGTCGTCAAAAAAGATGGATATGTCTGATGACCTGTCTCACAACGAGGGCTGTGACACTTGAAGTTGCTCAAGATTTGTCAACCGAATCAATGTTTAACTGCTTGTTTCGACTCTTTGATCAAAGAAATAAGCCGGATATCAACGTGAGCGATAAAAGGACGAGTTTGGTTGAAACGAACTATCACTTACAAAAAAGATTAAGCAATGGTGGCCAAAAATTGCAGAATTCTTGGCAAAACGATACCTTGAATGGAGGTTTAATCTACCAAACGCGCCACACTTTGGAGGTGTATTGGAACGACTAGTGAAAGTGCAAAAGAGGCAAGTATAATCTCACGGGAACGAAAAATATGACTGAGGACATTTTGACCAAATTTGTCTGTCTGCCTAGTTGAAGGCATTCTAAACCAGAGACCTCCCATCACTTTCGGACTACATTGATAGTTACGAAGCGGTTACCCCATATCATTTCTTTACCCCAAATCATCAGGATCGGAAACGTTCCGAATAAACTGGAAAGCGTATGAAGGTCATGCGAAGCTTTTCAAGGCAGATCAAATAAATGCTAATCAAATCTGGCGAAGATTTCAGAAGGAATACATACCGATGCATTTTGCAAGGAAAAATGGTTCAAAGATCAGAAAACACAATTCCAAGAAGACGCATTTTGTATGGCTTCTATACCCATATTTATTCACGGACAAATTTCACTTAGGAAGGACTTTGAAGTTACACTAGAGTGAAGATAAAATCGCGCGATTCGCAGAAAAGAGAACTTAAATGGGAATGTATAACGACTGATTGTAAGACTTGTTAAAGTAGTCAAAGACAAAATAATAGAACCTAATTAGAAATTAACCATTGTTAGCCAATGTTCAATACGATCATCACACGTACAATCGATATTATCACAACTGATGCATAAAACTAATGATTGGCATTATTCGTTTGCTTATATTGTTCGGCTAGTGGCATTCAAGATGAACCATTTTTACTCATAGTATTAGGATCTGTTATTTGATAATTTTGAATTGATTATTTCTCTAGAAGTTATTTGGTTATTTCAAAAATTAAAAATTACCACTTATTTATTTATTTTTTGGCTTTTTGATGCATAAATAGGGCTGACTATTACCGCCGAGCAGCAGACCTAATGTTATGGTTCATTTTTGCCAGCCAGTACATTCCACTTATATTTAAATTAGAATTTGATTGAGGCATTCATGACTGCGATCTGGATTTGAGCAACACTGTTTTTTATCATTCTGGGGTAAAACTGGAATTGACAGACGATTATGGCACTAATTTTTGACAAGTTAGACCAAAATAACATCAGAATTGGGAGTGAAATCTGAACACCTCAGAAGACAGAAAACAAGAAAAAAAACTCCATGCAACTCTCGATCAAACAAGAACTGCTAAGAAATCTGCATTTAACAAAACTTACTAGCAAAGACTAGAAAACAATTTTTTTATTCATATTCCTTTTAGTTATTTTATAATCTCAATTGCGTATTTCTCAAAAAAAATGTACTATTTGATCGGGATTCAATTTCCAATAATCCTGATTGGAAACTCACGACAGTAAAAACAAATTGTAAATCCGCATCAGAAAATTTTTCTAAAAATATTACCTCTAAGATAAAAAACAAGTCTATAAAGTCTTATGACAAATAGACGTACTGAAAAGTACGCATCTAAAGCTAGTAACTCACTCTGTTTTTTGGGAATAACATTATCTTATTCTTCCGTTAAGTTGATTTAAATACTTTCTAACTCAATTAACTTTATCCAAAAGAGCGACAGTAAGTCGATTTTTTTCTACACTATTTTATCTGCACAAATATTGATTTAAATCCATTGCAATCTCAAGCTTGACACTAAAAAATTAAAATGTCATGTTTCGTCATATGCTCTGTTTATGTTTCCAGGTATCGTGAACATGGAGTTGCTAAGAATGCCTGGCTGGTTATAACACCAATCATCACAATCACCTGCGCTCTTTTCGTGCCCAAGGCTCTCAAAGGATCAGTGGGAAAACTCCTTCACGACTGCGACTCAGGGCCATAGATTACATCACTTTGATAGGGCCATAGATTACATCACTTTGATAGGGCCATAGATTACATAACTTTGATAGGGCCATAGATTACATCACTTTGAAGTTTTGTGTGATTTTAAACAAAAAACACTAAATAGAGATCAAATCGGAGAAAGATCAAAAAATACGATGTCGCTTCTCAATTCAAAAAACACCTTCCCACTTCAATTTTAAAAAAATTCCTGGCAAACATTTCTAAAAAAAATTCCATAATTTTTTCCTAATTTTTCCATGCTATTGACTATTGAATTGGTGACCGAAACAGGTCATTTTATCATTTTATGGTCCTGGAAAAAATGTATGATCAAAAATTTGTTAATTAAGGCCTTCTAAAACAAAGAAAAAATGAATCCACCCTGTTAAAATTAGAAGCTGTTGTGATAAATTAGTTGTAGCGCTGTAGTAATCATCGGCCGGGTTCAGATCTGGGGTCTTTCGACTCCTTTCTAAGCCTGTCGGGAGTGGGGGCGATCGTGTTGGTGGTTGTGTTCACTGTCGCCCTGATAGTTGTGAACTGGAGAAAAAACGACATCAAGAGACAATCGAGAGCAGATGCAAGGAAACAGAGGGAGGTAAGTTCGCGGGTTGACGTCCGCCCGAGTCGAGATTTTTCACCTAATTTGAAGCAAGATTTGAGCGGTTTAAGCGTTTTTTTTAGACAATTAGGCTCAAAATCTTGCTTCAAACTGAGCGGTTTGATCGGTTTTTGAACGGCTTATCTAAAAAATCGCTCAAAAACCGCGCAAGATTTGAACGGTTTTGAGCGGTTTATCTACGCGTACAAGGAAAATGTTAGTCATACAGTCTCACAAATAGAGCTAATGAAGACACGCTAGTCATGCAACTTCATACTTTGAAAAATGAATGACAAGCGGTTTTTCAAAAGCAGGCGTTCTCTTCTGCATCAACGAAAAATTTATAAATTAAAGTTGAGGATTTTCAAAACTGATACTCTAAAAATAAAATTATTCAAACTTTAAGAATCCTGAAAAGTTGATCACGCATACTTTCAATTAAAAAAGCTAGTCCTACAATTTCACACAAAGAAAAATTTGTGACTAGCATTTTTTTCAAAAAAATTCAAAGTTAAGGAATTTTATTTTCTGATTTTTTATCGCACACCCATTTTTTAGACAAAAACAAGCAAATTTCGAATTAAAACCTTTTTCATGCTAAATTTGAAATTTTGCTTATAACGTAGGAGAGACACAATCTCTTCGCACAAAAAAAAAACAAAAAATCCGATTGCGTGTTTTATGTGAAGCCAGAATTGTTTTTCAAATACTTTATGTGGTTAGATATTTGTAAGGTTTGTCAAAAAACAGTCGTCGATTTATAAACAACCAAATATTTTTTTAAAAAAGAATCTTTTCAGACGTACTCAACAATTTACAAGTTTTTGATATATTCATGAGTGAAATAAAAAATACACGACTAATCTCCAAATGCAGTTCATCTGTGGGAGTGCTGCCACTGATTCTATTGGTTTTTTATCTGAAAAATGTTATTTTCTTATTATGATTAGAATTTGGCGCAAAATTTGAAGCTGAACCCCTTTTTCATAAGCAGAAATAAAGCTAGCCACATAATTTCACACTTCGATAAAATACTAGTCATATAATAATCAGAAAACTTTTTGAATGTCTGAAAAGCGATTTTCAGGCTGATTTTCTTGCGTTTTTAGAATATAAATCACCAAAATTAATCAGCATGAAGAGCAGAAACCGAAAATTTTTTTTGTTGTGATAATTTCGTTTGCTTTTTTTGTTTAAGTTTAAAATCCTTCATTCGAAGATTCTTTTTTTCGTTCAGAAACAATTTTGAAATTGTAAAAAAAAACGTTCTTATAAAAGATAAGAACTTGAAACCATTCGCTAAACACGAACAAATCACTGACGACACTGCAGGGTTGTCTTTTTTTATTTTGAGACAAGCGACTTACCAGGCTGCTTTTCTTGGATTTTTAGTATGTAAATCAAAAAAAGTAAATCAAAATGAAGAGCAGAAATTTAATTTTGCGTTGTGAACAATTCGTTTGCTTTTAACGGCTGAGATTCAAACTTTGGTTTGAAGAAACTTTCCTTTAGTTAAAAAAAGTTTGGAAAGGTAAAAGTAAACAACGCTCTTCTAAAAGAAAAAAGCCCTGAAAGTTCCGATTGTCCTTATATTCATATCGAATAAATTTTGGAAGAAGAATATTTTGAAAACTTAAAAGTTTGGACGATATCAAACTGTAACATTTTGAGTCGTACGAAATTAATGAGATCATATAGCTAGCCTCGATTCAATTTAGAACGATTTTGTTGAGCGGGATAATTTGCCACGCATAAATAATTCGCGTTACGCTCTCAGCATTATGATTAAACTCTTCAATGCGCGGACAATTCAGTCCAGAACATGGCAAGTTTGACAAATTTCAAACCCCCAGAAATTTACAAAAGTAATCGGAAGTGAAAAATCTTTTTACATTTGTTTTCAGAAAGTCGATATCTTGAATGGGTTATAAAAAAATTTGTTGAAAATCATTATTTCAATTGATGAAAATTGACTGAAAAAAAAACTACACCAAGCATAAATATTCGGTTTTCTTCAAAAGTCAGAAATTAATTTGACACAGTTCGCTAAATATGATTATATCATTAACAAAATTGCAGGGCTTGCTTCTTTTCTTTTGAGAAAACGACTTGCCAGGCTGCTTTTTTAGGTTTTTTTTTAGTATGTAAATCACCAAAAATAATCAGAACGAAGAGCAGAAAAAAAATTTGCTTTGTAAATTTTTCGTTTGTTTTTAACGGCTGAGATTCAAAATTTTTTCAATTCGAAGAAATTTTCAATAAGTTCAAAAAAAGTTTTGGAAATGTAAAACTAAAAAACGCTCTTCTAAGAAAAATAATTCAATACCACTCACTAAATACAATTTTATCTTTAAAAAAAGTGCAAACAAAAATTTTCTTCAACAATAAATGGAAAATCATTAGGAGGCCGAAGTGAGCAAATTGGATAAGAGCAAAAGTCTTTAAACATATTAAATTTTGTCGGAACGATCAAAGAAAACGAAAAAACATCAAAGAGAGTGTCCTTGTTTTGGAATTTTCTTACAACTCACAAAACTAATACACAAAATGGCCTCGTAACGATAATAAACGGAAAAATTTGACCTTTATTAGCACAGTTTTTATCGATGAAAGCATATGATCTCTGCAAAAATAGAAAAGAAAAAAGCTATAGGTAGGTTTTGGTGAGTCATTTCTATTCAATCCGATGGAATTCAATTTTCTGAGCAGACTGAATTGATCTCATAAAACTGCTATTCGCCTACACTTTTCACAACTGAAATAAAATGAAACGCTGATTCAAAAAGGGACAGTTTCTTTCTAAGAGTTTGAAAAAAAACGCAGGGTTAAAAAGTTATGGTTAAAGAGTTTATAAGCTTAAAATGTTTTGGTCAATCCTCATTTTCGAATGTCTTTTTTGAAGCAAAGGTGTTATAATTTAGGCTACTGTCGCTCTGATGGCGACTTCAGTGATCTTCAGTGCATTCGGTACTGTGCACTACGTTCTGATGGTAGTCGGGTTCCTCTATCGGGACGACCTGGATCCCGAGAAGATCGTGATGTTCCTCGGATTGGCTCAGATGGTGAATTCGGTTGGTGTGATTCTGAGAAGTCCAGTGCTTTTGGCGATGCAGTCTATGCGCGAGGCGTTTTTACGAGGACTGCCACGATTCGGCTAGTTGAGCACAAAAGTGTTATGTTTGCTACGATTCGGCTAACTGCACCCCGCATGAAAATTTTTGCTGTTTTCCCACCCAAAATGAACGATGCTTTTTCCCCCTATTTTAAACCCTGTGAATTGCAAATCATATGGCTCTATAAAGTTTTAAAAGACAGCCGCACTTTGAGCGTTTTTCGAAAAACAGCCGAAACAAGACTTCTTTGACAAAATACTGCAACCTGAATCGAGATGTGCTTGTAAAATTGACCAGAACAAATATACAATTAACCATATATTTTCTTGTTGAATAGTTTATTTAGGAGAGTAAAATTATACAGACAGGTAAACAATAAACCGCATGTACAACAAATCAAACCCACCAAGGATCATGCAAAAAGCTTCTCAAACTTAAAAATGAAACTAGGAAATTGAAAAAATTTTCCCGATCAAAATGTAACTGAATTTGAAAGCAGTTAGCTTTTTGTAATTCAATGTGATAATCCTCAAATAACCTATATTTCGTTCCGAATTCCAAAAAATCCGAAAAACAAACTCTTTAAAACTTTTGTTCTAACCATTTTTGATTTTCAGATCTTGATAAAAATTTACAAATTTAAGATACCGGAATAGAAAACTTGAGATCTGAAATAACCTTGAAAAATAAAACTTCAGATCTGAAATCAGATCTGAGAAATCCTTTGTTAAATTATAATTTATGCATTTCGAGCAAAAGTTGAGGTTTTTTGATGTTTCTGCTCTACACAATTAAGTTTAGATTAACTAGCGGTAATAAAAACTGCCGAATAATTTCACTGACAGTTTTTTTCTAACTAAATTTCTTGTTCAACTGTGTTAAAAAGTTTTCATGAACTGTTAGAAGACCCATCAAATATTTGATATTCATGAACTACTCAAAGTTTCTTAGCGTTTCTGACAGTTTTCAAGTTTTTGATCCCCAAAATTGTGCTAAAGACTCCAAAAGTTATCTTTAATTGGTTAAAAATAATTTCTCACGACTTATTTTAAGCTTAAATAAGCTATGGAAATTACTAACTAGCTTATTAATTAGCTCGAAATTAGACCAAACATCAGAAGTATCGCACCGAGTTTTCTCGACACTGTGAAAACTTTTTTAATGTCCTTACAATCATGACTGAAAATGCTTTTCTATTTTAGATCATTCAACCATGTCCGCTGATTATTTCTGGTAGCTGATTTTGCGTGGAACCAAGAAAGTGAAAAAAAAAAACACACCCGAATGCAAACTTCCTCCCCATTTTCAAAAACTGATTAAATTGAACTTCGAGCAAAAAGTTGTTTTGAAAGATTTTACTTGAAGCAGAAATTAATAATCTGCTTTCTTGGCAATCTTTATGAAGATTGTCAATTTTCATAAAAATTGTTCTACTTTACGTCAATTTTTACAAAAAATTGAAAACTCCTTTTTTAGACAGAACTCGGAGAATGGGAATTTTTGATGGATCTTTTCCAAAAGCCTATGGTCCAAATCTTCAATGTTTTTGGGGATTTTTTTAAAGAAAAATCGCTCAAAAAAGGTTTAAATCTTGCGCGGATTTTGAGAGGTTTTTTTGATAATCCGCCCAAAAAACTGCTCAAATCGCTCTTTTGAAGCAAGATTTTGAGCGCAATCGTCTACAAAAACCGCTCAAACGGCTCAAATCTTGCATCAAATTGGATAAAAAATCTCGACAATCTCGACTCGGGTTTTATTTTCAGCAGAATCAAATGTATAAGCTCTGGAATTCACAAAAAATCCTATTTGACTGGAATGGATGTAAGTAAAGACATCGCGTTGTTTTTTGTTTTCGTTGGCTCTATTTTTATTTCATTGGAAAGTTAGCTTCAACTATAAAGTTTTTTGCTTTAGATTCTTTTTTGCTTAGCTACATTTTTAAAACTCCTACAACTTACAACTCCTCTAACGACTGCAATTCAATTTTTTAATGGTTCAACTCTCAACTTTTCAATGAAACCATCATCTTCTGACAAAACATTGATAAGCAAAGAATTTGCATGACGAACACTGCCTAGATCAATTTCTTTAAAAAAAGTTTAATTTTTTGGGCCAATAAGTACAAGAAATCCACCTTTTCTCAGCATGTTGATCAAAAATTCTATTCGCCCAGGTTGACGTCCAAAGAAGCCTATCATACATAGAATTTCAAATTAGAGGTCTATGGAAAAAAAGGTACTCATACAAAACTCATACAAAATTTAAAAGTGAAAGTGTGTTGAAAATTTTCACTAAAAATTTTTGGTCTATTTGTTTTTATGAAGCTTTCTGGTCATAAAAAATGATTAAAAATTTTCGATAAAAAATTTTATTATAGAATTTTGTGTGAAAATAATAAGATAATAATTTGTCATAGAAAAAAAAACAAAATTTTCAAAAACTATCAAAAAACGTGTGTGATTAACTTTAAATATATTTAACTAAACATATCTTAGATGAAGTCCATTTTGACTATCGAAAACAGAATTTTAATTTTGGTCGGAAAAATTGCTTATCAAATAGTTTTCATAACGAAAATTGTATGTTATGCGTTTTTTCATAAACAAAAACATAAGTTTTTTAATTTCGATTTTTTGGTTGCAAATTTGCTTTTGTGCTCAAATATAAAAATTACCAAAAAAAACATTTTGCATGCAAATCTTGACTTTTTGTGCTTCCTCCCAACAAAGTTTTTAAAAATCATAGAAAAGTGCTTTTTTTTGAAAACACGATTATTATTTTTTGTTTCATTTGCTAAGATTTAAAGAAAAAATTGTAAGAAAAACAGGCCTTTTTTTTCTCAACCACCACAAACTTTTCAAACTTAAAATTATCTAGCCAAATAAAAAAAATACAATTTTGGCGTTTAATTCCATGTGGAAACGTTAAAATTAACTTAAATGGATAAAATCAACAAATTCAGCTTATCTGCGTGGTAACTGCCAGTTATACTCTGCGTTTCCTGATGACAAAGAATCGTTAGTTTGTGTTTCGGATGAAACACGAAGTTTCAAACAAGAATTTTTTGGTATTTTCATTTATGGAAAAAAACGCTCATCATACAATTTTCATACAAAGATAGGGATAAAAAGACTGACAAAAACACTCAAACTTTAATTTCAGAGTTTGAAAAATGCTTATTTTGCTATTTTCATACATTTTTGCTCTATGAAATTGTATGAAAGAGTATGATAAGAAATTTTTTCAATAATGAAAAACGTATGATAAGCATTGTTTTTTCAACCCGGACGATAATGAAACAAGCATGTTATTTCTAAATTAGTAAGGCTTTTTTCTTTTCATAATGCCAGTTTGTTTTCCTGTGACAAACGTGAAGCTCTCTCGCGTGCTCTCTCTCTCTCTCTATCTCTCTCTCTCTATATATATATATATATATATATGAGAAACAATAAAACAAATTAAATTTACTGAGCAAACTGAATTGATCTCATAAAACTGCTATTCGCCCACATTTTTCATAACTGGAATAAATTGAAACGCTGATTCAAAAGTGCACAGTTTCTAAGAGTTTGAAAAAAGTGATCTTCAGTGCATTCGGTACTGTGCACTACGTTCTGATGGTAGTCGGGTTCCTCTATCGGGACGACCTGGATCCCGAGAAGATCGTGATCTTCCTCGGATTGGCTCAGATGGTGAATTCGGTTGGTGTGATTCTGAGAAGTCCAGTGCTTTTGGCGATGCAGTCTATGCGCGAGGCGTTTTTACGAGGACTGCCACGATTCGGCTAGTTGAGCACAAAAGTGTTCTGTTTGCTACGATTCGGCTAACTGCACCCCGCATGAAAATTTTTGCTGTTTTCCCACCCAAAATGAACGATGCTTTTTCCCCCTATTTTAAACCCTGTGAATTGCAAATCATATGGCTCTATAAAGTTTTAAAAGACAGCCGCACTTTGAGCGTTTTTCGAAAAACAGCCGAAACAAGACTTCTTTGACAAAATACTGCAACCTGAATCGAGATGTGCTTGTAAAATTGACCAGAACAAATATACAATTAACCATATATTTTCTTGTTGAATAGTTTGTTTAGGAGAGTAAAATTATACAGACAGGTAAACAATAAACCGCATGTACAACAAATCAAACCCACCAAGGATCATGCAAAAAGCTTCTCAAACTTAAAAATGAAACAAGGAAATTGAAAAAATTTTCCCGATCAAAATGTAACTGAATTTGAAAGCAGTTGGCTTTTTGTAATTCAATGTGATAATCCTCAAATAACCTATATTTCGTTCCGAATTCCAAAAAATCCGAAAAACAAACTCTTTAAAACTTTTGTTCTAACCATTTTTGATTTTCAGATCTTGATAAAAATTTACAAATTTAAGATACCGGAATAGAAAACTTGAGATCTGAAATAACCTTGAAAAATAAAACTTCAGATCTGAAATCAGATCTGAGAAACCCTTTGTTAAATTATAATTTATGCATTTCGAGCAAAAGTTGAGGTTTTTTGATGTTTCTGCTCTACACAATTAAGTTTAGATTAACTAGCGGTAATAAAAACTGCCGAATAATTTCACTGACAGTTTTTTTCTAAATAAATTTCTTGTTCAACTGTGTTAAAAAGTTTTCATAAACTGTTAGAAGACCCATCAAATATTTGATATTCATGAACTACTCAAAGTTTCTTAGCGTTTCTGACAGTTTTCAAGTTTTTGATCCCCAAAATTGTGCTAAAGACTCCATAAGTTATCTTTAATTGGTTAAAAATAATTTCTCACGACTTATTTTAAGCTTAAATAAGCTATGGAAATTACTAACTAGCTTATTAATTAGCTCGAAATTAGACCAAACATCAGAAGTATCGCACCGAGTTTTGTCGACACTGTGAAAACTTTTTTAATGTCCTTACAATCATGACTGAAAATGCTTTTCTATTTTAGATCATTCAACCATGTCCGCTGATTATTTCTGGTAGCTGATTTTGCGTGGAACCAAGAAAGTGAAAAAAAAAACACACCCGAATGCAAACTTCCTCCCCATTTTCAAAAACTGATTAAATTGAACTTCGAGCAAAAAGTTGTTTTGAAAGATTTTACTTGAAGCAGAAATTAATAATCTGCTTTCTTGGCAATCTTTATGAAGATTGTCAATTTTCATAAAAAATGTTCTACTTTACGTCAATTTTTACAAAAAATTGAAAACTCCTTTTTTAGACAGAACTCGGAGAATGGGAATTTTTGATGGATCTTTTCCAAAAGCCTATGGTCCAAATCTTCAATGTTTTTGGGGATTTTTTTAAAGAAAAATTGCTCAAAAAAGGTTTAAATCTTGCGCGGTTTTTGAGAGGTTTTTTTGATAATCCGCCCAAAAAACTGCTCAAATCGCTCTTTTGAAGCAAGATTTTGAGCGCAATCGTCTACAAAAACCGCTCAAACCGCTCAAATCTTGCATCAAATTGGATAAAAAATCTCGACAATCTCGACTCGGGTTTTATTTTCAGCAGAATCAAATGTATAAGCTCTGGAATTCACAAAAAATCCTATTTGACTGGAATGGATGTAAGTAAAGACATCGCGTTGTTTTTTGTTTTCGTTGGCTCTATTTTTATTTCATTGGAAAGTTAGCTTCAACTATAAAGTTTTTTGCTTTAGATTCTTTTTTGCTTAGCTACATTTTTAAAACTCCTACAACTTACAACTCCTCTAACGACTGCAATTCAATTTTTTAATGGTTCAACTCTCAACTTTTCAATGAAACCATCATCTTCTGACAAAACATTGATAAGCAAAGAATTTGCATGACGAACACTGCCTAGATCAATTTCTTTAAAAAAAGTTTAATTTTTTGGGCCAATAAGTACAAGAAATCCACCTTTTCTCAGCATGTTGATCAAAAATTCTATTCGCCCAGGTTGACGTCCAAAGAAGCCTATCATACATAGAATTTCAAATTAGAGGTCTATGGAAAAAAAGGTACTCATACAAAACTCATACAAAATTTAAAAGTGAAAGTGTGTTAAAAATT
Source organism: Symsagittifera roscoffensis (assembly GCF_963678635.1). Classification (NCBI taxonomy): domain Eukaryota; kingdom Metazoa; phylum Xenacoelomorpha; order Acoela; family Convolutidae; genus Symsagittifera; species Symsagittifera roscoffensis. Next base: position 3,035,520 of record NC_087071.1, read on the forward strand.
TTCACTAAAAATTTTTGGTCTATTTGTTTTTATGAAGCTTTCTGGTCATAAAAAATGATTAAAAATTTTCGATAAAAAATTTTATTATAGAATTTTGTGTGAAAATAATAAGATAATAATTTGTCATAGAAAAAAAAACAAAATTTTCAAAAACTATCAAAAAACGTGTGTGATTAACTTTAAATATATTTAACTAAACATATCTTAGATGAAGTCCATTTTGACTATCGAAAACAGAATTTTAATTTTGGTCGGAAAAATTGCTTATCAAATAGTTTTCATAACGAAAATTGTATGTTATGCGTTTTTTCATAAACAAAAACAAAAGTTTTTTAATTTCGATTTTTTGGTTGCAAACTTGCTTTTGTGCTCAAATATAAAAATTACAAAAACAAACTTTTTGCATGCAAATCTTGACTTTTTGTGCTTCCTCCCAACAAAGTTTTTAAAAATCATAGAAAAGTGCTTTTTTTTGAAAACACGATTATTATTTTTTGTTTCATTTGCTAAGATTTAAAGAAAAAATTGTAAGAAAAACAGGCCTTTTTTTTCTCAACCACCACAAACTTTTCAAACTTAAAATTATCTAGCCAAATAAAAAAAATACAATTTTGGCGTTTAATTCCATGTGGAAACGTTAAAATTAACTTAAATGGATAAAATCAACAAATTCAGCTTATCTGCGTGGTAACTGCCAGTTATACTCTGCGTTTCCTGATGACAAAGAATCGTTAGTTTGTGCTTCGGATGAAACACGAAGTTTCAAACAAGAATTTTTTGGTATTTTCATTTATGGAAAAAAACGCTCATCATACAATTTTCATACAAAGATAGGGATAAAAAGACTGACAAAAACACTCAAACTTTAATTTCAGAGTTTGAAAAATGCTTATTTTGCTATTTTCATACATTTTTGCTCTATGAAATTGTATGAAAGAGTATGATAAGAATTTTTTTCATATATGAAAAACGTATGATAAGCATTGTTTTTTCAACCCGGACGATAATGAAACAAGCATGTTATTTCTAAATTGGTAAGGCTTTTTTTCTTTTCATAATGCCAGTTTGTTTTGCTGTGACAAACGTGAAGCTCTCTCGCGTGCTCTCTCTCTCTCTCTCTCTCTATCTCTCTCTCTCTCTCTCTCTATATATATATATATATATATGTATATATATCAGTCCTTCAATTGCAAATTGTTTATAAATTAGTGAAAATTGTCTGCCTAGGACCAGCAATTTGCTCAAGGCCCTTAAAGATGTGATCAAGGATAAAAATGTAAGCAATCAACTGAAATCAAATTATTCGGTTAACATCAAAAAGACGGCGATTTAATTTATTTTCAAACAATGTTTGTTACATCAAATCCCTTATCGTTCAAATCCTTATTACTTCCAAACTGTCACAGTATGTTTGAATGAGGGGTCGAAAAACAATGCACAATATACATTTTGATTTATAATTTGTGTATTTTTTAGCTTTCACAAATAGTGTTTTACGAACTTCCAATTACATGTTTTCAGCCCATTCCAGAACAATTAGTCCATTGCTTGGTGTTAAATCCATGCGTTAGAAATATAGATCTGTTCATCAGTTGAAACAGGTTTTGTTCACAAGCTAAAAATAAATAGAAAATTAGAGAAGCTTTATTTACAACCGAAAGAGTTTTTAACCAAGAGAAACACAAATCCTTTTGTTTTCAAAACAGCATATTGGCATCGAGCAGCACAAGCTGCTTCCGCAAAACTATCGCCTTGTTAAAAACCGTTTGTGTGAATCAAGAGAAGAAAAAGAAGCTGCCTTTTACAATTATATTTTTCACCCTAATCTATAACATTTAATTTTTTGTCTGTGGTTGATTTTTTTGTTTTAAACTGAGTGTGAAATATATTTTCAATTCAACACAGTTTGAAAAAAGATAAACTAACTGCACTTTTTTTGTATCAAAACAGTTAAAATCCTCCAATTTAGCTTCTGAATCAGCTAATTCAATCTGTTCTAAAGCATAAGTCTTGATTTCCCATATAAAGAATCACCATATCTACCATATAAATAAAAAAGCAGTTGAATGTGTCAAGTTTTTTTGTTTGTTTAGAACTAGATATAGATTAAACTTAAAACAATGACAATTCAAAAAATAAGTTATTTTTTCCTAATTTGGTTATAGTTTTCGTAATTTTCCAAATCAATAATCGATGCTGTCATAAACAAAAATCCGCTGAATCAATAATCGATGCTGTTATGAAGAAAAAGCTTACACCTCAAAAACCAATTCAAAAACAATTAACGCAATTTCTGTTACTGAATCCGTTTGTTCAAAATATCATCGAATGAAGTTCATCGATGGATACTAGCACTTTCAAAAACTGTCTAATTACACAAGAGAAACGATGATTTTCAACATACGCCCTTTATTATATACTTCTGCTACCAAAAACATTGACCAAAAATTAACGTTTCACAAGTTGCGGAGAAAATGTTTTTGGATACAATTTGTTTCCTGTCAAGGTAAAAAGAGTTTTTGACAATTTAGTTCATACAATTTAAGTATTTTAGTATATAAGTTGAGTAAAATCAGCAAACGATGATTTTCAACATACGCCTTTTATTATATAATTCTGCTACCAAAAACATTGACCAAAAATTAACGTTTCACAAGTTGCGGAGAAAATGTTTTTGGATACAATTTGTTTCCTGTCAAGGTAAAACTTTTTTGACATTTTAGGTTCATAAAATTTAAGTATTTAGTATATAAGTTGAGTCAAATCAGCTGTTTTTTTCACGTAAAATTAAGATTCTCCCAAGCAACATCTTGAAGTTTTTTTAATATAAAATCTCATTACGTTTTTTTTCCACGTACAAAAATCGAGTTCTTAAAAGTAGTTTTTATGACCCACTGAAACGCACTTCAGTACATCTTGCTTCTCGCTTCTTTTGAAATTAGTTGCATTCAATTACAGAAAAGCCTATGCGCAGTCCTTTGTTTGTCTCCGATAGGACTTATTGCAACTAATCTATAAAGTGAGTACAAAAACTCTAACAAAAATGTTGCAAAAAAACTAAAACTAAATCTCAAAATACGATGCGAACGTATATGAAGATTGGATATGAAACTGGACCTGAAAATTTAGAAAAAATGGAGTTAGAGTTTCAATAAACCAGCGAAGTTGTTTTTCATCAAAAAATTCAAATTTTGCCATATCAGCATGATGCAGCGCAGTAGGTCCTACAAAACTCATTTCGTTTTAATCTAAAGCATGAAAACAAATTTCCTATTTCTCGCAGGCAACAACATGAAACTTGTTTTGTATAAATTCTAATTTCGTTTTAATACTGAGTATAAAAATTGAGTTCTACAAAATATATTTTTTCAAAACACTGAAACGCAGTTCACTTCTTCCTACTTTTCGTTTTTTTTTAGAAATGTTCATAGGTTGCAGTCAACTACAAAAAATCTATGCTGAGTCCTTTGTTTGTCAAAAACAGGTCTGAAATAGGGTATTTTACAGTTAATTTGCAACTGTTAAAAATTTTTAAGGAGTTTGAGAAAAACTGAGGAAAACTATCATTTCGAATAAAAAAACTGTTTTGAGCAGCTTTTAATTTTTTGGTGTAATTGGCATAACATAATTGTGATTTATTTAAAACTCTAAAAACAACTGATTTTTTGCATACAACTTTCAATGATTATACGCTTTTTATAATCTCAATACATTTTTAATTTTTTAACATCCGCTTTTTCAAGCAAGAAACTTGCTGAAATTAAGAGTTTGCTTGCAGTGGCTCTAAGTTACTGCTTTTGCAATTGGAGTAATCACAAACAAACCAATTCATACTTTGAAAGAATAAAAACCCTTAGTCTCAGCTTAGCCCAAAATGTTTTCAATAAATGTCTATTTCCAGGCATACATATTTTAGAAGAGAAAAATTGTTTCTACTTTTTTGGAATTGATTGATTCTAGCAAAAGGAATGAAGCTTACCGTTTTCATTTTCACTTAACTTTTGAATTTGCTTTAACTCAAATAAAATATTGGTCATCAACCTCATTTTGTCTCAAGACATTGTCATTTACAAGGAAAGTTTTTCTCATCACATTTCAAATCAATGAACTCAATGTCTGAGTAAAAGGAGCTCTCGTTCACATTTTAATTTTTTCTCAGCCCAATCAAAAATATTTGTTTTAATGTTTGCCGAAAAACTGGTTTTTTACAACTGCAACTTGTATGGATTGCGTGAAATTTTTTTGGGAATGATCAGGAAGCTGCCATTTTTATTTTTAAAATTTTCATCCTGCCACAAAACAAATAACTCATTGTACCGTTGAACCCTTGAGTTAAAAAACAAGATGTTATCAACGAATTTAACTGGTTTTACCTTGTGTTACAATACAGATGATTTCAGAAGCTTCCCGTTAGAAGCAAAAATGTTAACTCAACGTCAATCGTTGAATCGTTTTGCTCAAAAACCAGAATGTGCTCATCGAGTGAAAGAAAGTGGCAATTACACAGGCTGCTGCATCAATAAAAAAAGCTGTTACTCCTATTCAACTGTCACCCTAATCCGAGACAAAAAGTTTGTGTGAATTGCTAGAACATTATTTTGAGCAGGCAGGATCTTCAGAAAAAAAAGTAGCTGCCAATTACCATCAAAAATTTTTCTCATCCTTCTCTAAATCAATTAATTTATCGTATGTTTTTGTTAAAGGAAAACAATGTGTGTCTTGATGGAAAGAAGTTTTTTGAGGCTGCGAACGACTTTTCATGGATAGCATCTGTTAACTGCCACTTGGGCGCAGCTTTTTGATAAATATGTTGTCGAACTAGAGTTTGAGTTTCAACAAACCAGTGCAGTTGTTTTAGAAAAACTCAAATTTTGTCAAGTCAACATGATGCAGCTTAGTAAGTCGTACAATACTCATCATAGGTCGTACTTTTTTTTCAAGCACGATAATTTTTCCCCCAATTTTATTGTTTTAGTCCACAGAAAGCAATTGACTGCGTGTTGTTTTCCTGTTCTCGGTTTATTTAAAACTAGCTTAATTTTTTCAAATTTATAAGAACTATCTCCTTAGTATCTTTAAACCAATTCAAACTGCAAGAGAAAAGTAACGAAAGAACACAAAAAAAAACTTCAACCAATTTCATTTTCCGTTTTTTTTCCTCTCTTGTTGTTTTGACAATTTCTAATTCGGGAAATATCGGTTCCATAAGATTGAAGTGGAGCCCGGAGAAATTTATCATTAATAATAGCTCCTTCCACTCAATTAATTGGAATAAATTACCGCGTACTTTCTAAAGGAAATAGCATTTACAAAAATTTTCGTGACACACTTTTTCGATTCCAAAACATTTAAATCATCGTCTGTACTTGAATCAATTTGCTTAAAAAACCGTAAGTTCTTCGGCTGATACAAAATTTTTCAAAGCCATGGGATTTGAAGAACTGATAAGCGATCATTTCTCATTAAAACATTTTCTCATCCTGTTCCAAAACAATTGTTACAACTGATCTTAACACAACCTTCGAATTTCTTCTTTTTTGATAGCAATTGTTTCCTTTACTTGAACACGCATTCGGACTGACTCAAATTGTGTCACAAAATCAGACTATCTTTGTTTATAAGTGGCAGCAAATCATGAAAAAAAGGTTCTCCCAAGCAGCATCATGAAAATTGGTTGCTCAATCCATTCATTTTTAAGTACAATAAATGGATTTCATTAAACACTGCTTTCTGATTTTATTTTAGCACCGCTTATAGAATTTAGTCAATTAAAAAAGTCTGCCCCAGACTCTTGCTGACTCAAAAAGGATTCTTAACAAAAATTATTACTAAGAGCTAAAACAACTTGAAAAAACTTGCAAAAAGAATATTCTAAGTGAAACCCAAAAAAAGATCAGTGATTACGGGAAATGAAACGTTAACGTTCAAATGAACCACATCAAAATAAGTGCAAAAATAATTGGTAGTCAAACGGTTTGAAGCATTGAAAAGTTGGATATAAAATTGGACCTGAAAATTGACAAATTAGAGAAAAAAAATCATCTCCAGTAATCAGTGCGTTTTGTGCAGCTCTGTAAAAATTTTCGTGCATTTGGCGTGTTTGTAATTTTCACTGAACTCTACCTTGATTTCTTTTAATACAGCTTTTTGTAACCAATGCTCTTTGAACATACGCTTTTCCAGGAAGAAACTTGTTGAGCGAGAAAAATTGCTTGCCTTGGCTCCGAGCTACTGCTATTGCTATTAGCATTATCGCAGAAATTTTGTTTCAATGTAAAAGGTAAGAAAAAATAAAGGGGTTCTACTTAAGATAAAACGAGCTTTAGCTTTTTTATTTGACCAATAATAACTGATTAAACTCACTAAGTATATCATTCATGCAACTCACACTGTCTTAAGAATCTGCTAATTACATAAATTTTTTCTCAGCGTATTCCGAAACAACTAAATCATTCTCTGTCGTTGAATCCTTATCTTTGAAAAACAGTTTGTGTGAATTGCGTCTAGTTTGCTTTGAACTGGCAGGATCAGTCAAACAATAGGAAGGTGCCAGTTACAAAAAAAACTATTTGTCCCCCAGTACTTCAAAAGACCTGACAATGATCCTTTCAAAAATTCAATTTTGATTCTTTTAAAAATTCAATTTGTGTCCATTCCATGAATAGGATTTTTTCAGAGGCTGCGGTCCTATTTTTATTTAGAAGCAATTGTTTCCTGCCACTAAGACGCAACTTCTTTTGACAAAATGTTCATGATTTTTTATCAGAAAAATTGAATTTACCAGATTTAGCACCATGCAGCTCCGTAGGTCGTATAAAAACTGATTTCAGTTTCATTTCAAGCATGATAACGAATTTTCCAGTTTTAAAGTTTTGATCTAATGGGTCTTGTTTTTACGTTTGCTTAGAATAAGCTTTAATTGATTAATCAGCATCTATTAGAATTAACATAAACTAAACTCAAACCAATCAGATCAAACTTCAAAAAAAGTAAGCCAAAAGAACCCAAAACCATCTACAATGAAGTACCAATTCCAAATTTTTTCGAAGGCAATTTTTTTTAGAAATGATTGGTTGTTTTGGATTAGAATAGAGTTTATTGTAATCACTGAATTATGACTAGCTGCTTTCACTCACAAATTATTAATCACTTACCGCATATCATTTGAAAATTGCCATGATTTTTTAAGAAGCTGCCATTTACAAATGTTTGGGGTCAAAAAACTTCAAGACTTATAACTCATCGTCTGTACTTCAATCCGTTTATTCAAAAAAATCATAAGGTTATCGATTGATACTAGTTTTTTTTACAATTTTCTTGATTATTAGAATTGATAAGCCATCATTTGCAAATTTCAAAAAAAAATGTCAGCCTAGTTCAAAATAAATAAAATAATGAATGTTTGAGTTTTTCTCTTTATAAAACAGTATGAGTGCATTGAGTGAAACTGAACATGTCACTATTTTCGAAAGCTTGTTTTTGGATTTGTTTTCTGCCATGTAGACGCAGTTTTTCGAAAAAGTAGTTCATCTTTTTCGTATGTTTCAGGTATGTTTCAGAACGTTTGTTTTTAACAAGTCAATTGCTTTCTTTTTTATGATAAAAAAAGATTCTCCTGCGCAGAATCAAGAAACTGATATGCAGTTCAGTGCTTCTTGCTTTTCTGTGTTTTAGAAACAATAATGGATGTCAGTCAATTAGAAAACAACATGTTCCTGAAGTTTTTGTCTCAATAGGGTATTTTGAAAGCTATTTATAATATGAGCTCAAACTGAACAAAAAAGCTCAAAAAAACTTACAAGACGAAAAGTTTATTAAGTTTCATCTTTTGAAAAGAGGTCAATTATCTTTTCCAAAACACGCACCGTTTTGCCAGCCTTGTGTCATTTTGTGCATTTGGCCAAAATGTAATTTTTTAGCGACCTCAAAACAAAAATTGACACCTTAAAAACTAATTTTATCGTAATGACTGCTTTTTGAACATACGCATTTTCAAGCGACAAGTTTGCTGAGTAGGAAACTTTGCTTAGAATAACTCCGAGTAGTTGCAATTGCCATTGGCAATGTCACAAAAAAATATTTCAAACGGTATAGGAAGAAAAGATACGTTTAGCCCAAAGTTATTTAAACAATGTTGGTTTTTAAGCATAGTTTTTTGTAAAAGCATTACTTAATACTATTTTTGTTTCTCTTTTCGGAAGGGATGCAGCTAGCGGACGGACTACAGATAAGCGTAACCACTTTGCTTTTTATCTGCTTAAACTCGATAAGTAAAACTGTCACAAGAATCTGCAAATTATAAGTAAAATTTTCCTCAGTTTATTCCAGTTCAAAAAATTCAATGTCTAACGTTGAACTTTTTTGCTTTAAAAACAGCATGTGTATATCGAGTGAAATGGGCGTTATCATAGGTTGTATCAGTAGAGAAAAAAGTTGGTTGTGACTCACTATCAATTTTTCTCACACTAATTCAAAACAATTGAGTCAATGTATGTCTCTAAAATACCTTGCTAACAGAACAACTGGTGTGAATCGCTTCAAATTTGCTCAAGGATCGGTAGAAAGAAGAGGCTGTCATATACCATTATTTTTTTTCTCAACCGATTCTAAAAAAACTCAATGTCTGCCGTTGAAACCTGATTAAAAAGGAACATTGTGTGTAAATTGAATGAAACTGATTTTGCCACACGTTGCAAATTTTAGTTTATTGGCAGTTAGAAACGCTTTTTTGACGGATTGCTCATGATTTTTAACAAAGAAGAGCGTGAGTTTTGAAAAACTACCTGCAATTGTTTTTCATCAGTTGTTTTTCATCAGTTGTTTTTCACTAAAAACAATCAAATTTCTCAAGCTCAGCATCATTCAGCAGTAAATCGTGAAAAAGGTCAATTCAATTTCTTTTCAAGTACGATTACTGATTACCCAATTTTAAAAGTTTAATCCACAGAAAAGCAATTGACTACGTCTTGATTATCTATTCATTTAGAGCCAATCACTTGAACATTGAAACATTTTAAACATTTTTAAACATTTATTAGACCTGAAACCAACCCTTCAAACTTTATAGGAAGAGTAACCCAAGCACTCAAAAATGTTCCAATTTGCTTCTTTTTCCTTGGTTCATTTTTCCAATGTTCTTCAACCCAGTCCGAAGAGGTTAACTGAAACTATCTATACACTTGAGTGTTTGTTGAAGACATCATAGGTGCATCGAATAAAACCTGCTTTGACATAGGCTGCGAAACGCATCCTTTTGAATAGCTCTCATTTCCTGTCCTTGTAGACGCAGTTTTTTGCTAACTAATATTTGTAATTTTTATTGAAACTAGACTTTGAATTTCAACAAATCAGTTGCTTTTTATCTTTAAAAGAATATAGTTTTTCAAGCAACATCACGCAGCTGGGTAACTCTTGTAAAAGCTCAATTTTTTCTTACAATTGTTGATTTCTAAATTTTATTATTTTCATTCTCTGAAAAGCATTTCACTGCATCTTGGTTTTCGATTCTCCGTTAAAAAACTTAGGATGGAATTTTGAGAACCTTGCTGTAGTTCTCGACTTTTACACTATTGAATCTACAGAAAATATTTGTACCAACAAAAATTTACAAAAAAAATGTGAAGCCTATTTTTCTTCAGCTGAATTTTACAAATGAAATATTATGCCCATTTTTCCAGACATTATACCCATATACTGCCCTAGGGTTTAAGACTGAAGGGTTGCTTTTAAATGTGTTATAGAAAAACGAGGCAACAAACGTTTCCTGCTTTTTTGATACTTCTTTAGCAAAAGTTTTCAACATACTATAATCCGAAGCAAAAAGTACATGAAATATACAATTTGCTAAATTCGAATGAAAATGAATTGTCGATAAAGTTTTCTTCAGCCAATTGGCTGCTTTGTCTTTTTTGGCCTTTGATAGAAATTTACATATTTGAAATTTATGTTAACTCTTTTAACAGCGAAAATTGGAATGAATTAGTTCTACGATAAAGCGATATTCTCGATTAGGTTCTCAATTTTTGGAAAATATCTTGCCCACTTGTTTTCATGGCAGATAACTCTCTTTTAATTTTTTTGTCAAATCAGCATTAAAACAAACTTTTCTTAACATTATTCGTTTTCAATTTTATAAGTTTATAGGTTTTAAAATATGTCTTATCAATTACTGTAGGTTTTCGAAATAAACTGTCTAAAATAGGATTAGGAATGATTGAAGCACGCAATTATTGTATCATAATTATAAATTGATGAAAAAATATATACTACCCAGCTTTATGATAATATAGCAGAAAAAAAATTCATAATTTCCAATAGAAACTCCAGAAAACACCCAATATTTTTTAAAGTTAGATTCTGAAAGATGGATTTATTAAAAAGTTACTGGCACACATTTTACTTATTGTAAAATATTGAAATGCATTAGGAGGCTGCTTATTTTTGCCTTTTTATTACTATTTTAACGTAAGGTGTCAGTGCAAGCCAACACAAAAAACCTACACTAAGATCCAATATCAGAAATACGCAGCCACCGCAACGTTACGTGTCAACACCAAAAAATTACGCAGCCGTCAGTTATATTAAGTTACACCCCCTCTCTAGAATTTTGATTAGTTTTCCGCACTGGAAAAATTTTTGAAACAAATTGTTTTTTTAAGTTGTGTTCATTTCAACAATTCAAGTAGTGAAAATGATTTGTCGCAAGCTGTGAACGGTACATTTTTGGACAATTGTATTAGCAGTTGATAGTGGTCAATGCATAGACAAATTTCTACCAAAATTTTTTCAGTCTTTCCATTTTAAATTGATATTACAGAAAATTGAATTGATAAACAGAAATTCGGAGTGCTTGAAGATGCTAAAAATTTGCAATTCGAATTTTTTGCTCCAGTCTACTGATTTTTAATCAACTAATCCAAAACTAAATTAAAATTGTTTAGACCAACTGGTCTTGTTTTGCGTTTGATTGCAGATCTGGTCTTATCCATGTCCCTCAAAAAGTTTTTTGTTTTTTTTTGATTGAATTCATTTATCTCAGCGGAAATAGGTAACGTGATGTTACATTGAATCTATGTTAGTCTTCACACAGAATACAATTGAAATTTTTGTCTCCGTGTTGATAAAGTTTCCAATTGTGGCGGGATTTCTCCATATGGCACTTTCCTGCGTGGTGTAGAGCTTCGCTGTGGGCCCGCTGTAATCGGATTTATCCCAGTGGACCTTGAGTAAATGGTTTGAGCTTTTGAGCTGCTGGGCTGGTGTTTGTGTTTCGCATTGTCAGCGCGATACGTTGGTTTGCATGCTTCCAATTTGACACTTGCAGTTGATCAAATCAGATCTTGTCTGCGGGTTCACAGGACGCAATGCCGGGGGTTTCGATACAATTGCTCTATGGCGCGTTTCTAGAAACTCATCAAGGAGTATCAAAAAAGTTTTTCAAACTCACAATACATTAGAAAAACTATATCTTGATCAATTCTTTACGCGGCACAAGAAAAAAAATCGGGGCTAAGCAGCAAAAAGTTTGTCAGTCGTATAGCGAAACTTAGAGGTTCTAAGAGAGTACCAAAACGGATCCTCTTTCCTCTTTGGGTGGTCATTGATTTGAAACCTAGGGTTCTTTTTGACATTGTTCTGAAATGAATACTCGCAAAACAAAAAACTGTTTTGAAAATTTGTAACAGTATGAGATAGTCGTTTTTTGTTTTGCGAGGTATTCATTTCAGAACAATGTCAGAAAGAACCCGAGATTTCAAATCAATGACCACCCAAAGAGGAAAGAGGATCCATTTTTTAATCTTTTTCCTTGGCGGTCTTATCTGGGACTATTTTTCTTTTTTTTAATGTTTAAACTCAATTTTTTTTTCATTTTCAATTTGTATCTGGCTGTTATTTCCAGACATATCCTTAGACATGTTATTTTTCCCTAGAGATTTTTTTCATGCACTGTTCCCTCCAAAACTTTTTCTTAAGTTTTTGGTTCCTTCGACTGGAATATAGTTTAATTTGAATTAGATATAACTGCTAGTTTGTTTTAGTTCGGATGGCAGTCATGATTCACAGCATTTACACGACAAATAGCTTAATTTGTCCGCACTCGCCTAGTTTTTCAATGATACCCTCTGGAGCCCCCAACATGTGTTATGGAGTAGAAGTGACGAAATTATTCAGCCACTACAAGTCGAGTCTTTTTTGTATTTACCTTTTTGGCGGGACATTACCTGAACCGCAGAACAAAGGAGAACTAAAAGCTATAGCAGACTGGGTTGTTTCCAAAGGAATTCCTCTAAATAGCACTGCCGGCTTTTGGACTCGCTGGCAGCGCACTGTGGAAGCACCAGCCGGTCCCGATGGAACGGTGAGCGCTGCGAATCAAGCCATCAGAGAGAATCGAGCCTTGTTTCAAACCCCCGAGGGAGTGGTAGCCCCAAAAGAGCTCTGGCGAAACCGAAACCAACCTGGCAATGACGTAATACAGGATGAAATTTGTACTGCACAGAAAAAACCTGGCCAGAGTTCCGAGTTTTTAGGCATCGATGATTACGCTTGCGATGGGTACCAAAACCATTATATGGTTTGCCAAATCCCCGCTATTCCTGAATCTCAATGAAAACTTCTATATGGAAGTGGGGTTAAATATAATCAGGGCGATTAGAAAGTAAATTAATATCAAAACATGCTGTATCCATGTAAACATTATTCTTTTTAAGCATAATTTAGGCTGGTTAAGTTTAATCTTCTATTCTAAGTAAACGGGCTGTGGTTCTATATTTTGATCTATATACAAAAAAAATGGTTTTGGCAATATATGTTGGTTTCGAGAGTTTTCTTTTAAACAGAGTTAGTTATTGTAGAAATCTTTCTGCGGCCTTAACAAAGCCACCGCATATTTTACTGATCAAAAGTTAATACATTCCAGTATCACTGAAAAAAAACCTGCCAATTGCTTCAATAACTCTGTCAAAACTAAAGCTTTTGCATCCTGTTTTGATGATGCTTCTCCTTTTAAGAAAATTTCTTCATGAAAAACCCTTCTACTTTTTTCATCAATAATTTTATCATTTTTGACACTCGTACTGGTTAACTTTAATTGAAATAATATCAAAAAATTAATTCAAAAGTTAACATTTAATTTACTCTTAGTACTTTTTTCTAATTTTTTATATTGTTTAAATCAAATTATCAGGTAAAACCGTATTTATTGTCGGATTTTTTTTGTTTTTTCTTTTTTGATGCGACATTACCTGAACCGCAGAACAAAGGATAACTTAAAGCTATAGCAGACTGGGTTGTTTCTAAAGGAATTCCTCTGAATAGCACTGCCGGCTTTCGGACTCGCTGGCAGCGCACTGTGGAAGCACCAGCCAGTCCCGATGGAACGGTGAGTGCTGCGAATCAAGCCATCAGAGAGAATCGAACCTTGTTTCAAACCACCGAGGGAGTGGTAGCCCCAAAAGAATTCTGGCGAAACCGAAATCAACCTGGCAATGACGTAATACAGGATGAAATTTGTACTGCACAGAAAAAACCTGGCCAGAGTTCCGAGTTTTTAGGCATCGATGATTACGCTTGCGATGGGTATCAAAACCATTATATGGTTTGCCAAATCCCTGCGATTCCTGATCCTCAATGAAAACTTCTATATGGAAGTGGGGTTAAATATAATCAGGGCGATTAGAAAGTAAATTATTATCAAAATATGCTGTATCCATGTAAACATTATATTCTTTTTAAGCTTAATTTAGGCTGGTTAAGTTTAATCTTCTATTCTAAGTAAACGGGCGGTGGTTCTATATTTTGATCTCTACACAAAAAAATTTGGTTTTGGCAATATACATTGGTTTCGAGTGTTTTCTTTTAAACAAAGTTAGTTATTGTAGAAATCTTGCTGCGGCCTTAACAAAGCCACCGCATATTTTACTGATCAAAAAATAATACATTCCAGCACCACTGAAAAAAAACAGCCAATTGCTTCAATGACTCTGTCAAAACTAAAGCTTTTCAATCCTGTTTTGATAATGCTTCTCTTTTTCTCTAGATTTTTTTTCATCAAGATTTATATCAATTTTTGACGCTCGTATTGGTTAACTTTAGTTGAAATTTTATCAAAAATTTAATTTGAAAGTTAACATTTATTTTACTCTAAGTGTTTATTTCTAATTTTTTATATTGTTTAAATCTAATTATCAGGTAAAACCGTATTGATAAAATTGAGGTTCGAATTGACATTTGTATGGATATCGGACAGTCACTACGATCTCAAACTTTGCTCTGGGTAGGCGCACAATTCAGCGAATATAACTAGTTGTTCCGGGTTCCGCAAATGCAAGCGGTTTCTACTTGCATTTTGAGGATTCTGCCTTCAGTTTGCCAATTCTCCAATCATTGAAGTGGATTCCGCGTTTTTGCCTATTTTAGAGCAATTTTGAGCAATACAAGGTTTTGACTACTCGTTCGTGGAATCCGAAACCGCTCAAAAGATAAAAAAACATAATTGCGGATTCTGCATTTAAAAAAATGTAAGGCTTCTAGAGTAATCCAGACACACTTCACAGAATACGCTATTTGACCTCGTAATTGTAATTAAACTATACTTTGAAAAAAAAAATTTTTGAAAAAAATTGCATCAGAAAACATTTTCCTTTTTGCTGTATTGCAAACCAGTTTTTGTATCTAAAACATCATTTTTTCCGGATCTTCACTTGATAATAATTACTACCAATGCCTCAGCAAAGTTGACTCGAATACATGTATGATACTTCAAAAATATATCTCCAATATGTGTAAATCAGCACTCAAACACAAAGAGCAATTTAGATGCAAAGGCAACAAAATTCAAAAAGATTGCTCCAAGTCGAACGGTGCCGAAAAAGAAACAAAGAAAACTGTTGGACTAAGTATTTTTGAACATGCCCGAAAATATTCGAGGTCTGGGCTGTTTGTTAATACAATTAAACAATACGGTTAATCTAGGCTAACTTATTTTGAAAAATTACACTTTTGCATCTTGTGAGGAAGCTGTATCTTGTGGGGAAGCTGTGTGGGGATTTGTATTTGTTCAAGTTTCTTTTAGTTAAACGTTTGTTTTATTTTTTGGAATTCCCTTTAACAGCCCGCATCCAGTTTCAAGCGTTAATAATCGATTATATTACGATTTAAGTACCAGTCTTACTAAAATTGAGAAAAATTTGATTTTAATCAATTAATAATCGATTTTAATCTCTCTTTTTAAGATCAAATTGTAATGAATTATAATCCATTATAATCGATAATAATCGATTATTTATACGTCCATTTTGTCGTTACAACTATAATCAATTGTAATTGATTATATTCCATTATTTTTATTCAAATTTCTAATTCATTAGTTTTGCACAAAAATCAATTGTCATCGATTATAATTGATTGTAATCCCTTTTTTTGTCCATTTTTTCTTCGAAGTTACATCTAAATTGCTTATATTTTCTGCTTTTTGTAGACGTTGAATTCTACAAAAAATGAGAAAAAGGTTTCCACATGTTTCCAATCAATTCAAAATTGTCACGTTTTTTTTATTTCTTCCTCATTAGAGTTGTTTTGTGATGCATATTTGAAGCTTTCTAACCACCAAAACATCAGCAGACTGAGTTGATTTCTTGATAGATTCGGATGATTTACTTTTCATCTACCGCAGGAATCTTTCCACTAATATGAAAGTATATCTATGAAACTTTTGTTTCGAGGTGAAACTTTGTGTTCAGATGAGCCAAAGTGTTCGAGAGGTCTCTCTTTTAGAGATTTTATTGACATAAAAAAATAATTCATGAGATATAATTCGAATATAGTTTTGAATTAAAAACATTTTGGCAAAATAATCGATTTATAATTGATTTTAAGGGTTTTTTATAAGAACTATAATCAATTGTATTCGATTATAAGAGATTATTATCTCTTGAAAATATCGCGATTATAATCAATTATAAACCTTCAAACACCTAATTTTGGTATTTATAATCAATTATAATTTTGAAAAATTCGTCATAATAATCCGTTATAAGCAATTATTTACGCCTAAACTTGGATGCGGGAGTACTTTCAAAAGGTAATGTTTATCAACTTCGTAGGTCTACTCAAAACTTTCAGGGTCATTTAGACTTGGTTTTAGTTTGTTTAAGATGATCAGGGTCAAGGTAACGTGGCTTTGGATTTTGTGTTGTGAGGTGAGAAGCAACAACAGTAAAACGGAGAAAAAGTCTTTTTTCTCGAGAAAATTGACGCCTTATAATAACCAAAGCCCATTTGAAAAAGACGCCGTTCCTTGAAAGAACCCCCTGTTAAACAATTCATAGAAAATTTTTGTATGACAAGCATTTTTTCAATCGATACTTTTTTGAAATTTTTCTTAAAATGGTTTAACACTCAAACAAAACAACTTGGTTGCAGTTTTGGAAACATGAGTGTAGTTTTGGGATGAAAAAAAAATTGAAAAAAAGGTATCATGCAATTTCATTTTTGAAAATTGTATGATTTGCATTTTTCTAGCGAAAAAATACAATTTTGATGCTGAATTTTTTAAATCTTTTACTTACTGCCAACTTCCTTCCGTGCTCAAAATTATAATTTTCAAAAACGAAAATTTTGCATGCATAGTTTGAAATTTTTTGTCTTTAAAAAGTCTATAACATAGTAAAGTCTGAAGTTTTCACCTATAAAAAAAAATCATAAGCTAATTTCACCAAATGCAGTTTATCTGCGTTACATCTGCCAGTTACGCTCGTGTTTTTTTATGACCAAAAGTCCTTGGTTAGTGTGTTTTGGACACAAACACAAAAATTCAAAACAAAAATGTGTTGTTTTTTAATGGAATAATGTGTATCATACAAATTCATTGGACAAAAAAATGCGTTTTGTAATTTTCATAAAAATTTGTGTACGACGTCATTTTGTTTTGATCAAATTTGTTCAAGTCATTTACGGAAAAATTAACGGTATATAATCCACAACAGCAAACATGAATAGTGCGTTTAATCTAAAGCCGTTAGCCGAACAACCACGACGATTAACCGAGTTTGTTATCGGAACTCAACAGTATGAAATCAATAGATTATTCTATGGCATCTCCATAGGACCAGTAGCATTCTCAGCATTTATGAGTAAAATTTTCCGACCACTCATACTCAAGAAAAACGCAATCACATATTTAGACGATATTTTTATGCAATCACAAACCAAGGACGAAATGTTCACAGTTTTAGAAAAATATCATCAGATATTACTGCACTAAAACATGAAAGCAGCCCCAGATAAATCACAGTTTTTTCCAACCCGGGTGAAGTTTGTGCCAGTCGGTCATGTTTGGAGGTTTGACCTTGAGCAATACGAACATCGTGATTTTGGGGTGAAGTTTACATCAATCAATTTTTTAAATCGTTAGTCACAAAATGTGACACAGCTGAAGACCTAATTACTAGATTTAACAATCAGCTAAAACGGCCCAGTTCCTGATAAACAAATAGTTTTCAGACTTTTTAACCATCAAAACACATTTGACTATTCTAATCATCTTCTAGTCAATCTAATCTTCCATTGTAGTGTTTGCATCTATAGATTGGGCTCTATAAGAAGGAGGTAAATTGAAAATTAGGTTTTACAAGTTAAAATCATACATAAAAGGTTTTCAATTCATTACGAGGCCAGACTGTGCCTGAATGTTGTGGAATCCAAAACAGCAAAGAAAATCAAAGAAAAGTAGCAATGTTGGAGTTTCCGCAACAAACCTGATGTTGGCTTGTTGCGGAATCCGTTTAAAATGCACAGAATGCACAATTTGGCATCGTAATGTTCAGAATGATGTACTTTGAAACTACAAAAAAGTTAATGGTGGAATAAAAATTAGCAATTTATATTCAACAAAACTTCAGATTTGACGCCCATTGCGCTTTACAGATATCCGGGATTTTGTTTATTTGGTCAATTCGTTTTTTGGCTGAAACCAGTGACGCCAAAACTTAAGCCTAATTTACCTTTTTGATTATAGAACCGAGGAAACGTATTTTATTTAATGCACTGTTGTGAATTTATGAAAAAAAACTAGAACCAATTTAAGTAAAATGTTAAAATGTATAACTCAATTGTCATAAACTTCTTATTCACTGAAAATTGATTCCATGATCAGGATCAGCCTTTGATTCTATGAGTTTCATTTTTGATTATTTCTCATAAAACATTATCTTTATAGATAAAAATATCTTTGAAAAATGGATATTTATCTATTTCGGAGTCATTCAAATTTTGGAATTCGGTTTTTTCTCAACTAAAATTGTTTTTTTTTTCATTATTCACAAAAAAAAATCATTTTCACGAAAAAAATGTAGATTGAAATTAAAAAATACTCTCTGCACAAATTTTACATAGAAACTACAATTCAGTTACTTTAACTTCTGAAACTTAATTCAGCTTTAAGAAAGCTGTATAAAACGATTGTTAGAAGAGAATAAAATAAACTTTAGAGGCCATTATACCATAAATAAAGAAAATTAAAAAGTCAAATTATTTCACCTTTTTGCTATTTTTTGTTTTGGAACTTTTTTTCGTTATCTTATAAAAAAGGATTCCACTGCGTTGCACAAAACGTAAGTCTTACAATGATAAGGTTATTCTAGCCACAAAAAAATTGCAAACCTGATTGAACTGCATTTTTTAGGTTTCT
Organism: Symsagittifera roscoffensis; assembly: GCF_963678635.1. Classification (NCBI taxonomy): domain Eukaryota; kingdom Metazoa; phylum Xenacoelomorpha; order Acoela; family Convolutidae; genus Symsagittifera; species Symsagittifera roscoffensis. The sequence continues at coordinate 3,054,208 of NC_087071.1, forward strand.
GAACTGCAATTTTTGGGAATAATTTCGAATTTTCTGAAATACAATTATACTAAAACACTTCCGATGAACTTTTATTTCTTTTTCAGTCGAACTCGTTTTTCAACATTTTCAAATTTGTTTTGTCACGTTTTTTTAATCGGATTGCTCTCGTCATACCCTTGTCACATGGATTTTTTGTTTCGTTGATTTATTACTTTGCTACAATGAAATGCTGCGGATACAAAACTTAATTTTAAAATTACTCTTTGGATTTAGTACTGGCTCAGTTTTGTGGTTAAAACAATCAAACATTAGCAGTAATTCTGATATATTAAAGCTCTAAAAAATTATCTCTGAAAAAAGCAAATTTTTCTTTACAACACGAATTCATGAAAATGAAAAATAGCTGGGTACGGTCGACAATGAAACAAAAAACAAATCAAATTTTCTGCTATTGCATCTATTGAAATTAAATTTAATGAAAATTAATTTTGTTTAGCGAGGGAATTGTGCTGCTGTTGACACTTCAATAAAAGCAGGAGTGAGAAGCCATAAAAGTTCAAAGTTAAAATTTTTTTGCATTGTAATTGTTGGCCTCTTGTTTTTTGGTACAACTTAACCAAACTTCTCCTCACACGGAAAAAGGACGTAGCTTTCTATCTATCTTTATTCTTTTTGCAGTGTGTCTGATGATCAATTTTTGGATTGCATTATTTTAAAAACTAAAGAATCCAAGGAACTAAAAGAACTAAGAGTCAGCTTGTGGTATTTTTTTTAAAATATATTCTTAATTAGTACGATTCTTATGTAACATATTGCCTGAAAACAGCGAATCTTTTGATTTTCCAGTATATGAATTAGTCTTTTAACAGGCATTCGAACATGCTTTACTACGGCGTGAGAAAGAGAGCGAAAGATTTCCATGGAACGCTTACGCATTCCCTTTCATATTTGCCAAGTTTTTGCTGTTCAGCAAAAATTTTCAGTAATTGCAAAATTTCAAGTTTCCATAAATCATGAAAATTCAACAAAATCTTTGTTTCAGAAGATTTTTAAATACATTTTTAATATTGACGTCATTAAAACCTTTTCTGTTTGCAGAATTTTTACCATTTTTTTTCACAAATTGTGCTTTCAACTCATGACAGCTTTCACAGAACATAGTAAAACGCTTATACTTACTCGAAGAACGGCAAACGAAAACTCTGCTTGAAGAACCGTTTTTGGTAACCGTACTCTATTAAAACTTTTCAAAGAAATTTTTACGTTATTGAACAGTACGTATCAAACTGAACTCAGTGAAATTCCATTGCAATTTTCTGAAAACCCAAAATTCAAATGTAACTCAAATCTATCTCAAAAAACTTAGTTGTTGGTCAAAAACTAAAAGATTTTTCAGCAATAATAAAAATTGGACTTTGAAATTTTATGAACTAGATTGCTTTCATTAAAGTCAGTTTATCGATATTTAACCAAAAAGTTTGACATCCCTTGTTTCTTTTTGCCTAATTTGCATCGTTGTTTATTGAAAAGTTTGATACGTTTTCATGACAAAATAACAAAAAATAGGAAGCACTTAGAGCACGAACGGGTTACATTGAAATTAACAGAATCCGTTTTTTCGACGGCGGATAAAGTCCTCCAGTTTTCGACGGCGGAATGCATTTATTAAATGCTATATGCTTTGTTACGATACGCGATTTTAGAAGAGAAAATTTTGTTGAAATAATATCTAGTGATACACAATAATCAACAATAACTTAACAGAGCTGCATTCCAACTGCTTGGTCCGAAAGTGATCGCAAACTTCTAGAACGGAAATGAAATCAATTTGTTTTGTACAAAACACTAATTAAACTTTACAATTGAAACTTGACTTCAAGAAAAAAAGAGCTCGGAGTCGTCGACAAAGAAACAAAAAACAAATGAATTTTTCTGCTATTGCGTTAATTTTAATTAAATTCAAAATTATTTTTGCTTAGCGGGGGAAATGCGTCGCTGTTGGCACTTTAATAAAAGCAAGAGTAATAAATCATCAAAGTTCAAAGCAAGCTAAATTAATGATAATAGTTTTTGTTGAAATCTTACCGCATTTTGTATTTTGCTTCTCTTGTTTTGTGGTACAATTATAATCAAACTTCGCATCGAGCCAAAACAGTTAGTAGCGTTATATATATATATTTTTTTCGTTTTGCCTTGTATCTGATGATCATTTTTTGAAAAAAGACTGAAAATTTCAACAAAACTGAACCGGCCGAAACAATTTTCCCAAAGAATGTCTTTCCCGAGAAAAAAAAATCTCCGTGGAATGACAAAAACTAAGTTTCAATAAAACGGTTAAGAGTCTATAAAACTAAGTATATTACGCGTTGGTCATCCCAAACTAAGTATATTACGCGTTGGTCAAAATAGTCTACCCCATACAAAAACTACCCTCTACAATAGTTCCTGTTTTTTTTCAGCTTGAACTCGAAGTAACGCCATCATTCAGCCAGGTATAAAAATGTTTGAAAACAAAATGCTTAGCTGTAAAATTAAATTTCGAATGATAAAAATTTTAATGTCACTTTCATAAAAAAATGAACCAAAAGTGATGGCAATTGAAAGCTTTAAGCTTTTTTTGACTTTGAGCTCAGGATACCTATACCTATTGGTTATTTTTTAAAAATTTCTTGATAAATGGCTAGAGAAAATCTCTAAATTGGTCTCTTATTTTGTTTTTTAGTACATAGTAAGTCAATGACAAGAGTTTTTGGGCATCAAAATTTTTTTCAAAAAACTTCAAAACACGAAAAAGTTTGTTATAATTTGACCTATTAATTAATTTATTAGATTTTCTTTTTTTTCTTAAACATCTACTTAAAACAATGCTAAAATCTACTGGAACTTCTAAAAAAATCAATTTTGAGAGAAAAAAAACTAAATCACAAAGAAAATCTATATATCACTGAAGCGTATTTGAATTTTACCTAAACTTTATAATAATACACCAACAAACAAACTGCTTCGTAAAAAAATTAGTACATTGCATCACTTGTTATAACTTTATTACATGCATGAGTTCTTATAAGTTCAATGGTTTTGTATGAATTTCATCAATTTGATTTTGTCTTTTTGAATAAAAATAGCTTAGTCCTTTTTTTTTCTGTTCATATGTGGCCACCATATGATTTATAGTTCTGAATCCTCTGTTAGAAGATGTGAAGTTGACTGCTTCGACCAGCACTCTCCTGTAATTCGCCATTGGTCCATATCCAGAATCTTCTAGAACTTGTTTGTTTAAACCTTTAGTGCGATTGTTGAACTTGCTGAATTGTTGTCATAGCAGCAATAAGTTTTGCCACACAAACATAGCATTTGTGTGCACCTAAATTCTTCTTTGAAAAGCCCCGGCTTCAACTTATCATGCTTTTTATGGATACTGCAACACGTTCGACGGAAGAAATTAGATTTTGTATCGGCCTTGAAACAGTCTCTGCAGTCATTTTCCCTCAACTTTTCCCAAATGTCCTTTTTTTCTGGTTGCATACAGTCGTACAAGTTTTCATCAACAAGTGCCAAGTAAAGTGAGTCCTTATCCATCTCCAACTCTTCAAATTTATTTAAATCACAGAACTTGTCAAAGAAGTTATAGTAGAGTTCCAACATTATAGTAGAGAAGTATGCAAAAGCCAACAATGATGGGTTCTCTGTCTTCAATGGTTTCAACAAATCCAGCTATAAGAGTCTTTTTCAACTGTGTCTAGTTTTTGAACAATGGCTCATTGATTGCTTTATGAAATTTTTCATCGTTCAGATATTTTGTGATTGTGTGCCTGGATCTTTCCATGATCTGATATCCATAGGAGTAATTGCCTAAAAGCTTCATAGTTTCTGCTACAACTCCTGACAGAAAGTTTTCATCTCCCTCTCTTCTGGCATCAATCACTGATTGAACGAACTGTTTGAGACATTTTTTGGAGTATACTGAACAAAACGGTAAATTTTGGTGCACTGCAAGCCAAGTTCCAAATAAAAGTTGAACAATGGATATATAATTGTTCCATTTTCTAGCTTGAAACTGGATATCAGCATTCTCTGAGGATATTTTAACATTTCGTTCTCGATTGCATAATTCTTCATGTAATCTCCAATATCGTTTCCTCAAAGTTCAGTGTTTTTGAAAATTGGAGGAAAGTTGATGCTAAAATTTTGATTTTAGCTCATCTGGAACAACTAAAACGCCTTGAATACAGCCAAAAAGTGATCCATCTTTTATTTTCGCTAGAAGGGAGTCTATAGAAAAAGTTTTTTAAAAGGGAAAGTGGGTTCTGACGTGATTTATGATCTTGTCATTGGTTTTGAAAATTTCCCACCAGTCACACTTCCACATTTCTTCAACTTTGTTTCCTTTCTCTTTTATGTTTTCCCGTCTCATACCATCCATCTCTCCCCTCTACTTATTACCTCGTTCAATATTCTGATCTGCTACGGAGGGACAAGCTTCTTAGTAGTAACATCCCATTGCTTCGAACACTGTCTTACAGTGATCACAATATTAGTCCACATTGGAAATGTCAATTTTCTAATGTTTTCCAGACGTGAAAAAACTCTCAATTTTGCATTCTGGTCTTGTTTCCTAGTAGAAAAACATGACCATATTCTCAAAGTTGCGCGTTCATTTATGTCTAGCCTTGAATTTCTGCATATCACTGTCAAATTACAATCTCGTGTACAGCCCTGTTGACATATGTTGACACATTGAGGAAGAATAGCTTGCTTGCATCAACTTCAATGATCAATTTACAAACATTTGGTGAACTTCTGATAAATGTTTCATCGACTAAAGCTTTTTGAGTGAAAACAATGGAAGGTCCACCAGTCAAGACTTCTCGTATTTTTTCACACAAATCTTTATCACTTTCGCAATAGGGATAAAAATATAATTTGTACATTTGTGTAAACATATGTTTGCTAAAATTTAAAAGTTTACATCCAAGTTTCAACATATCAATTCCTTTGTTATGATAAAACTGAATCGCTTTTTGCATTGCTTCCAGGGTTGGAAATACATCCTTGTTATTTTATCACTGCAAAATGTTTTTGAATATTTTTATACCGTTTTCTTCCAAGTCTCTCGTAAAGATTTGTAATTATCCAAATCAGATGGAAGTACAGTCTTTGAAGCTGTTTCAATGCTTGTTGTTCGTCAAGCACACTCTTTCTCACTTTCTCGGCTTCTCATAATCAAAGAAAGGTTTGTCTAGAGGATTTAAGTTTACTGAAAAAGGTAAAAATTTCGTTGACATATCAGCTTCTTCAGAGTCTTCAATGCATTCGTCTTTGTACTCGAATTGGTTCTTTAAATAATCTTTAACAAGTTCGTTTTATTGATCAAAACAATTTTTTCATTCGTTCATTGACAGCCACTTCAATATCTTGAAACTTTTTTCTCATCTCCAGGTTACTTTTTTCAGCCAACAGTTCGAGGTTGCTCACAAAGTCGATTATCAAGTTCTGTGGATCCTTGTTGTACAAAAATATGATTTCATCAAACAGATTTGATGATAAAGAGACTGAAATGGGAACATGTTTTCCAATCCAAGTTGAAGTTTGTGTTACTTTTAGTTCCTCTGTAGGGACACAAATGGACTCAAAATCGAAAAATGCTAGATTATTAAAAAGTTTGTTATCTTCAGAAACTGGAAGATTGATTTCAACAAGGTTTCTCGAAGCTCATATACGTTCTTTGGGTAAAGATGATTCACTCGATCCTTGCATATCAGAAGATGTTTGTTAAAACTGTCGAATTTATTCAAGAAAGTGTCACAACTAGGACACTGGAAGCACTCGAAGAAAGAATCAATATCATTTGTATGAATGATATGATAGTTAAATCCCAACAATTTAACTGTTTTACCGAATTTTCTAATACTTCGGCGAGCTAGTTTTCCTACATGTTCTCCTTCTTGGACATCGAAATCGTACATAAAGATGTTTCTTTGCACAATTTCCTTGACAACTGGTATGTCTTCTACTGAGACCCCAAGAAAACTTTTAGGATCATAACCAGACTTTGTTATGAATTCTGTAAGGTATCTACAAGTGTGAGAGTCGAGATCAAGGTGTCCGTTCATGTACCTTGCCATTGCGCGGAAAAGACACAAATGGTATATGTATGGTTCGATGTCTTTATTAGATAAAAGACAGTTCACTTGCGTATGTCGTAGTAAAGGTTCGGGTAAGACAGAGTCCGGACATCCCATTGGAATGTTTTTGAGCAAAGCAGTAAAAACTGTGTTGGTAGTAATCAACTTGAATAGCCACCTTGTCTTTTGACGTTCCTGGGTACATTGCTTCACAATATCAACTTTTTCCCTTTTTCCTTGGTTTGTTATCAAGTCTGCTTTAGTACAGAGCAAATGGGATTTTTCAAAAAAAGTATTTTTTTTATGGGCGTAGAAATATCGATATTCACCAGTCTCAATATTTCGAAGAACGAACACCAGAGCAATGTTGATTTTAGCGGCAGAATTGAGCTTGTTCAAGGCTTTCTCAAGTTTTTCGTTGATTATTTTAGTGTCTAACTTGGACATTTGGAAGTTAAATGCCTTATGTCTACCATTTTCCATCTCCGTATCCACTAGAAAAGGTTGACAAGCACTAAGTTCCTCTTTCAGTTTTTCACCATCTTCCCCTTCTTCCTTCTCAAAATTGTTAAAGTCCGCTACAGTATCACTGGGTTTCCGTTGCTTTGCTCCATGTTCCTTTCTCTAATTTTATTGAAGAGAGTAATAACTTGGAAACTCTTGTTCACAAAGAGAACAAACCGTTGAATGCTTTGAACTTAATTGAGCATGATTCTTGGCCATTTGATAATTCATTTCTTGTTGATTAAGAGTGGAATACTTACAATCAGGACACGAAATAACTCCTTTAGCCCATCTTTTTTGATGTCGAGCTGCTTGCTGGCCAACATGCATAATTACACAATCTTCCCACTTGACATTCTCAATTCGGTTATGGGCAGGCATTATCTAAAACAATTTGGGACTTTGGAAATTTTCCAAAATTCAAAAAGTTAAAGTACCAATTAAACAAAGAACTCACTCTTTTCGTGAAATAACGAAATGTAAAATTTGAGGTAAATTTCAGTTGACGGTTTTTGATTGGCAAACAAAAAGAATGATTTAAGCCAATAAAATAAGCGTAAGTATACTAACAAGGACGTGATCGCCCACGCAATTATCCTTTTATGGTAATGACGTCATTCTTTGAATAGAAGTGACGTCACCGCCTACGCAATTTTCCTTATATGGTAATGACGTCATTCTATAATTAGAAGTGACATCACCAACCACACAAAAATTCAACCAATTACAATTAAACAGTTTCTAGACATAAGTTTGGATCAAAAATAATCATTTTGAAAAATGTAATATAAAAAACATTTAAACTTCCTCGAGTTTCTCTACAAGAAAAAAGTAAAATATTCCTTGTGATTTCCTTATTGGTGAAATAGTTGTAGATTCTTACTTTTTTCACAGTTTTTTGGACGTTGATGTTGTCCAAAATTAAGTTCACCAACTAAGTAAAGGTCTCTTTAGGGAAATCTTTTCAATCACAGAGTTTTGCTTTTGATCCACATATTGCGTGTCAAAGCTATAAAATTACTGCTGAGTTACACCTGACTAGAAAAAAAATTTGAAGTTAATAAAAAATTCTTATGATAAAATTTAAAGACTTTTTTTCCCATCCAATTTCCAAATTTGTCAGAACTCCTTAGCAAAGTTTTTTATTTTTCCATTTCTTTAAGAATTTTCAAGGTTCAAAATCTTGCATGATCAGGTTTGGAATCAGATTTTCAGATATTTGCCTTGAAAAATTCATCAACTTTGAGTTATCCTCTCAAATCTACATCAAAATCAAAGAACTTGACTATCTACTCAAACATCAGCAATTTCTCATCGATTATAAACAAAAAACTCAACGAACTTTATGAGAAGACTTGCAGAGATGCTACTTTTATAATTTTTGCTTATTTTGTTACTTATATTGGCAATTTTTCTTACTTTTACAGCAAACAAATCCTTTTGGTCATTAATTTTTGCAATTGTTTTTGTGTACATTTTTTTTGATTTGTAAGATTTAAGTCCTTAAAAGTTACAATTTTGTCTGATTGGATACGACAACTAGAAGAAAAAGAAACATGTTTGTGATTGGAAACGACAATGTGTAAGTGTACCCATAATGGAGCTTTGTTTCCGATTGGACACAACTTTCGTCCAAGAATTTCATAAAAGGAAGCTAAAATCTTTTTGGCCACGACTATAATCCAATTAAGGAAAACTAAATCTGATTGGTTAAACCCACACATTTGAGCTGAAGGTTCCCCTCTCTCAGCTGTAAATACTTTAATTTCAACTTAACTTCCGTCAACTACCTCACTCTCAACTGTAAATCTTGATTTTACTCTGTATCTTTACTCAATTTATTGCTCAAAATGATCATCTCAGTTCAAAACAGCAGCCGTATACAAAATAGCTGCTCAAAATTCAGCTGATTTCCCTACTTTTCGCGGACATGCAAGACATGTGGAAGAGGTTTTGGAGCTCTTGCACAAGCTCCTGGGAGAACTGCAAACCCTTTATTAAAAAAGTTGTAGTCCCAGCTGCGGAAAAAATTGAAGAATATTTGTTTTAAATCGCTGATCCAGAGATTGGGGAACTTGTTACTGGACGTAAAAAACTCAAAAAATTTCCAAAAGATGTGGGAACAAAAACAGTTCGGATTAATTTTTCACTCCTGCAAATTATTGAAAAATTTTCTGAACTCAGTTTCAAGTACATGGGAACTTACCCCTCTGATAAAGAACCCCAACTAACAAAACACTTTTTTGGAATCATCAATTCAGCTCCAGGAAACAATAGAGGGGAACACTGGATTATCATAGCTTGGTTGGGAACTACTTTGTTGATTCTTTGGGTCAAAAAATAACAACTTACTTTTTTCTAACAAAAAAGTATCGGCGAATGGTTACCAGAAAACTACAAAAAATTGACAATTTGTGTGAAGTTTACGCAATTTATTCAGCATTTCTTCTTTTTAAATTCTGATTTAAAAAGAACTTAAAAAGATTCAAACAATTCAAACAATATTCATGATGTGCATGTTTTGATTTTTATAAATAATTTTGTGTAAATGTGTAGCTTTTTATTTGTATGTGTAAATTATGGTGGTAAATTTATTATACGATGCAGTGATTTATATTCTTTTGTGCGCTCAATCTCCGTAAACTGAATAAAACGGCTCGGAAAATGATGTTTAACTCGTATTCTTGGCAATACAGACAATAAGCTTCACTAATTTATAAATAAGCCAAAAACTCACATAACTCATGTTCATAATTTCAACCAATAATAAGCATCATTAAACAAATTGGCGCAAGCTAGCCACAAGAACCGGTCTGTAATGTCCTTGAGACGAATTGCTCTTTTTGGAGGTCAGCCTTAATCAAGGCTGAACCGAATTAGAACAAAAAAAAAACAGTTAAAATAGGATGTAACCCCCGTATTTAGTATATTAATACATGGGCAGGTGGGGGACTCGAAACTACGTCACCTATCAAGTTTGTACAGTCGGTACGTTAGCTTAGGCCACTCGGCCAACTGTTCTTGTATTTATATGCATTTACACTCTGTTTTATATGCATCTATACTCTACTTTTGCGTTGCAACAATTTTCTTTGTCGTTTATTTTTTTCTCTCTAAAAAAATTGACTTTTTTCGAAGTTTCAGTAGGCTTAAGCATTTTTTCAGGTAGATGATGATTCAAAAAAAAAGATTATCTGATAAATTAGTTAGTAGGTCGACTTTATCGTACAAAACTCTTACCATTGACTTACCATGTAACAAAAAACTAATTAAAAAACCTTCATTCCACGATCTACACGTAATTAACCAGTGTATCTCAACAATTAGATAAAACTAGATATTTCTATACAAAATTCAAAGAAATTCGCTTTTCGTACCATTATCTTACCATCACACTGAAACCTTACCATTGGTATTCCATGTCCTAATACCGTATTCCTAATACCTCTATATCCAATGTGAAAAAACACAGCTGGTAGAATGGATGCTCTATTTCCTATCTTAAAACATGGGGGGTCTACCACCTCCCCCCCCCCCTCCCCTCACTTTAGCTCCAACATCTACTACTAATGTACATTATTACTCATCATAAACAACAATTCAAAAAATTTTGGAGCTACCACTATGATAATCATGACTATGTTGAAGATTTTTACTGATATAACATGAAACACAATGGTATCTCCTAAATGTCAAGCACTTAGAATTCCATAGTTTTGCAGTAAAGACACATTTATCCACTTCAAGCAAATAATTTTCTCATGAATTTTTTTTTTAATATTCGTTTCTAACTTCGTTGTTTCCAATAAAACTGACAATCAGACTTTTGATCTGCTGATTTTTTTGTACTCAGAGCCAAAAATTTGGTTCAGCACTTGCCAGTTGAATTTGGACAGTCACAAACTCGATTTCAGCTGGCGTCATAGTTGTGATGTCCAGCAAAACCAATGTGACTCACAAAGTTGAGGTTCGAGAGATATTTTTTAATATATGGGTCTCTTCTAGTCAGGCTTATATACCATCCATTTGCATACCCGTTTTAGGGCCAATACTATGAGTTGCATAGTTGTAACTTTAGGAGGCAGCCATTGATGAATAAACTAAACCTCTAGATGAAATCTAACTTTTGTACAAATTGAGTTTGAAACGTATCGAAATTTTAGAAGAGTTTCGTTTTATTATTAAATTGCCTGGATGGCCTTCCCACATTTGAGACAAGTGAAAACAAATCGGTCATAATGGATTTTTGTGGTCTAAAGTGTTGTAAATATAATCGATTCCCATGTTACGTTCAGACGACAAAATTGGACTAAACATGGATTTCAATCCATTTTCTCTCGCTAAAAAAACAAAATACGTTATAACTTATTGGGGATCCTTTATAATGGATTTGATAATAAGTAGGAAATCACACTAAAATGGATTTTTTTTCCACTTTTTTTGTTTTGAGCAAACTTTGCAAGAATTTTTAGTTTAAAAACGTAGAAAAAAACTTTATATGCGTTGAAATTCGCATCTCAAAAAAGTGGAAAAAAATCGATTATAATTTGGTTTCTTTGTCACAAAAATGAAAAAAAAAAAAGATTATAATGGATGAAAAATGAATTTTGTTGCCTCAAAAAATAATCAAATTATACTCAAAATTTAGTTTTTTAATTGATAATAATAGATTTTTTTTCCTTTTTGTAGACACTGACAAGGAAACTCAATCATAATCGATTTCTTATCCTGGAACTCCAACTCGGGTTGCTTGATTGTTGCCAAAAAATCGACCCCATATTTTGTACTTTATGTTCAACATTACATTTTCCCCCAAAACCTAGTCAGCAGTTTTTTTCTCTTTTACAAATCATAAGAAGGACCTATGCAATTTGGTTAAAATTATCAAAATATGTTTGCTCATATTACAAAATTTTTTTTCCCGATACCACCTGGATTTTTTGTCCAACTCAATTTCAGCATTTTGATTGTTCGTTTCCGTCAAAACTCAAGACTTTCGTATCATCTGAAAAAAAAGCTGTAATTGGCAACTTAATAAAAATCTTTATTTCAGATTAACTAGCGGTAAAAAAGAACGCCCAGAATAATTTCACAAACAATTTTTTCGAACTAAATTTCGTGTTCAACTGTGTTAAAAAGTTTTCAAAAATTGTTGGTAGACCCATTTTTAATTTTTGATTTTCATGCGCTACTCAGAGTTTCTTAGCGTTTTCTAAGAGTTTTTAAGCTTTTGATCTCAAAAATTGTGCTAAAAAACTCCACAAGCTATCTTTAATTGGTTAAAACTAAGTTCTCACGACTTAAATGAAGCCTAAATAAGCTATTGCAACTACTAACTAGCCTCTAAATTAGCTCGAAATTAGACCAAACACCACAAATCTCAAACGAACTTTTCTCGTCACTTGGAAAACTTTTTTTAATGTCCTTACAATCACGACTGAAAGTGCTTTACTATGTTATATCACTCAACCCTGTCCGCCCGCTGATCATTTGTGGTAGCTGATTTTGCGTGGAAAACAAAAAAAGTGAAATAAAAAAGAAACACACCCAAATACATAGTTCCTGCCCAATTTCAAAAACTGATTAAATTGAACTTCAAGCAAAAAAAAATTTTTGAAAGATTTAAGTTCAAGCGAAAATGAATAATCTGCTTTCTTGGCAATTTTCATGAAGATTGTCAATTTTCACAAACCTTTTCATTAATTTTAACCTACTTTACGTCAATTCTTACAAAGAACTGAAAACTCCTGTTTTGGACAGATCTCAGGGAATGGGATTTTTTGCTGGATCTGTTTCAAAAGCCTATAGCCCAAATCTTCAAGATTTTTGGGCGTTTTTTTTTTAAAAACCGCTCAAAAACAAGGTTCAACTCCTGCGAAGTTTTTGGGTGTTTTTTTGATAAACTGCCAAAAACCGCTCAAATCGCTCATTTTGAAGATTTTTTGAGCGCAATTGTCTATAAAAACCGCTCAAACTGCTCAAATCTTGTTTTAAAAATCTCGACTCGAAAATTACTCTCAGCAGAATCAAATGTATAAGCTCTGAAATTCAAAGAAATTGTATTTGACAGGAATGGATGTAAGTAAATATATCGCTTGTTTTTTGTTTTTTCATTGGCTCTCTTTTTATTTCATTTGAAAAATAGCTTCAACTATAATGTTTTTTGTTTTTCTTTTATTTTTTTTTCATAACTACATCTTTAAACTGCTAAAACTTACAACTCCTCTAGCGGTTGCAATTCAATTTTTTGATTGTTCAATTTTGAGTTCAACTTTTCAGTGAAATCATCATCTTCTTACAAAACATTGATAAGCAAAGAATTTGCATGACGAACACTGCCTAGATCATTTTTTTAAAGTACAATTTTTTTTGTCCAATAAGTACAAGAAATCCACTTTTCTTGGCATGTTGATCAAAAAAACTAGCCGCCCAGGTTTACGTCTATAGAAGATTATCATACATACAGTTTCATATATGAGGTCTATGAAAAAAAAAGATTCTCATACAAAATTCAAAAGTGTGTTAAAAATTTATCTGAACAATTTTGGTCTATTTGTTGTTTATAAAGCTTTCTAGTCATAAAAAACAAACAATTTAAAGTTTTCGAAGAAAAAAAACTTATTTAAGATTTTTCATGCGTGAAAATGATAAGATAAAAATTTGTCATAGAGAAAACTAAATTTTCAAAACTACCAAAAAACGTGTCTGAGTAACTTTAAATATATTTAACGTAATATGTCTCAGATAAAGGCCATTTTGAACATCGAAAACAGAATTTTGTCGGAAGAAATGCTTACAAAAAAATGTTTTTTCATTTTCAAATTTGTATGACATGCATTTTTTTTGATAAACAAAAACACAAACTTGAGGTAAAAAAATTTTAATCCCTTTTTTGGTTGCAAATTTGCTTCATGCTCAAATATAAAAACTACAAAAAGAAAACACTTTGCATGCAAATCTTGACTTTTAAGTTTCTAACGTAGCGCAGGATGAGTTTTTCACCCAAAAAAAAACAAAAAAAAATCACAAAAAAGTCTTATTATTTTTTTGTTTCATTTGATAAGATTGAAAAAAAACTGTAGAAAAAACAAGTGTTTTTTTCAACCACCAAAAAAATTCCTTTTTTTATTTCGTAGTTTCCCTTAGAAATGACAATCAGACATTGAGCTGCTAGTTTTTTTTGAAGACACATCATTGCCGAATGCAGACAAAAACAGCAAAACAATCAAATTAAACCGCAAAAGTACAAAAAACCAAACAAATCAGTTCACCAATAAATGAAAAAAGATAAAAAGTTACCTTACAAAAACATCCACAGCAATAATAGTTCTGGAAAATCACTTCCAAACTATTCAAATTTTTCTACAAATCAATCACCTTATAATTCAAACTACAGAGGACGATCACCAAACCAAAGAAACTCACGTAATTTCTCACAAAACAGATATAGTCGATCAAATAGTCGAAATAATCAGTATAGAAACAACTATTCAAGATCGAATTCAAGCCGACCAGAATTTTCGTTTGAAACCAGTTCCCATTTAAACTCTAGGAATAGACACTACTCCAATGATCGATCTAGAAAGTCTTCATATAATAGGAAAAAAAACTATTCTAACAATAGAAATAGAAACTATTCAAATGATCGAAACCAAAGATATCAAAACAATAGATCACGTGATTATTCTAACAACAGATCATTTTAACACAGATCAAGTTATAACAACTCTTAAAATAGATCACGCGATAATTCACAAAATAGAATTTTGAACTATAACAATAGACAAAGAAACTAATTTCAACCACCACATAGAGTAATACACGTTATCCAGATTCTCAACACAAATATAGAAGCAATACACCGAAACATCAAAGACAAATAAATCAAGTACAAACAACTGATGAAGTCAAATGAAGTCAATTGATGAAGTCAATTGACCCCCTGGTATTGATAACTTAGAAAGTACAGAATTACTTCTAAATCACATCAATTGCGAATCCACAGACAGTGAAAGCGACACAGAAAATGCAATTTAAATTACATGATACATGTTGAAAATGACTACGAACCTTTTATAAACGAACAACCAATACATTCCCATATCTTTGAAAACCATGAACACTTTCTCTTAAATTATTACACAAGACCGATAAACAACAAAAAAACAATTGAAAAAATAGTAGACGAGATAACAGTAAAAAAAACTGTAGAAACTTCAAGTACAAATCACATCTACCAGAACGTACCAAAGGAACCACTTAGATTCAAAAAATTTAATATGGATATTTTAATAGTTTCTGGACCAGAATCAAACATTATCAAAGTTCCCTTTGAAATGAAATGAAATTTTAACATCCAAAACTAATACCCTTAAAAACAGGCAGCAGCCTAGCAACAGCACAAGGCTCAACCATAACAAACTACAGAAAAAATCCAACTTTTCCTTGTTCCCAATAGAACAATGGAACGAAACAAACTCTTGAACAAACCGTTCAAGCAGACATTCCATATCACAGATTTGTAACATAATATCATTGAAATTCCATTCATTACAAAATATATACCAATTATCTATATCTTAGACAGCAAAATTAATATAAAAGATAAATACACAAGAATGAACAATACAGCTTTAACATTCTTCCAAAGAATGAACAAGCAACCACCATTTTTCTCAAAATTTTACCCTATATACAACAAGCACGAAATTATTTGAAACCACTATCAGGTTATATTTATGTTTTCTCAATGAAACAAGTTCGCCACTATGATACAAATCAAAACAAACAACATCTCTATATGTGTGACCTTGAATTCAGACTAATTCATGAATTTTTTCGCGGAACAATTTCATTTATTAAGTACATGAAAAACTCAGACTCAGACATCATTTCCTTGTATGTCTATAATAATTCACCGTTATTGTGAAACCATATATAACAAAAACCATATTTATTGTATGTCTATAGTAAAAACCGTTATTGGACTCGTAGGTTATTGTGAAACGAACACGAAAACTTCTCCCAATTTCTACCAAGGAAATAGTGTATAGAGTAAATAATATACTACAACTACTAGATATATGTCAATCAACAAATATTGACGAAGAATTATCAATAAATAATATAATAAGCAATGAAAAACGAAACACAGACTATTTCACAAAAACACTTTATTTCAAACCATCATTTCAAACCATCAAAAAATTTTTTAAACAATGTTCAATTTTCAACACTCTCAGATAACGCAAAAAGAATTTGAAGGAGCAAACGAATTAGTATTAAAATACCCAAAAGTTTACGCAACATCTAAATTTGACATTGGAAATGTAAATTCACCACTACATTTACCTTTGAAACCTGATGCAGTTTTCAAAAAACAAAGAGCAAGTAAAGTACCAATTCACTTACACGACAAAGTTAACAGACCTTTAGACATATTAAAACAAAATGAAATCATTTCTCCATTAAATAAAGAAGAACAGCCAAAAAAACACATTCATAAACCCCGTTATTATACTGGCAAAAGGAGAATCATTAAAAATAGTTCTAGATGCTAGATATCTCAATTCACTTAACGAAATGTTCACAGTTTTAGAAAAATATCATCAGATATTACTACACTAAAACATGAAAGCAGCCCCAGATAAATCACAGTTTTTTCCAACCCGGGTGAAGTTTGTACCAGTCGGTCATGTTTGGAGGTTTGACCTTGAGCAATACGAACAACGTGATTTTGGGGTGAAGTTTACATCAATCAATTTTTTAAATCGTTAGTCACAAAATGTGACACAGCTGAAGACCTAATGACTAGATTTAACATTCAGCTAAAATGGCCCAGTTCCTGATAAACAAATAGTTTTCAGACATTTTAACCAGCAAAACACATTTGACTATTCTAATCATCTTCTAGTCAATCTAATCTTCCATTTTAGTGTTTGCATCTATAGATTGGGCTCTATAAGAAGGAGGTAAATTGAAAATTAGGTTTTACAGTTAAAAAAATACATAAAAGGTTTTCAATTCATTACGAGGCCAGACTGTGCCTGAATGTTCCTGGACTACAGAGACAAAACTTTAAACATGTTCTAAAAAGTAAGTAGATTCCACTCACCAAAACTTCGTGGAATCCGCGCACAAATAGCTGTAACGTAAATTTTGTCGGTACATTTGTTGCGGATTACGCAACAAGGAAAATATATCTAGTTGTTCTGGATTCCGCAACTGTAAGTGAATTCCGCAAGATGTAAGTGGAATCCGCAAATATAAGTTCGGATTTTATTTACAATTTGCGGATACCACTTAGAATTTGCGGATTCCGTTTACAGTTGCGGATTCCGCAAAACCTTAATGTAACTATACATATGTCTTATCAATTACTTGTGGGTTCCACAAACTGTTCTGGATTCCGCAAATACAGTTGCGAGTTCCGCAATTTCGCCCATTTTTGGAGCGATTTTGAGCGGTAAAATGTTTTAAGTATTTGTTTGTGGAATCCAAAACAGCAAAGAAGATCAAAGAAAAGTAACAATGTTGGAGATTCACAGAATGCACAATTTGCCCTCGTAATGTTCAGAATGATGTACTTTGAAACTACAAAAAAGTTAATGGTGGAATAAAAATTAGCAATTTAAATTCAATAAAACTTCAGATTTGACGCCCATTGTGCTTTACAGATATCCGGGCTTTTGTTTATTTGGTCAATTTGCTTTTTTGTCTGAAACCAGTGACGCCAAAACTTAAGCCTAATTTAACTTTTTGATTATAGAACCGAGAAAACGTATTTTAGTTAATGCACTGTTGTGAATTTATGAAAAAAACTAGAACTAATTTAAGTTAAATGTTAAAAAGTAAAACTAAATTGTCATAGACTTCTTATTCAATGAAAATTGATTCCATGATCAGGATCAGCCTTTGATTCTATGAGTTTCATTTTTGACTATTTCTTTCAAAACATTAACTTTATAGATAAAAATATCTTTAAAAAATGGATGTTTATCATTCCGGGTTCATTCAACTTTTTGGAATTCCGTTTTTTCTCAACTAAAATTGTTTTTTTTTTCAATATTTACAAAAAAAAATCATTTTTTACGAAAAAAATGTAGATTGAAATTAAAAATTACTCTCTGCACAAATTTTACATAGAAACTACAATTCAGTTACTTTAACTTCAAGAAAGCTGTATGAAACAATTGTTAGAAGAGAATAAGATAAACTTTAGAGGCCATTATACTTTAAATAAAGAAAATTAAAATGTCAAATTTTTTCACCTTTTTCTTATTTTTTGTTTTAGAATTGTTTTTCGTTATCTTATAAAAAAGGATTCCACTGCGTTGCACAAAACGTTAGTCTTACAATGATAAAGTTATTCTAGCCACAAAAAAATGCAAACTTGATTGTACTGCATTTGGGTAGGTATCTGAACTGCAGTTTTTGAGCATAATTTCGATTTCTCTGAAATACGTTTATACTAAAACACTTCCGATGAATCTTTATTTCTTTTTCAGTCGAACTCGTTTACACTATTTTCAAAATTGATTTTTCACGTTTTTTTCAATCGGATTGCTCTCGGCATACCCTTGTCACATGGATTTTTCGTTTCGTTGATTTATTACTTTGCTACAATGAAATCCTGGTGATACAAAACTTAATTTTAAAATTACTCCTTAGATTTAGTACTGGCTCAGTTTTGTGGTTAAAACAAACAAACATTAGCAATAATTCTGATATAATAAAGCTCTAAAAATTTATCTCTGAAAAATAGCAAATTTTTCTTTACAACACGACTTCATGAAAATGAAAAATAGCTGGGTATGGTCGACAATGAAACAAAAAACAAATCAAATTTTCTGCTATCGCATTAAATTAAATCTAATGAAAGTTAATTTCGTTTAGCGAGAGAACTGCGCTGCTGTTGACACTTCATTAAAAACAGGAGTGAGAAACCATCAAAGTTCAAAGTTAAAAGTTTTTTGCATTGTAATTGTTGGCCTCTTGTTTTTTGGTACAACTATAACCAAACTTCTCCTCAAACGGAAAAAGGACGTAGCTTACTATCTATCTTTATTCTTTTTGCAGTGTGTCTGATGATCAATATTTGGATTGCATTATTTTAAAAACTAAAGAATCTAAGGAACTAAAAGAACTAAGAGTCAGCTTGTGGTATTTTTTTTTAAATATAATCTTAATTAGTACGATTTTTATGTAACATATTGACTGAAAACAGCGAATCTTTTGATTTTCCAATATACGAACTAGTCTTTTATCATGCATTCGAACATGCTTTACTACGGCGTGAGCAAGAGAACGAACGATTTCCATGGAACGCTTACGCATTCCCTTTCATATTTGCCAAGTTTTTGCTGTTCAGCAAAAATTTTTAGTTTTTGCAAAATTTCAAGTTTCCATAAATCTTGAAAAATCAAAAAACCTTTGTTTCAGAAGATTTTTAAAAACATTTTTAATATTGACGTCATTAAAACTTTTTCTGTTTGCAGAATTTTTACCATTTTTTTTCACAAATTGTGCTTTCAACTCATGTCAGCTTTCACAGAACATAGAAAAACGCTTATACTTACTCGAAGAAAGGCGAACGAAAACTCTGCTTGAACAACCGTTTTTGGTACCAGTGCTCTATTAAAACTTTTCAATGAAAATTTCACGTTATTGAACAGTACGTATCAAACTGAACTCAGTGAAATTCCATTGCATTTTTCCAAAAACCCGAAAATCAATTGTAACTCAAATCTATCTCAAAAACTTAGTTGTTGGTCGAAAACTAAAAGATTGTTCAGCAATAATTTAAATTGGACTTTGAAAATTTATGAACTAGATTGCTTTCATTCAAGTCAATTTATCGCTATCTAACCAAAAAGTTTGACATCCCTTCTTTCCTTTTGCCTAATTTGCATCGTTGTTTATTGAAAAATTTGATACGTTTTCATGACAAAATTACAAAAAATAAGAAGCCCTTAGAGCACGAACAAGTTACATTGAAATTAACAGAATCCGTTTTTTTGACGGTGGATAAAGTCCTACCATAAGAAAGACAAAAAAGCATTTATTATATGCGATATGCTTTGTTACGATACGCGATTTTAGAAAAAAAATTTTTTTTGAAATAATATCTAGTGATACACAATATTCAACAATTACTCAACAGATCTGTATTCCAACTGCTTGGTCCGAAAGTGATCGCAAACTTCTAGAACGGAAATGAAATCAATTTGTTTTGTACAAAACACTAATTAAACTTTTTAATTGAAACTCGACTTCATGAAAAAAAAGCTGGGATTTGTCGACAAAGAAATAAAAAAATGAAATTTTCTGCTATTGCGTTAATTTTAATTAAAATGAAAATTATTTCTGCTAAGCGGGGGAAATGCGTCGCTTTTGGCACTTTAATAAAAGCAAGATTAAAAAATGATCGAGTTCAAAGCAAGCTAAATCAGTGATAATAGATTTTGTTGAAATCTTACCGCATTTTATGTTTTGCTTCTCTTGTTTTGTGGTACAATATAATCAAACTTCCCATCGAGCCAAAACAATTAGTAGCGTTATATATATATTTTTTTTCGTTTTGCATTGTATCTGATGATCATTCTTTGAAAAAAGACTGAAAATTTCAATAAAACTGAACCGGCCGAAACATTTTCCCCAAAGAATGTCTTCCCCGAGAAAAAAAATTCTCCGTGGAATGACAAGAACTAAGTTTCAATAAAACGGTTGAGAGTCTCTAAAACTAAGTATATTACGCGTTGGTCATCCCAATTTGGATTATGAGTGGTCAAAATAGTCTACCCCATACAAAAACTACCCTCTAGAATATATCCAGTTTTTTTTTTCAGCTTGAGCTCAAAATAACGCCATCATTCAGCTAGGTATAAAAAGTTTGCAAACAAAACGCTTAGCTGTAAAATTAAATTTTGAATGATAAAAAACGCCCTAAAAATTTAATTTTAATGTCACTTTTATAAAAAAAAAATGAAAGCTTTGAAAGCTTTAAGCTTTTTTTTGACTTTGAGCTCAGGATACCTATACCTATTGGTTTTTTTCAAAAATTTCTTCATAAATGGCTAGAGAAAATCTTTAAATTGGTCTCTTAATTTGTTTTCTAGTACATAGTAAGTCAATGACAAGAGTTTTTGGGCATCAAATTTTTTTTCAAAAAACTTCAAAACACGAAAAAGTTTGTTATAATTTGACCTATTAATTAATTTAATAGATTTACTTTTTTCTCAAACATCTACTTAAAACAATGCTAAAACCTATTGGATTTTCAAAAAAAAAAACTAATTTTGAGAAGAAAAAAATTAAATTACAAAGAAAGTATATAAATCACTGAATCGTATTTGAATTTTGTCTCAACTTTATAATAATACACCAACAAACAAACTACTTCGTACAAAAAATTACTACATTGCATCACTTGTTATAACTTTATTACATGCATGAGTTCTTATAAGTTCAATGGTTTTGTATGAATTCCATCATTTTGAATTTGTCTTTTTGAATAATAATAGCTTAGTGCTTTCTTTGTCTGTTCATATGTGGCCACCATATGATTTATAGTTCTGAATCATCTGTTAGAAGATGTAAGGTGAACTGCTTCATCCTGCACTCTCCTGCATGGGTCCATATCCAGAATCTTCTAGAGCTTGTTTGTTCAAACCTTTAGTGCTATTGTTGAACTTGCTGACTTGTTGTCATAGCAGCAATAAGTTTTGCTACACAAACATAGCATTTGTGTGCACCTAAATTCTTCTTTGAAAAGCCCCGGCTTCAACTTATCATGCTTTTTATGGATACTGCAACACGTTCGACGGAAGAAATTAGATTTTGCATCCGCCTTGAAAGAGTCTCTGCAGTCATTTTCCCTCAACTTTTCCCAAATGTCCTTTTTTTCTGGTTGCATACAGTCGTATAAGTTTTCATCAACAAGTGCCAAGTAAAGTGAGTCCTTATCCATCTCCAACTCTTCAAATTTATTTAAATCACAGAACTTGTCAAAGAAGTTATAGTAGAGTTCCAACATTATAGTAGAGAAGTATGCAAAAGCCAACAATGATGGGTTCTCTGTGTTCAATGGTTTCAACAACTCCAGCTATAAGAGTCTTTTTCAACTGTGTCTAGACTATTGAACAATGGCTCATTTATTGCTTTATGAGTTTTTTCATCGATCAGATATTTTGTGATTGTGTGCCTGGATCTTTCCATGATCTGATATCCATAGGAGTAATTGCCTAAAAGCTTCATAGTTTCTGCTACAACTCCTGACAAAGAGTTTTTATCTACCTCTCTTCTCGCATCAATCACTAATTGAACGAAATGATTAAGATATTTTTGTGGAGTATACTGAACAAAACGGTAAATTTTGGTGCACTGCAAGCCAAGTTCCAAATAAAAAATGAACAATGGAGCTATAATTGTTCCATTTTCTAGCTTGAAACTGGATATCAGCATTCTCTGAGGATGTTTTAACATTTCGTTCTCGATTGCTCGAATTCTTCATGTAGTCTCCAATATCGTTTCTTCAAAGCTCAATGTTTTTGAAAATTGGAGGAAAGTTGGCAAATTTTGGTTTTAGCTCATCTGGAATAACTAAATCGCCTTGAACATAGCCAAAAAGTGATCCATCTTTTTTTTCGCTAGAAGGGAGTCTGTAGAAAAAGTTGGTCGACCAGTCAAGGAAGGTCGACCAGTCATGTCTTATCGTATTTTTCCACACAAGGAAGGTCCACCAGTCATATCTTCTCGTATTTTTTCACACAAATGTTTATCACTTTCGCAATAGAGATAAAATTGTAATTTGTACATTTGTGTAAACATATGTTTGCTAGATTTGAAAGTTTACATCCAAGTTTCAACATATCAATTCTCTCGTCGTGATAAAACTGAATCACTTTTTGCATTGCTTCTAGGGTTGGAAATAAATCGTGGTTATTTTATCACTGCAAAATGTCTTAGAATACTGTCATACTGTTTTCTTCCAAGTCTCTCATAAAGATTTGTAATTTTCCAAACCAGATGGAGGTACAGTCTTTGAAGCTGTTTCAATGCTTGTTGCTCGTCAAGCACACTCTTTCTCAGCTTCTCATAATCAAGGAAAGGTTTGTCTAGAGGATTTTTGTTTCTAAGTTTACTGAAAAAGGTAAGAATTTTTTTGACATATCAGCTTCTTCAGAGTCTTCAATGGATTCGTCTTCGTACTCGAATTGGTTCTTTAAATAATCTTTAATTAGTTCGTTTCATTGGTCAAAAAAAAGTTTTCATTCGTTCATTGACAGCCACTTCAATATCTTGAATTTTTTTTTCTCATCTCCAGGTTACTTGTTTCAGCCAACAGTTCGAGGTCGATTATCAAGTTCTGTGGATCCTTGTTGTACAAAAATATGTTTTCATCGATCAGATTTGATGATAAAGAGACTGAAATGGGAGGAGACAGTTCGAGGTCGATTAATATAAAGAGACAGGGAGGAGACAGCTCGAGGTCGATTATGATAAAGAGACGGTTCGAGGTCGATTATCAAGTTCTGTGGATGCTTGTTGTACAAAAATATGTTTTCATCAATCAGATTTGATGATAAAGAGACTGAAATGGGAACATGTTTTCTAATCCAGGTTGTAGTTTGTGTTACTTTTAGTTCCTCTGTAGGGACACAAATCGACTCAAAATCGAAAAATGTTGGTTATTAAAAAAAATTGTTATCTTCAGAAACTGGAAGATTGATTCAAAAAAAGTTTCTCGAAGCTCATATTCGTTCTTTGGGTTTATATGTCTTACTCGATCCTTGCATCTCAGAAGTTGTTTGTTAGAACTGTCGGATTTATTGAAGAAAGTGTCACAACTAGGACACCGGAAGCACTTGAAGAAAGAATCAATATCATTTGTATGAATGATACGATTGTTAAATCCCGACTATTTAACTGTTTTACCGATTTTTCTAATACTTCGGCGAGCTAGTTCTCCTAAATGTTCTCCTTCTTGGACATCGAAATCTTACATAAAGATGTTTCTTTGCACAATTTCCTCGACAACTGGAATGTCTTCTACTGAAACCCCATGAAAACTTTTAGGATCATAACCAGACTTTGTTATGAATTCTGTAAAGTATCTACAAGTGTGAGAGTCGAGATCAAGGTGTCCGTTCATGTACCTTGCCATTGCGCGGAAAAGACACAAATGGTATATGTATGGTTCGATGTCTTTATTAGATAAAAGACAGTTCACTTGCGTATGTCGTAGTAAAGGTTCGGGTAAGACAGAGTCCGGACATCCCATTGGAATGTTTTTGAGCAAAGCAGCAAAAACTGTGTTAGTGGTAATTAACTTGAATAGCCACCTTGTCTTTTGACGTTCCTTGATATCAATATTTCGAAGAACGAACACCAGATCAATGTTGATTTTGGCGGCAGAATTGAGCTTGTTCAAGACTTCCTCAAGTTTCTCGTTGAATATTTTAGTATCTAACTTGGACACTTGGAAGTTAAATGCCTTATGTCCACCATTTTTCATCTCCGTACCCACTAGAAAAAGTTGACAAGCACTAAGTTCCTCTTTCAGTTTTTCACCATCTTCCCCTTCTTTCTTCTCAATATTGTTAAAGTCCGCTAAAGTATCACTGGGTTTCCGTTGCTTTGCTCCATGTTCCTTTCTCCAATTTTGTTGAAGAGAGTAATAACTTGGGAACTCTTGTTCACAAGGAGAACAAACCGTTGAATGCTTTGAACTTGGTTGGGCATGATTTGTGGCCATTTGATATTTCATTTCTTGTTGATTAAGAATGGAATATTTACAATCAGGACACGAAATAACTCCTTTAGCCCATCTTTTTTGATGTCGAGCTGCTTGCTGGCCAACTTGCATAATTCCACAATCTTCACACTTGACATTCTCAATTCGGTTAAGGGCAGGTATTATCTAAAAAATTTTGAGACTTTGGAAATGTTAAATTTTGAGACTTTGGAAATTCAAAAAGTTAAAGTACCAATTGAATGAAGAACTCATTTTTTTGTGAAATAACGAAATGTAAAATTGGAAATAAAATTCAATTGACGGTTTCTGATTGGCAAAAAAAGAATGATTTAAGCCAATAAAGTAAGCGAAAGTATACTAACAAGGACGTCATCGCCCACGCAATTATACTTTTACGGTAATGACGCCATTCTTTGAATAGAAGTGACATCACCGCCTACGGAAATTTTCTTATATGGTAATGACGTCATTTTATAAATAGAAGTGGCGTCACCACCCACACAATTTTCTTTTTTTGGTAAAGACGTCATCGGCCACTTCTTTCCTTCGAACGTTCTAGAAATTTCCAGAAAAAATTTCAACCAATCACAACTAAACAGTTTCTAGACATAACTTTGGATCAAAAATAATCACATTTGAAAAATGTCATTTAAAAAAAGACATTTAAACTTCCTCGAGTTTCTCTACAAGAAAAAAGTAAAATTTTCCTTGTGATTTCCTTATTGATGAAATAGTTGTAGATTCTTTTTTTTTCACAATTTTTTGGACGTTGATGTTGTCCAAAATATAGTTCACCGACCAGGTAAAGGTCTCTTTAGGGAATTTTTTTCAAACACAGAGTTTTGTTTTTGATCCACTTATTGCGTGTCAAAGCTATAAAGTTACTGCTGAGTTACACCTGACTAGAAAAAAAATTGAGTTTTATAAAAAATTCTTATGATAAAATTTAAAGACTTTTTTTCCCCATCCTATTCCCAAATTTGTCAAAACTCCTTAGCAAAGTTTTTTATTTTTCCATTTCTTCAAAAATTTTCAAAGTTCAAAATCATGCATGATCAGGTTTGGATTCAGATTTTCAGAGATTTGCCTTAAAAAATTCATCAACTTTGAGTTATCCTCTGAAATCTACATCAACATCAAAGAAGTTGACTTACTACTCAAACATCAGCTATTTCTCATCAATTAAAAACAAAAAAATCAATGATTTTTATGAGATGACTTGCAGAGATGCTAGTTTTTTTAATTGTTCTTATTTTGTTACTTATATCGGCAATTTTTCTTACTTTTAGAGCAAAAAAATCCTTTTGCTCATTTGTTTTTGCAATTGTTTTTGTGTATATTTTTATTTATTTTTAAGATTTTAGTGCTTAAAAGGTACATTTTTGTCTGATTGGATTCGACAACCAGAAGAAAAAGGAACATGTTTGTGATTGGAAACGGCAATGTGTATGTGTACCCATAATGGAGCTTTGTTTCCGACTGAACACAACTTTCGTCCAAGAATTCCATAAAAGGAAGCTAAAATATTTTTGGCCACGACTAAAATCCAATTAAGGAAAACTAATTCTGATTGGTTAAACCCACATATTTGAGTTGAAGGTACCCCTTTCTCAGCTGTAAATACCTTAATTTCAACTTAACTTCCGTCAACTACCTCACTTTCAACTGTAAATCTTGATTTTACTCTGTATCTCTTACTCAATTTATTGCTCAAAATGATCATCGCAGTACAAAACAGCAACCTTATACAAAATGGCTGCTCAAAATTCAGCTGATTTCCCTATTTTTCGAGGACATGCAAGACAACGTGGAAGAGGTTTTGGAGCTCTTGCACAAGCTCTTGGGAGAACTGCAATCTCCTTTTTTTAAAAAAATTGTAGTCCCAGCTGCGAAAAAAAATGGAGAATATTTGTTTCAAATTGCTGCTCCAGAAGTTGTCAGTGGACGTAAAAAACTCAAAACATTGCAAAATATGTGGGAACAAAAACAGTTCGGATTAATTTTTCACTCCTGCAAATTATTGAAAAATTTTCTGAACTCAGGTTCAAGTACGTGGGATTTTTCCCCTCTGATAAATTACCCCAACTAGCAAAATACTCTTTTGCAATTATCAATTCAGCTCCAAGAAACGATAGAGTGGAACACTGGATCATCATAGCTCGGTTGGGAACTACTTTGTTGATTCGTTGGGTCAAAAAAGAACTACTTATTTTTTTCTAACAAAAAAGTGTTGGCAAATGGTTACTAGAAAACTACAAAAAATTGATAATTTGTGTGGATTTTAAGCAATTTATTCAGCATTTCTTCTTTTTAATTTCTACGAGAGAAACTTGAACAATATTCATGATGTGCATGTTTTGAATTTTTGTGTGAATGTGTAGCTTTTTATTTGTAAGTGTAAATTATGGTAGTAAATTTATTATACGATGCAGTGATTGATATACTTTTGTGCGCTCAATCTCCGTAAACTGAATAAAACGGCTCGGAAAATGATGTTTAACTCGTATTCTTGGCAATACAGACAATAAGCTTCACTAATTTATAAATAAGCCAAAAACTCACATAACTCATGTTCATAATTTCAACCAATAATAAGCATCAATAAACAAATTGGCGCAAGCTAGCCACAAGAACCGGTCTGTAATGTCCATGAGACGAATTGTTTTTTTGGAGGTCAGCCTTAATCAAGGCTGAACCGAATTAGAACCAAAAAACAGTTAAAATAGGATGTAACCCCGGTTTTTAGTATACTTATACAACTTATACTTATACGTATACTCGGCCAACTGTGCTTGTATTTATATGCATTTATACTCTGTTTTATATGCATCTATACTCTACTTTTGCGTTGCATCAATTTTCTTTGTCATTTATATTTTTTCTCTCAAAAAGATGACTTTTTTCGAAGTTTCAGTAGGTTTAAGCCTTTTTTCAAGTAGATGTTTCAAAAAAATAAGATTATCTAATAAATTAGTTAATAGGTCGAATACCAACTTTATCGTGTTTTGAATTTTTTTTTGAAAAAATTTTGATAAAAACTTCTCAATTTTTTGCCCAAAAACTTTTACCATTGATTTACCATGTAACGAAAAACTAATTAAAAAACCTTCATTCCACAAACCACACGTAATTAAATCATGATATTCAACAATTAGATAACGCGCGCCGAAATTTTTGCGAAAAAACTAGACATTTCTATACAAAATCCAGAGAAATTCGCTTTTCTTACCGTTATCTTACCATCACACTGAACCTTACCATTGGTAATCCATGTCCTAATACCGTGTTCCTAATACCTCTATATCCAATGTTAAAGCACAGCTGGTAGACTGGAAGCTCTATTTCCTATCTTAAAACATGGGGATCTAAAATATTCTTTTTCTAATTTTGTAGTTTCCCATAAAACTGACGATCAGACATTTGATCTGCTAGTTTTTTTGTACTCTGAGCCAAAAATTTGGTTCAGCCTTTGCCAGTTGAAGTTGGACAATCACAAACTCAATTTCTGCTGTTGTCATAGTTTTGATTTTCAGCGAAACCAATGTGACTCACAAAGTTAAGGTTCGAGAGATAATTTTTAATATATGGGTCTCTTCTAGTCAGGCTTATATACCATCCATTTGCATACTCGTTTTAGGGCCGATTCTAAGAGTTGCATAGTTGTAATTTTTGGAGGCAGCCATTGATGAATAAACTAAACCTCTAGATCAAATCTAACTTTTGTACAAATTGAGTTTGAAACGGATCGAAATTTTAGGATAGAGTTTCGTTTTATTATTAAAATGCCTGGATGGCTTCGCGCATTTGAGAAAAATGAAAACAGATCGGTCATAATGGATTTTCGTGGTCTAAAGTGTTGTAAATATAATCGATTCCCATGTTACGTTCAGACAACAAAATTGGACTAAAAATGGATTTAAATCCATTTTCTCTCGCTAAAAACAAAATACGTTATAACTTATTGGGGATCCTTTATAATGGATTTGATAATAAGTAGGAAATCACATTAAAATGGATTTTTTTCCACTTTTTTTGGTTAGCGCCTCGAGCAAAACTTTGCAAGAATTTTAAGTTTTAAAACGTAGAAAAAAACTTTATAAGCGTTGAAGTTCGCATCTCAAAAAAGTGGAAAAAAAATCGATTATAATTTAGTTTCTTTGTCACAAAAATGAAAAAAAAATTGATTATCATGGATGAAAAATGAACTTTGTTGATCGAAAAATAATCAAATTATAATCAAATTTTAGTTTTTTAATCATAATAATCGTTTTTTTTTTTCACTTTTGTTGACGCTGACAGGAAACTCTACTGACTGTTTTGAAAAATTTTAGTTCAAGCAGAAATGAATAATCTGCTTTCATGGCAATTTTCATAAGATTGTCAATTTTCACAAACCTTTTCATACAATTTAATCTATTTTACGTCAATTCTTACAAAGAACTGAAAATTCCTGTTTTGGACAGATCTCAGGGAATGGGGTTTTTTGATGGATCTGTTTCAAAAGCCTATAGTCCAAATCTTCAAGACTTTTGGGCGGTTTTTTTTTGGAAAAACCGATCAAAAAAAGTTCAACTTCTGCGCGGTTTTTGAGTGTTTTTTTTTATATACTGCCAAAAACCGCTCAAATCGCTCATTTTAAAGCAGGATTTTGAGCGCAATTGTCTATAAAAACCGCTGAAACGGCTCAAATCTTGCTTCAAATTGAATGAAAAAACTCGACTCGAAAATTACTCTCAGCAAAATCAAATGTATAAGCTCTGAAAATCAAAGAAATTGTACTTTACAGGAATGGATGTAAGTAAATATATCGCTTATTTTTTGATTCATTGGCTCTCTTTTTATTTCATTTGAAAAAAAGCTTCAACTATAATGTTAGTTTTATGTAATTTTTTTTTGCATAACTACTTCTTTAAACTGCTACAACTTACAACTCCTCTAATGATTGCAATTCAATTTTTTGATTGTTCAATTTTGAACTCAAATTTTCAATGAAATCATCATCTCCTTACAAAACATTGATAAGCAAAGAATTTGCATGACGAACACTGCATAGATCTTTTTTTTAAAAAAGTACAATTTTTTGGGCCAATAAGTGCAAGAAATCCACCTTTTCTTGGCATGTTGAACAAAAATACTAGCCGCCCAGGTTGACGTCTATAGAAACTTATCATACATACAGTTTCATATATGAGGTCTATTGAAAAAAAGACTCTCATACAAAATTCAAACCAAATTTCAAAAGTGTGTTAAAAATTTCTCTGAACAATTTTGGTCTATTTGATTTTTATAAAGCTTTATAGTCATAAAAAAACAAACAATTCAAATTTTTCGATGAAAACAACTGATTTAAGATTTTTCATGTGTGAAAATGATAAGATAAAAATTTGTCATAGAGAAAACAAAGTTTTCAAAAACTACCAAAAAACGTGTCTGAGTAACTTTAAATATATTTAACGTAATATGTCTCAGATAAAGGCCATTTTGAAAATCGAAAACAAAATTTGGTAGGAAGAAATGCTTATAAAAAATGTTTTTTCATTTTCAATTTGAATGACATGCAATTTTTTTTGATAAACAAAAACACAAACTTGAAGTAAAAAAAAATTAATCCCTTAGTTGGTTGCAAACTTGCTTCTATGCTCAAATATAAAATCTTGACTTTTAAGTTTCTAACGTAGCCCAGGATGAGTTTTTCACCCAAAAAAAAAAACAAAAAAAATCACAAAAAATGTTTTTTTTTTGGAAAAAAAACTTATGATTTTTTTTGTTTCATTTGCTAAGATTGAAAAAATAACTGTAAAAAAAACAAGTGTTTTTTTCAACCACCAAAAAAAATCCCTTTTTTATTTCGTAGTTTCCCTTAGAACTGACAATCAGATATTTGAGCTGCTAGTTTTTTTGAAGACACATCATTGCCGAATGCAGACAAAAACAGCAAAACAATCAAATTAAACCGCAAAAGTACAGAGAACCAAACAAATAATTTCACCAATAAATGAAAAAAGATAAAAATTTAGCTAACAAAAACATCCACAGCAATAATAGTTCTGGAAAATCATTTCCAAACAATTCAAATTTTTCTAAAAATCAATCACCTTATAATTCAACCTACAGAGGACGATCACCAAACCAAAGAAACCATCACCAAATTCACTTAATTTCTCACAAAACAGATATAGTCGATCAAATAGTCGAAATAATCACTATAGAAACAACTATTCAAGATCGAATTCAAGCCGACCATAATTTCCGTTTGAAACCAGTTCCCATTTAAACTCTAGGAATAGACACTGCTGCAATGATCGATCTAGAAAGTCTTCATATAACAGAAAAAGAAACTATTCTAACAATAGAAATAGAATTTTTTCAAATTGATCGAAACCAAAGATATCAAAACAATAGATCACGTGATTATTCTGACAACAGATCATTTTATCAAAGATCAAGTTACAACAATTCTCAAAATAGATCACGCGATAATTCACAATATAGAAGTTCGAACTATAACAATAGACAAAGAAACTACTTCCAATCACCACATAGAGTAATACACGTTATCCAGATTCTCAACACAAATATAGAAGCAATATATCGAAACATCAAAGACAAATAAATCAAGTACAAACAACTGATGAAGTCAACTGATGAAGTCAAATGAAGTCAATTGATGAAGTCTATTGACCCCCTGGTATTGATAACTTAGAAAGTACAGAATTTTTTTTAAATCACATCAATTGCGAATCCACAGACAGTGAAAGCGACACAGAAAATGCAATTTCAATTTATATGATACATGTTGAAAATGACTACGAACCTTTTATAAACGAACAACCAATACATTCCCATATCTTTGAAAACCATGAACACTTTCTCTTAAATTATCACACAAGAATGATAAACAACAAAAAAACAATTGAATAAATAATAGACGAGATAACAGTAGAAAAATCTGTAGAAACTTCAAGTACAAATCACATCTACCACAACGTACCAAAGGAACCACTTAGATTAAAAGAATTTTAATATGGATATTTTAATAGATTCTGGAGCAGAATCAAATATTATCAAAGTTCCCCTCGGAATGAAATGAAAATTTGACATCCAAAACTAATACCCTTAAAAACAGGCAGCAGCCTAGCAACAGCACAAGGCTCAACTTAACAAACTACAGAAAAAACCAACTTTTTCTTGTTCCCAATAGAACAATGGAACGAAACAAACTCTTGAACAAACTGTTTAAGCAGACCTTCCATATAACAGATTTGTAACATAATATCATTGAAATTCCATTCATTACAAAATATATATAAATACACAAGAATGAACAGCACAGCTTTAATATTCTTCCAACGAACGAACAAACCACCACCATTTTTCTCAAAATTTTACCCATTATACAATAAGCACGAAATTATCTGAAACCACTATCAGGTTATGTTTATGATTTCTCAATGAAACAAGTTCACCACTATGATAGAAATCAAAACAAACAACATCTCTATATGTGTGACCTTGAATTCAGACTAATTCATGAATTTTTTCGCGGAACAATTTCATTTATTAAGTACATGAAAAACTCAGACTCAGACATCATTTCCTTGTATGTCTATAATAATTCACCGTTATTGTGAAACCATATATAACAAAAACCATATTTATTGTATGTCTATAGTAAAAACCGTTATTGGACTCGTAGGTTATTGTGAAACCAACACGAAAACTTCTCCCAATTTCTACCAAGGAAATAGTGTATAGAGTAAATAATATACTACAACTACTAGATATATGTCAATCAACAAATATTGACGAAGAATTATCAAGAAATGATATAATAAGCAATGAAAAACGAAACACAGACTATTTCACAAAAACACCTTATTTCAAACCATCATTTCAAATATTAAAAAATATAGAAGAAAAACAAAATTTTTTTTCAAACAATGTTCAATTTTCAACACTCTCAGATAACACAAATAGAAGTTGAAGGAGTAGCCGATTTAGTATTAAAATAGCCAAAACTTTACGCATCTAAATTTGACATTGGAAATGAAAATTTACCACTACACCTACCTTTGAAACCTGATGCAGTTTTCAAAAAACGAAGAGCAAGTAAAGTACAAATTCACTTAGGCGACAAAGTTAACAGACCATTAGACATATTAAAACAAAATGAAATCATTTCTCCATTAAATAAAGAAGAACAGCCAAAAAAAAACACATTCATAAACCCCGTTATTATACTGGCAAAAGGAGAATCATTAAAAATAGTTCTAGATGCTAGATATCTCAATTCACTTAACGATGAATCTAAATGTAATTGACCTATTAAACCAATTCAAGTCATTTACGGAAAAATTAACGGTATATAATCCACAACAGCAAACATGAATAGTGCGTTTAATCTAAAGCCGTTAGCGGAACAACCACGACGATTAACCGAGTTTGTTATCGGAACTCAACAGTATGAAATCAATAGATTATTCTATGGCATCTCCATAGGACCAGTAGCATTCTCAGCATTTATGAGTAAAATTTTCCGACCACTCATACTCAAGAAAAACGCAATCACAAATTTAGACGATATTTTTATGCAATCACAAACCAAGGACGAAATGTTGACAGTTTTAGAAAAATATCATCCGATGTTACTACACAGAAACATGAAAGCAGCACCAGATAAATCACATTTTTTTCCAACCCGGGTGAAGTTTGTGCCAGTCGGTCATTTTTGGAAGTTTGACCTTGAGCAATACGAACAACGTGATTTTGGGGTGAAATGGAATTTTTGAAAAATTCGACTTTAGCATGTCTTGCTCAACTTTCTCGCGACGACTGAAAATCTTAGAAAGAAAAAATCAGAACAACCGAATTACAATCGCGGGAAAGTGATCAAAAAAACAGCGCGTATTGCTATTAGCAATTTCCAGATATATGATCATACTAGAGTAGAGCTGTCCTATCCTGAAATAGAAGGCAGAACAAATGTGAACCGAAAAGATACCAATTAGAAGTGAACCTTTGGTGGAAAGGTGGACCGCCGAAGTCTCCCAATGGCCCAACCCCAAATTTCGATTCTCAATTAAAACTCATTCTCCAAGTTAAAACTCATTGATTTCAATCTTCTCAAGTTATATTTAATTCCATTTATTCTAGAGTTGCTAGTCAATTTAGGTACTCCAATTCTCGAGTGTGCTGGTATGTGAGTACCCAATTTAGTTTTTTGAGTGTGTTTTGTAATTGTTATGGTGAGTTAAGAAGAGTCTTAGGTTGATCCATCTGAAATGAAAAAAGGTTCCACTGTCTAATAAAAAATAATTATACGGACTGTTCCGACCCTGTTTTTAACGGCGTTCGCGTATTTTGGGTATTTTGAGACCTAAGTCTGGGGACGTTCTTATTTTCTAGAGTGGTGGTATTTTGGTAGTGGCCTTTAAGCTGTAACGAGGGTTTTAGTCCCATGTCGCAAGTGAACCGAATTGGCTCCGACCGTTCGAGATTGAAAAACACAAGAGATAGTGTCCCTGACTCTTGAGCCAATGGTTATAGGGCCTATTTTTCTTTAACCTCATATGTGACTCAAGTGGGCGAATGTTACATAGTGGTTTTATGGCGATCCTGGGTGTTTTTATGACATCATGACTACGGAGTCGAACCTACTTGACACAGCTCCGGGCTACATGCCCTTTCTAGAGTTTCGGTGGTACGGTTCAGCGGGAACGTGTAAACCTTCCGGTTGTACCGTGATAGCTTTTTAAGAAAACTCAAGAAAACTTCCTGGTTCAAGAAAACTTCCGAACAAGGCCTAGCTAACCGTAAGGGGGGTAACTAGGGGGACAAAAAACGAGCAAAAAGACAAAAAGCGAAACAAAAACCGAAAAAGAATAGAAAAAGGAACAAAAACCATATAACAAAAAAGGACAGTGACTTTGATACCAGATTAGTTGAATCAAATTTTTATATTAATTAAAAAGTATACCCATAATGTTTTCATAAGAATGATCGTTTCGATCAATTCAGCAATTTAAAAAGGTGCCCGAGTGTGGGGCGTTGTTAAGCGTTTTCAGATAGCTTGCACCTTAGCTGGGCCACTAGATGATTTCACTGGAAAAGGTGACCAGCCAAGTAGGAAAGTGGTTCACAGGAAGGGAACCCGACAAATGCTGGACGCGACAAAGATACATCCAGCACCGACGAGAACAAACAGAGAAGGCACGCAGGGGTTTTACTGTTTGGTCAATCGACGGACCACTGGGAGACTTGACAAGAACAGGTGACCAGCCAAGTGGGAAAGTGGTGCTGGTGAGAGAAGCTGGACAAGCCACGGAGACAACCAGCACGGAATCAGAACAACCAGAGGAGGACACACAGGGGTGTTCTGGTTGGTCAAACGGGTATCGTTAAAATCCACAATACATTATAGGAGATAAGTGTAAATTTGGATAAGCGAATTGCCACGGTTTTGAGGAACGTTTTTACTTGAGCAGAGCTGGGAAACAGGTTCTAGGGTTTCCTCTCAAGAGGTTTAGCACCCAGCGCTTAAGGTATTTTTTGGCTTAAGAGGGGCTAAATAGAGGGGAGGTTAGAAGGGGGGCTGATTAAGCTAGAGGTTGGCGATTGCAAATTGTAAAAAGGGGGGACACATTACAGTAACTAATCAATCGACATCGTCGATTTAGTTACAATAGAGACGTGAGAGTTGCAAAGCGAGGATATCCAGATTTAAGATCGAAATAAGGTAAGCACCATGGTCGGATCGAATGGGGGGAACGGAAATAGACAGTTTTGGTAACCCGGAAGGAGAATACCCGATAAGAACGTTAGTAGGGGCGAGGAAAACGCGTGACAATCAGGTACCAGGCATTTTTTAACAAAAGGACGACATTGGTCACCTTTGAATTTTAGGTGGGTTCATCTTTCTTTTTTTTATCATTTTTCTCGTTTAAGTTTTTACGTTTTCGGTACTAATTTTATCGGTTTCGCACGAACAGGTGATCACAAGACACCTGCGAACAAGTTGGGTTTCAACTCGCATCAGATTAATAAAGGGAGATAAATACAGCAGGTTAGTAATTGAAACTTTTGGCCAGTAAGGTTGGGTTTTGGGGAAACTTTTATACTAGAGCCCAAGTGGTGGTACCAGGGATAGTGGTTCAAGAGTCCCAACAACGAAGAAGAAGATATCGTAATGTCCCAACACTAGGAAAGAAGGGGTCTTGGCACAGTGTGAGGTGACCCAACACTTGAGTGGCAAGGTCTTGGGATGGTACCAAAAATTCTTGGGACACTACCGAAAAGTCTTGGGACAGTACGGAAAAGTCTTGGGATGGTGCCAAGTCTTGGGACAGCACCAAGGAGTCTTGAGACAGCACGGAAAAGTCTTGGGACAGTACCGAAAAATCTTGGGACAGTACGGAAAAGTCTTGGGACAGTACGGAAAAGTCTTGGTACAGTACCAAGAAGTCTTGGGACAGTACGGAGAAGTCTTGAGACAGCACGGAAAAGTCTTGGGACAGTACCGAAAAGTCTTGGGACAGTACGGAAAAGTCTTGGGCAGTACGGAAAAGTCTTGGGACAGTACGGAAAAGTCTTGGTACAGTACCAAGAAGTCTTGGGACAGTACGAAGAAGTCTTGAGACAGTGCGGAAAAGTCTTGGGACAGTACGAAGAAGTCTTGGGACAGTGCGGAAAAAACTTGGGACATTACCGAAAAGTCTTGGGGCAGTACGGAAAATTCTTGGGACAGTACCGAAAAGTCTTGGGACAGTACGGAAAAGTCTTGGTACAGTACCAAGAAATCTTGGGACAGTACGAAGAAGTCTTGGGACAGTGCGCAAAAGTCTTGGGACAGTACCAAAAGGTCTTCGGACAGCACCAAGGAGTCTTGGGATAGCGCCAAGGATTCTTGGGACAGCGCCAAGGATTCTTGGGACAGTGCGGAAAAGTCTTGGGACAGTACGAAGAAGTCTTGGGACAGTGCGGAAAAGTCTTGGGACAGTACCAAAAGGTCTTCGGACAGCACCAAGGAGTCTTAGGACAGCGCCAAGGATTCTTGGGACAGCACGGAAAAGTCTTGGGACAGTACCGAAAAGTCTTGGGACAGTACGGAAAAATCTTGGGACAGTACCGAAAAGTCTTGGGACAGTACGGAAATGTCTAGTCTTGGTACAGTACCAAGAAGTCTTGTGACAGTAAGAAAATGTCTATTAAGATCAAGAATTGAATGATTTTTTCTTAAAAGAATTAGGAATACTTTTTAAATTTTTTATCTTTAGAATAGAAGTTTGTAAATATTAATATTGTAGATGAAGAAAAATTTTAAACATAAATCATGAGGCGAAGTATGGTACCGATAGCAGACAAAAGAATACTAGAATCAAAGAAGAATCATAACCCGTCGCAACCGAAAGCGACACTATCGGATCCGAAAGTAATGAGAAAGAACTTTTCAGGGAGCATGGTCAATACAAGAAGCTCAAAGGAAAACAAGACGAAGGTAAGCGCTGTGGAGGAACAAACTGTACCTGTTAGAAACCTGTTAGAAATTGATCTTGAGACACCAGACCAGAGTGTTGATGAGGTGGAAAGGAAAAAAACGGAGTCAATACCAATGCCGAATGCGGAAGAACAAGAAAAGAAGACGATAGAGTTCTCGCCAATTGACATTGTGGAGGGCACAACAAGCAACACGCCGAAAACAATAAAAGATGATTCTCAAACAAAAAGAATGTCGTTCACAGAGAGGATTGCAATGATGGTTGGAATGAAACCAAAAGATAAGGAGGAGGTAGAACCAACGGTCGAGAAAGGCCAAACGTTTGGAACAGTTTCCGCGATAACAACAGAGGCCATTCAAAACGATAAGCAAATCAAACCTGGGGCAACAGCTAACCATGAAAAAACAACCTCTCTCGAGCTGGGCGATTTGATGGCGAAGTTGGATCAAATCGACAAAAAACTGAAATGCAGTTAAGAGGATCGACAAGTAGTAAAAAGGAAATACGATTTAACAAGAACGAGACCCTAGACAATTACTTCAACCTGGCGAGGGCGATGTAGGAAAAGCTACAGCATATGTCAGACAACGTAGAGGCTACCGACAAAGAGCGCGAGAAAATTTTCAAAAAGGACATGCAAGAACTGAAGCAACGATATGACACGGTGAACAACAAGTTATGGAGTCTGGAGACGAGAACAGACACAATGAGCAAAGACCAGGCTGAAAGTTCATGTGCCATACAGTCCAAACTAGATGCTCTCTTGAGAAACTCTACAGCACAAGACACGCTGCCAACAGACAAAACGCAAGTCAACAGTGTCGATTTTATAGAACCACAACGGAACAAGCGGGAGTCCACACCGTTACCCCGGGGTGCAGCGGGCATAGGTCCAGGGGGGCCAAGACAATTATGAAGAGTGGAACCAAAATGTCCAGGGGATTCCACCAAGAGCACTAATGTAGGACCCGATGCCACGACGTGGGCTAACACCTGGGAAAAGACGAATAGGACATTGGAAGCGTTCGCTACAAGATCACTGACTCGAGTGAAAGAGGAGGTGGCAAATCCAGGAAAACCTTCAAGAAACCAAAGGAATTTAAAGGTATTCTTCAAGAATGAATAGGACATTGGAAGCTAGATGAATAGGACATTGGAAGCGTTCGCTACAAGAACACTGACTCGAGTGAAAGAGGAGGTGGCAAGTCCAGGAAAACCTTCAAGAAACCAAAAGAATTTGGGTAGAAGTCATCAGACTACATTTGGATTAAGACAACTTGAATGACAAGAGACAGGCCTGCACGGCAATACTGAGCAACTTAGAAGGCACAGCGTTAAAATTTGTAGTTGCAAAGAAGGAAGAGGAACGTGATACTGCGGAAAAGATCTTCGAGATATTGTTGAACCGATTCGGATCAGGAATGAAGGGCCACCAAGCTATGATCAGATTTAAAAAGAAGAGACAGAGAGACGATGAATCAATCGATCGGTTCCTGGATGTCTTGAGAGCTTGAGAACAAGGAGTGATCCTGAAGAATCAATAAACAGAAGGAACTTCAGCATCGCCTCGAAGTTTATCGATGGGGTAAAAAGTGACGACTTGAGAACAATGTGTCAACGTACTATACACTGTCGAAAGATAATGCACCGACTCCGGAAGAGATGAGCTCAGCACCAAGGAGTCTTAGGACAGCGCCAAGGATTCTTGGGACAGCACGGAAAAGTCTTGGGACAGTACCGAAAAGTCTTGGGACAGTACGGAAAAATCTTGGGACAGTACCGAAAAGTCTTGGGACAGTACGGAAATGTCTAGTCTTGGTACAGTACCAAGAAGTCTTGTGACAGTAAGAAAATGTCTATTAAGATCAAGAATTGAATGATTTTTTCTTAAAAGAATTAGGAATACTTTTTAAATTTTTTATCTTTAGAATAGAAGTTTGTAAATATTAATATTGTAGATGAAGAAAAATTTTAAACATAAATCATGAGGCGAAGTATGGTACCGATAGCAGACAAAAGAATACTAGAATCAAAGAAGAATCATAACCCGTCGCAACCGAAAGCGACACTATCGGATCCGAAAGTAATGAGAAAGAACTTTTCAGGGAGCATGGTCAATACAAGAAGCTCAAAGGAAAACAAGACGAAGGTAAGCGCTGTGGAGGAACAAACTGTACCTGTTAGAAACCTGTTAGAAATTGATCTTGAGACACCAGACCAGAGTGTTGATGAGGTGGAAAGGAAAAAAACGGAGTCAATACCAATGCCGAATGCGGAAGAACAAGAAAAGAAGACGATAGAGTTCTCGCCAATTGACATTGTGGAGGGCACAACAAGCAACACGCCGAAAACAATAAAAGATGATTCTCAAACAAAAAGAATGTCGTTCACAGAGAGGATTGCAATGATGGTTGGAATGAAACCAAAAGATAAGGAGGAGGTAGAACCAACGGTCGAGAAAGGCCAAACGTTTGGAACAGTTTCCGCGATAACAACAGAGGCCATTCAAAACGATAAGCAAATCAAACCTGGGGCAACAGCTAACCATGAAAAAACAACCTCTCTCGAGCTGGGCGATTTGATGGCGAAGTTGGATCAAATCGACAAAAAACTGAAATGCAGTTAAGAGGATCGACAAGTAGTAAAAAGGAAATACGATTTAACAAGAACGAGACCCTAGACAATTACTTCAACCTGGCGAGGGCGATGTAGGAAAAGCTACAGCATATGTCAGACAACGTAGAGGCTACCGACAAAGAGCGCGAGAAAATTTTCAAAAAGGACATGCAAGAACTGAAGCAACGATATGACACGGTGAACAACAAGTTATGGAGTCTGGAGACGAGAACAGACACAATGAGCAAAGACCAGGCTGAAAGTTCATGTGCCATACAGTCCAAACTAGATGCTCTCTTGAGAAACTCTACAGCACAAGACACGCTGCCAACAGAAAAAACGCAAGTCAACAGTGTCGATTTTATAGAACCACAACGGAACAAGCGGGAGTCCACACCGTTACCCCGGGGTGCAGCGGGCATAGGTCCAGGGGGGCCAAGACAATTATGAAGAGTGGAACCTCAAATACGCAAAATGTCCAGGGGATTCCACCAAGAGCACTAATGTAGGACCCGATGCCACGACGTGGGCTAACACCTGGGAAAAGACGAATAGGACATTGGAAGCGTTCGCTACAAGATCACTGACTCGAGTGAAAGAGGAGGTGGCAAATCCAGGAAAACCTTCAAGAAACCAAAGGAATTTAAAGGTATTCTTCAAGAATGAATAGGACATTGGAAGCTAGATGAATAGGACATTGGAAGCGTTCGCTACAAGAACACTGACTCGAGTGAAAGAGGAGGT
Source organism: Symsagittifera roscoffensis (assembly GCF_963678635.1). Classification (NCBI taxonomy): domain Eukaryota; kingdom Metazoa; phylum Xenacoelomorpha; order Acoela; family Convolutidae; genus Symsagittifera; species Symsagittifera roscoffensis. The sequence continues at coordinate 3,094,428 of NC_087071.1, forward strand.
GGCAAGTCCAGGAAAACCTTCAAGAAACCAAAAGAATTTGGGTAGAAGTCATCAGACTACATTTGGATTAAGACAACTTGAATGACAAGAGACAGGCCTGCACGGCAATACTGAGCAACTTAGAAGGCACAGCGTTAAAATTTGTAGTTGCAAAGAAGGAAGAGGAACGTGATACTGCGGAAAAGATCTTCGAGATATTGTTGAACCGATTCGGATCAGGAATGAAGGGCCACCAAGCTATGATCAGATTTAAAAAGAAAAGACAGAGAGACGATGAATCAATCGATCGGTTCCTGGATGTCTTGAGAGCTTGAGAACAAGGAGTGATCCTGAAGAATCAATAAACAGAAGGAACTTCAGCATCGCCTCGAAGTTTATCGATGGGGTAAAAAGTGACGACTTGAGAACAATGTGTCAACGTACTATACACTGTCGAAAGATAATGCACCGACTCCGGAAGAGATGAGCTCAGCGGATCATCACGTGGCGGATCGCACGACGTACAAGCAAGGCATGAAGAGTCTGGGATATGCGCCGGATGAGGAAGATATGAGCCAGACGGAGGAACATGAGTTTTATTGTGGCTTGATCATCAAAATAGATGCGAGATGCTTCTTCTGCAATCAAGAGGGCCACTTCAGGATGGACTGTCCGTTGTTTTGGGAAGCAATGAAGAACCAAAATCAACCCAAACACAAGCTAGCGCTGGCGGCGGTACAGAACACGAGGAACAGGCAAGCCGAGTTTGACAAAAAAATTCGGAGGTACCGAGTGCGGAACTACCGACAAAAACGCTGAAGGCTGTAACGCAAGTCAAAAATGCCATAGAAGCTGAGGCCAGGAATTCTATAGAAATAAACTATGAGAAAGCAGCTGCGGAGGCTATCAACAAAGTGAAACAGGACCTAGCGACGAAAGAGATCGAGCAACGACTGAAGCAGAAGATCGAGTTGCAGAAGTTGAATGAAACATTATGTAGGCCGGTGCCAGTGCCAGAGGCCAAAGTGGGAGCGACAAGGAGTGGAAATTGTAACACTCTAAAAATGGTGACAGGAAAACCATTCGTCATAACCAAAATTGGAGCCAGGATAATGTCAATAATCACAGTGGGCGGCCATGAATTAACGAGAAACCTGAGTGAACCGAGCGATCAAACGATAATGCACATTGATGTGTACGCAGATTACTTGAGTACAATAAGTTCGCAAACAACTTCTGGAGCCTTAAAAGCTTTACTCACGAGGGGCGGCAACAAGTCAGTCCGCGTCGAAAATAGACACACGGAGGGCTACGGTCCCCATGAGGTAATGTTAAACATAGATGGAATAAAAACATCTACACGAAGACTATGATAACATGTGACAAAGACCTAGCCGGACAGATCTACGTGGGTAGAGAAGAACTGAAAGTGAGATCGATTGGACACTGCGCCATGTTGGAAGAAGATGCAATGCATATCGGAACGGAAGCAGATGTATCAGCACACGTCTTGACATAAGCGGCAAGAAGACTCAGTTGCGCGGGTTACTAGACACGGGAGCGGTATTGAGCGTTATACCAATCGAAACAAGGGAGCGAATGGGCTTCAACAAAGACAATTTGATAGACTCGAGAATACGGCTGCCAGCTGCAAAAAAAGGGGCGCTGCGGGTACTAGGCAGGACACCAATAAAAGCCCTAAACTTGGGGGAACGCAACCTGTGGATAAGCTTTGTTGTGGTGGAAAACCTAGATGAGTCTGAACAATTCTTTTTAAGCAGAGACTTCATCAGAAATTTCGACTTAACAATTGATCTAAACAATGCCATGTTCAGGATTCGGAACCCGTTTAAAAATGGCGAATGAGGATAAAGCACCGGTATTCTTGAGTAGGATGATGAGGCTGAAAGCAAACGAAGCGGCAATTGTAAGCTTGCGGATGAAAAATTATAGTGAAATAAGTGACAACAAGCAAGTATGCATACTCCCAAATCCAAATAGTCAAAGTGCTGTTTTTTTAGGAAGATCCTTCTCGACAACCAAGAACGGTCTCTGTGTCTTGTTGAATACTCTTGATATACCCATCACAATCCAGAGGGGAAGGAAACTTGGATACGCTTTACCCGTGAAAACTGGATATGAAATTACTGAAAATGTAAAAGAGAATGAAGTTGAAATGAAGGGACATGATTTGTATTTGAGAAGATTAAAGAAAACAAAAGATTCATCAGGTTTTGTGAAATCACTTAAGTCAGAGATAGAAGATGGACTTTCGAGCTGTTCGAATTTCCCGGAAAGATCAACACTAGAGGAAATGGAAATTGATCAATCGGTTTTACCAGAAATAGAGCACTTGAGGGGCAAGGTAACAAACGAACAGCTCGAAGCCATCAAGGACGTACTAGAGCGGAATGAGGACGTTTTTTCGAAACATAAGGCAGACATTTTGTAATTTTGTTGTACACTTGGAAGTTTCATCTTATTGGAAGCTAACAGTACAATAGGCCGATTTTGATTGTAAACAATCCTAATTGTGAAAAAGGACGAATCAGGAAGGTCGTTTTAGATCGGAGTACTTAATTTTAGTTTTTTGATTCGAGCAAGCATGACACGAAGCAATTTTTTTGCAACATCTGAAAAGAGCAAAAATCCTAACAACAATTTTCGCTGGTCAGAAGCAGATAGCAAACGCACGACAGACAAAAAACGCAGAAATCGAAATTATCAGAATTCGAGAAGAAGGCACTCCGAACTGTAACGATTGTGCAGCTACAATCGTTACAGAGCAAATACGAGAACCACTTAGGCTAACAGGAAAACTTGTCACCCTACTCGGTTGTGAAGAAGACGTATCTTCACGCGGATACAGGAAGCCGAAGGGGTGTCGGAAAATAACATTAAACTGCTTTTTAAGCAATTTTCGTGTTCCTGGGTTGTCCTGAATTGAATTAATATAAGTTCATATTCTTTTTCAGAGTGTGAGAAGCTTGGAGTTGTGGTAATGTTGTGGTAAGCTTGGAGTTGTTGAACATGAAATAGAGCTTGAAGATTCGGCGGTACCGCACAGGGAGGTGGCGAGGCGTATGACCCCACACAAATCGGATGCATGTAGAAAAGATATAGACACCTTACTAGAGTATGATTTGATAGAACAATCCAAATCACCGTGGGCGTGTTGAGTAGTGATGGCTAAGAAGAAAGGCGACCAATTAAGGTTTTGTTGTGACTTTTGGTATCTGAACTCCGTCACGGTGAAGGATGCCTATCCCATACCTAGAATTGATGAGCGCCTCTCGAAATTAGGGGACACAAATTTTTATACGACTCTTGATTTAGGATCAGCTTTTTGGCAGGTCCCACTAAGGAAGCAGAAAAGAGACAAAACAGGGTTCGCCTGCGAGCTAGGGCTGTTTCAATGGAAACTGATGCCATTTGGTCTTTGCAATGCCCCGGCCACATTTCAGCGGTTGATGGCACACGCATTGATCGGTGTGACAAAGAAAGACGGCAATTTGATGATGTGCTACGTGGATGACGTGGTAATAGCGACGCCTACACTGGAAGACCACATCGAGCGACTAGACGAGGTGTTTGCATTCATGAAGAGGTCGGGACTAAAGTGCAAACCATCAAAGTGCGAGATACTCAAGGACTTGATAAAATACTTGGGAAGGATGGTGCACAGACACGGCATCAGACCAGACCCAGATGCAGTAGAAGCGGTTCTGACCTGGAAATCGCCAAAAACGGAACATCAGTTAATGATCTTCCTGGGTTTTGCGAACTATTACAGGGAGTCCATCAAGGGCTACGCTGACAAAGTATACCCGATGCAACAACTAATGAGGCACAAGAAGTTCACGTGGAACAACGCGGCGGAAAAGTCATTCCAGAGAATAAAGAAAGAGTTGTGCGAGGCACCGGTGCTAGGGTTGCCAACGGAAAAAGGAATGTACGTGCTGGACACGGATGCATCGGTAGTCGCGATTTCTGGCATTCTCCATGAAGAGCAGGAATGGAACGGGAAGACAGTCTTGAGACCAATAACATACGGGAGTAAAGTTTTGAGTGATACGGAGATGAAGTACGGGGCGCCTAAAGATGTACGCGGTAGTTACTTTTGTCGAAAAATACAGGGTATATCTAGGTAGCGAGCCGTTCAAGTTACAAGTCGACAACAGGGCAATCAGCTGGTTGAAAACGTACTCAATGGGTCAGAGCTACATTGGGAGATTGATAATTCGCCTGGATGGATAAAACATGATAATTGAGCATAGGACAAGAAACAAACATCAAAATGCCGATAGCTTGAGTAAGAAGACGGAGTTCTACGAGAGACAGGAACAGAGGGAGGCAGATAGGCTAGAAATCAAATACGGCTTCTTCTTCATGGATAAGGAAATGTACGATAGTCTTCCACTCACGAGGTGGCTCGACAAGTCTGGCAAACCTATAGAAGGTTACCCCGAATTACCAAAGGAGCGTCCAGAGAAAACAGTCTTAAAAAGAAATCAAGGGATGCCAATGGAGATAATGCTCAAGTCGAAAATGGTGAGGGAGACACTCAAGGCATAAGGCTGTGATCTCAATCAAGTAGAAACGGGAAGGGCAAAGATAGGCGATGACTTGAGGAGATTACTCGAGAAACTAGCAGACGATAAACCCGTGGTCGAAGAAAAGGGTAAAGAGCAACCAGAAGTCACGAAATTGAGAAGGAATGATGCGAATGGTAGCGAGGACTCCTTGAAAGAAAAGAAACCTGACGGAAAAAAAGTCGTGCAGTCATTGGTTGAGAGAATCCCTGAAGACATACTTGAGCGGACTATGTCCGGAGAGTGTGAAGAATGGTATGAAGACTCAGAGAAGAGCAGCGATGACCAAGATAGTCTATGCATGATATTGGCAGAAGAGATTATGAGGCACCGCGACAGGGAGCTACAGACGGATCCCTCCTCAGGAACGTACAATTTGGATCAGCAGGAGGCGTGCGGAGATGAAGAACTTGAGGAAATTGCAGTATCAAGGAAAACGTTCAGGGAGCTATCGTGCAACTCAATTGTCAGAACAAACCTGGTGCCACAAGATGACAGGAAGATCTTGAGGAGGATATTTTGCGTCAAGCTGAAAGACGACATCCACAGTCCCGGAGAAATTTATGGTCAGATAATGGCATTAAAGGAACACGTCAAGGCGAGATCTAGGCTGTCGGATCTGATACGAGCCCAAAAGAATGACAAGATGACAAGCAACCTCTCCAAATGGATCCGGACGGGAGCCAAAGAGAAAGGGGACCTGGAAGAAGATAGCTACAAGATCTTGAGCCAGTTCTACAAGGAGTGAACGGATTTACTCTATCACACAGCTGATGGGGTGGTAGCGTGCATGAGAAAAGATGAGGAGAAGATACTACACAAGCATAACCTCATCATACTACCACAGTTGTACCAGACGGAAGTGTTATTCAGATCGCACGATCAAATGGGGCATCAGGGGATAGACAAAGTGCAACAGAGAATACTACACAGGTTTGATTGGCCGGGATTAAGGAAGGCTTGCGAGAGATGGGTGAACGCATGTCTGGCTTGTCTACAGGTGAAAGACCCAAAGAAGATGAAGTTCCCACTCAACTCCGTTAAGAGCTCGGAATTTAACGAGGTTGTGCAGATATACCATCAGAAGATCTGCATGACAGAGTCGGGATACAACCAGATACTGATCATAATAGACCACTTTACGAAGTTGGCAGAAGCGGTGCCCTGTCAAACAGACTCAGCGGAGGAGACTTGCGACCACTTGATAACACACTGGATATCACGATATGGTTGTCCGATGACATTCCAGTCGGACAACGGGAAAGCCTTCTAAGGTGACCTGATAAAAGAATTAATGAAGAGGTCACACATAGCTCAAGCGAACTCAACGACTTACCATCCTCAGACTAACGGGTTAATGGAGAGACAGAACAGAACGTTGGTGAACATGCTTAGGGTGTATTGCTTGAGATACATGACAGACTGGGATAAACATCTGCCGCAAGTGGTAGGGGCGTACAACAACACGCAACACTCGACAACAGGAATCAGTCCCTTCATGATGTTAACGGGCATAGAGAGAGCAACGCCCCTAACATTCTTTTACCCAGAATACGAAAAAAAAGACGTCGCCTCAAGCTTATTTGAAAGAAGCGGTCAAAAGACACTAGGAACTAAACGAGCTCTGCAGGAGGAACACGACGCAAGCACAAAAGAGGCAGCGGAAAACATACGATGAGAGGATACTTCAAGCGAAACCGTACGCAGTGGGCCAATACGTCTGGGTGTTCCAGAATGTCATACCTCCCAAGGGGACGAAGAAACTAGCAGAGAAATGGTGACGGGCCGTTAAGGGCGGACATGAGCTTCAAAAAGAGACTAAAGGCCGACTTCAAGAGAGAAGATCAGAACTTGGAGTTTCTTTTTAGGCAGAGACCGGGGTTGGGAGGAATGCCTGCGCTTCCCCCGCCAGTTTCACAAGTTCCGTGTAAATACCTGTGCTTTTTGGTAACGAGGATCAATGAAAGGGTTACGATAGATCCTGAGCACGTGACTAACGAGGCTGAGAGACTTTATGGTCGAAAGAGGGGAAAATGGAGGTCTCGATGCTGGTCTATGACACAAACAGAGGCAAGTTGAACCCAAGGGAATTATACGCTATCCTACACGTGGGTCTTCGCAGAAACGGAGATAACGGTACACCTACACAAGAGATACTACTTGAGTATCGCCTGAGTTTCGGGCGGACAATGGAGGTTTCGAGTTAGGTACAATGGGGGTCTCGAGCTAGGTACATGGGGGCGCGAAGCAGGTAGATGGATTTTAACGCAATTGGCATGACAATTCAATTTAAGAGAAATGACGGTGCTAAAACATGAAATGAATATGCATGCTCTTAAAACTTCCAATTGAATTATTTCAGTGAAGTAGTTGGCGGGATAATGTTTTAAACACAATGATAGAAAGGGGGGTGGTTTAGGTTAGGGGCAGAACATCTTGGTCTAAAAATGGTTTTGATTTTCAGATTGATTGGTAAAGTTGAACTGACACCCAAGCAACACTCACTCAACGAAGAGAAAGATATCTAGAGCAAGTACTCTATCAGCGGTCTCAAACGGTGTTCTCAAGTTTAACTGGTACGGTGTTCTCAAATTGGTTAATACCTAAGATCAAATTGAAGATATTGACGATGACGGATCGCTTCTGGAGAACTATGCCAGCAGCGCTCAAGAGGCCCACACTTGACGAGCTGTACAAGCGCTTGAGGGATATCGATTACACTCAAGTCGATGAAAGGTTGGCGGTGATGTTGAATGTCATCCTACAGCTAGAAGTGGGAGTGAATGCAGGGAGTCAGCAACGGAAGCAGTGTTGATGGTCGGCTACACCACGGAAAGGATATCCAACAAGGAGCAAACTAGGTGGCTATCCTGGAACGTAGATAAAGGCGTGAGGGGATTCAACCTGGCATGGAATCCTGGATTGAACAACACTACAGAATATGGTGTGGGAGAGTTCCCACTTCCTACCAGACCGCCGGTAGGATCCGCAGCCCAATCCACGAGCAGGCCCCTGTTTATGATACGGTCCCAGCAGACGGAGAAAGCATACATGGACCTCAGCAACTATGTATGCTGAGGTCCATGTATCTCGACTGCGAATCTCGACTGGGATGGGGCGAAACTCGAGAGGGACCAGGCGAGCCTGGAAAGAAGTCAGGCGATCCTTGAGAGGGATCAGGCGAGGCGTGATCTCAACATGATAAGGGCAGAGTACCAACAAGAGCAGAAGCTACGCGAAAACGAGGCAAACTGTGAGCAGCTGAAGTCAGAGATGGAGAAGATTCAGAGGCGACAACGAGAATTTGCGAGGCAAAAAGAGAAGGGAACGAGCTCCGCAGAACAAGCAACCGCAGGATCGAGACCAGAGTCGCGGATGCAGGTAGATGAAGTTCATAGGTCCGGTGGACGATTCAACTTGGACCGAGCGGCTCAAGAACACATGAACGAGGGACTGGAAGCGTGGATACCACCCTAGCCGTTGCCCTCCGTGCGCGGTTTAGAGGCGCAACCGATAAGGCCATTGATGGAGGTCACACTGCCGGGATATACCCCGAGTTCAAACCCTGGTAGTAGCCAAATCAGTGGGAGTTCATTGCGTCTTAAGGAGCTGCAAAATGGGTTACAGTTGAGATGCCGTGATGATTCGACACGACAAGAGCGACCTTCCACCTGGAGCGACCACCCAGTCAGGAGTGTCATAATCGCGAGCTACAAGAAGAACACAGATGGTAGGTATCACAGGCACAACCGAATGGATTGGACCACGGCACAACGGGCGAGAAGGTATTGCTTCCATGATGCGTCTTGGGTCGAATATTACGCACAGCCGAGAATACCAGAAGGCGCGGTCCACTTAATCATAGGGGACAGCCTGATACGGGTGCTGACCCGGATCCAGTCATTTTGGCAGGTGGGAGTCTTGAGCTTATCTGGAGCCGCAACACCTCAGATGTTGCTGTCATTATAGATGTTGGACATGGTAAAGATGTACACGGTCACTCTGATGATGGGAACCAAGGACGTGTCCAGAGGGGAATCGAGAAAGGTGATGAGACTGCACGAGAAAATGAGTTGCATTCTGGAGGAGTTGAGGATTTATCTGGATCCCGTGATACTCACGATTTGCATTATCCCATACAACATGAAGACAGACCAGCACGCGATGGAGATGAACGAGAAGGCGCGCAACATCAATGAGATAATTAGACAAATACAACAGAGGAGCATGCTCCCCCCTAGACTGTTGGACGTGGCAGACATGATGGAGCGATCTTTCCCGGATGATGCGTCATCGGATGGCATTAACTTTGACAGGCCCAAGGGCTTGGAGTGGTTGAATGGTGTCTTCCAGTGTCTTCCATAAATGCGCTAGAGTCGGACTTGCAGGAAACGGCCCAGTTCACATTCGGTCCACCCCCTATACCCCCTTTCTTTGCCACTAGACCCCTATCCAGTCGCCTGGGAGCGAGAGGCGACTCGAGAGACAGCTCACGGAGCAGCCGGACCCGACAACCGGGGTCCACACCGATGGAGGCCGAAGAGGCAGAGTCGTCCACGCACCAAAGTTCGGTGGTATCCTCGGTGGTGGTGGTGGATAACAAGAGAATGGAGAGGCCGGCTGAGACGAGCCGGGCGCGATATAAAGAGAGGATAAAAGAATTGGATCTGGAGGACCTGGAGTGCAGGCAGGAATAAGCGGAGGTCCTGGGACTTAAGGATGTGTCGCACGAGGACTTGAGTCGGCACCATTGTGCGGATTGGTTGAAGGCCCACGAGGCGCACTTCTCAAGAGCGAGGATGATGGAGAGTCAGATCTGACTGGGATTCCGCTGAAATCGATAATGGGACCGATCAACTATAGGCCGCTCGAGCTGTTGGGGAGTCCAGGGCTCATAGTGGAGCCCCCCAAACATCGAACAAGCATAGCCAGAATCAGGGTGGCAACTCCTGCGCAGTTGAGAGTGGTGGACAAGCTGCTGGAGCCGAAAGACATGGGGCTCCCAGATGCCGCCTACGAGGGCTCAAAACTAGCAGATGACCCAAGGTATGGAAGACCCTAGGGAAACTCACAGTTGGCCAAGATATTGGCAGTGTTTGATCGACCGGATCCAAGAGCCGCAAGGGTATTCATCGTGGCGGGCTCAGATTTCGAGGGGAAGTCTCCGAAGCTGTTTTGGCCGGAAACCTAAGTGTATTTGCTGCCTGGTGCGGAGTTGAACCAGATGCTGCCTCTGGTAGTAGCGATTAAGTCTGAGATGCCTTGCGATCCAGAGCTGCTTCTATTTGCAGGAATGAATGACTACTTGCATGCGGTAGGGCTTCTGGAGCATCTGAAAGGTGATGCACCGACGCCCAAGAAGATCTGGGAAGCTATCCAGACATTGTTTGCTACGATGAATGAGGTGCAAGAAAATGTGGCTATACGAATTGGATCCAAGACAAAGGTGGCGTTCACAACGTCCCCGGGGCACGCGAGCATGCCTCCTGCTTTGCAGTTTGTATACGCTATCTTGATCCTCATAGCGAAAGGGAACGCGTGGCGGGTATTGATGGCAGCCCCCAATCGTGGGCTGGAGCCGACGAACTTGAGACTTCTTAAGTCGGAGTTGGCAGCGGCATGGGCGGACGTGTCTCATGCCTTGAGGGGATTCTACGAGTTGGCACACATCTTCATTGTATTGGACGAGGTCCACATACTCGAGATTTCGAATCTCGCTCGACATTTGAAGCTCAATCCGGAGATAAGGGATACTCACCCAATAATAAGCCACCTGACAGCCAGCCTATGGTTCCCAGGTATGGACTTGACCACCACGAGCTCCACCAGCAAAGCGAGGGGACCGAACAATGAAAGAAAGAACGTAGCTGCGTTCGAAAAACAATTGGAATCGATCTGACACAGAAAAGAGGCAGGTGGCCGTTCCTGACCTCAAGGCTTGAGAACGCCACGGATAAGACGCGGGAGAATACTCCACCACTCATCAAGCAGGTATGGGAATTTCTTGAGGGGCAGCTGGAAGTGGCAGAGTTCACGGGGATGACGGTGGGGAGATTCGTCACAGCGGCAAACGAAGTCACCATTGGAGGATTCTGGAGGGAGCATGCGAAGCAAGAGCTGAGAACGAGGAAGAATCACGAGATCCTGAGATTCTTGGGTCCTTGTTGGGAGAAAAGGTACATGGCTAGGGTGTTCTATGCGAAGGACACAATATTTGAGGCGTTCGTGCAAGAGCTGCTGAACATGCCCATAAACCTCTTGCTGGCTCTGTACTTGGTTTATCCCAGGTATCTGTTCAACATGGGTCCGGCGTACATGTTCAGTAGAGGTGTGGAGACACTTCGAATTGATGAGAACCTGACACTATTACTCTTAACTCACGGGGAACCGGTGGCATTTCATCGGTTGTTGAAATATGGGGAACCCCTGTTGATGGGGAAGACTCATCCAAGTACAGAAATCTACATGTGCACCGCCGGGCTGAAGACGCTGCTGGTGGAGTATCTTTTGATGCAAAATCGATACCTGACTGGCAAATAGAGGAACCCCAAGACGAGAGAAGAATTGAAGGAGGCGAATGGTGGCATCCCTCTATTGACTGACCTGTGTTTGGCCGTGAGATCTGACCCGTTGGGAGTGATCAGGGGGCTTGGCGAGGTCGTAACCTGCATCTATGGGCCGGCGGTGACGTATGCCTTTCCGGATCCGCTCGTGGCGGCATACCTCAACTCAGTGGTGCACGTGAGTCTGTTAAGTGTACTAGACGGGACGGCGTTGAACTGGTGAAGACAAGAGGAGCTGAGGGCACGAATGAGCGACACGATGCTCTTCGGGAAAGTCAAGGATCCCGAGTTAGTAGTGTTCAATTTCCGGGGACAATTGCAATGCAGTATGGGAGGGAAAACGTGGAGGTCCCATTGAAACTTACCCCAGGTTCTGGAATCTGAATCCTTTGACGGCAGACAAAAGAGAGATCTTGAGAATCCCGTCGTGGAAAGGGAGTTTCGAGCTGGTAAAGAGGGAGTTAGAAATGATACTAGAGATAGAATTTTTTCCCTCCGCAGTCCCCGAGTTCCCGATGGTCAGGAGAATCACATTGGGGATGAATAGCCTACTGGTGGTCCCATCCCTGTACGCAAGAGCCGCGGTGGAGAAGCAGAAGGAGTTCACCGATGGTTGGGATCCCTTGTTTATCGGATACTCAGCAGCAGTTTATTTCCATACGTGTGATATCAAGATAAACTCATGGACGACGCATGCAAAGAAGATGAGAGGTTCAATGCCTCGAAAGTTCGAGGTTCGGGGTATCTTGAGAACGCTCGATCAAGCGTATCTGGAGAACATGCTGCCGGTTTAAGACGATGGAAGAATGATCGTGGAAGAGGGACATATCGCTCTAAAAGACGAGATGAAGTTCGCCACCAGGAAGTACCGAGCGCCCTACGGACTGGAGCAACTAGAGATGAAACAATAAGAGAAAGAGCTGGATGCAGCGGGCCCCTTGTACGTAGCCCGAAGCGAATATAAGAAGCTGGACCCGACAAACTCTCACCTTTGTCAGTAGGCACCCCTGGAGATAGAAGAAGCAACCCCGTTGAGGATAGGTTCAAAGACGCACTTGAGAGAGGGCGGGCTGAGTCAGAGGGACGATAGAGTATTGATGAGACTCAGTGAAGCGGGAGAAGAAATGGAAGAAATGGAGGTGGGAGACGATTGGACGATTGCAAGACTTGAGTGGGGACTATTGCGAAAACACGGCCACGCCACCCCTGGGATCCCCTCGGAAAGACCTGGAACTACCCTTGACCAGCGAAACCTCCAATATGGGAATGATCCCCTTGAGTGCCAAAAAAAGTACGAAGAATGCCTTCGAGGGCAATATATGGATGTTTCTGAATACTCTGGACGAGAAGGCATGGCGAGAATTCTTGGGTGATTTTAACCACAAAGCAAAAACCGAAGCTACGCCGGAGAGTTTCAAAGAAGAGTGGGACACTGTGATGAAGTTCGGGGAACCAGTCTTGATGGGAACCGGACTGGACGGAAAGGCGAGAAAAGAATTTTTACCAAGATGATCAAGCTGAGGGAAACGGAGCAGAAGACCAAAGATGACGAATGTAAAGAAAGCTCTACTCTGAAATGAAAAACTGACGTTAAAATGATTAAGGTTGGATGGGAATTTAAGGTTAAGACTAGTAATATGTTTAAAGATATTAGTATCTCTTGTGCTCGAGAAGAGGTACGCAAGAGTTGGAAGGGTTGGACGGGGACAGAGAGGTCGAATCGGTGATGGTTGTGGCGACGCCCCCAAGTAAAGGTGTGAGGTCTCGAAAGATGAAAAGGTAGGTAGAAGAGTTGAGTAGTCCCTCGGCGGACGCGGTCTCTGAGAAGAATCTGAGGGAGACTGCTCCCATGATGCTAGCGCGGTAGAAGACAGCGGCCTACAAGGGTAGCTACGAACCAAGGAAGCTGGCCGAGGTGGTGAAAGAGATGGAGGCCCCGACGAGTCTGGCAACGGAAGAAGATTTCAGACCTCAGAAGGCGAGCACGAAAATGGATTCGAAGATTGGACAAACGTGGGAAGTGGATGCTGGCAAAGAATGGATCTCGAGCGAGCACCAGGCCATTGGGAAACAAGTGGCCAGCGATCGTCTTGAGAAGAATGCGACGAGGAATACGGCTCGAAATTGGTGGGTGGTTCTGGAGACAATGAAGGAACTGGAGGACTGCCTGAAGAAACTCGATCACGGAGTGTCCAGCAAGCGTCGCAATTGGGCTACCCAACAAAAAACCGAAGTTAACTAAATGGAATTGGGAAGCCAGATGAAACTAACTTGGCATAACTTGCTGCGGGATTACTTCGAAGAGGCGATGAGAACACCCTCGTCCGCGTTGCCATTGACGGCAAATCCCTTCGTTAGAACAGCGGGACAGCTGATGTTCGCATGGAGCTTGGTGGGAATAGAGCTGGAGATGTTGACCTCACACGACAAGTTGAAACTGCGCAGCAAGAATCTAGAGGTTTATCAAATGCTGGTGCAGCATATTGCCAGGGATATTTCCGGTTTGAGTCTGGCAAGGAGGAAAGATGCTACTTGTTTCTTGAGGTAGGTAATGTCCGTAATGACCGACAGTACCGTCCAAGCGTTTCAGCAGAAAGCAATGGGAAGTAAGACTATGGAAAGGAGAATCTCCACGGTCATCTTGAACGTATACCAGAGTACTGGGATCGAGAAGGAGGACGGCTCCAGGCAATCTCTAGGGAATCATGGCAAAGTTGATGAAATACGAAGATTCTACAACAAGACATTCGAAGAGAGACATGCCATGCATCGTAACTTGGCCTCGGCTGAAGATTACTCGAAACCCAACAAGCGGGGAGAATACCAAAATGTATCTGTAGTAATGGGTATAGCGTACAACCCTTTCTTGGATTCAGAGGCCGGGAGCGCTCACAGGAATCACGAAGTGACGGAACTGTTAAAGTTTTGAACAGAGAAGACAATCGAGATTGATTCAGTAGAACGAGAAAAACCGAGCCTAGGCCTGATACTTGAAAGGATGCCAAAGGTGATTAGCGTACCGCGCTCAAACAAGAGAGTGGATTTGAAAATGGGGAATGGAAATGGCATACTGATTACAAATTTAGGAACGGTTTGGAAGTTTCTGAGGCCTTCCTGGTGCCCACATCCCCACGCAAGCTTGATTGAGGAGGTCACGGAGCGAGTGAGGCTGACACCGACGAAGGATGAAGACCTGGGAACTCTGAATGTAATACACAAACTGATCTTGCCTCAGAGTAAGGAGTCGAGCGAGGCAATGAGTAAGCTATGATCAGTGAAGAAGTTGGAACCCGGTAGTTGCCTTGACCTGACGTGTGGAGGTGGAGAGCACACTTGTGATGGACGATCGTGTGTCAGAATACAGTCTTTTCGGAGAGAAGACCTAGTCGCCTGGTTTGGCGACATCACAGAAAGAGAGAAAAGCGAAGTGCAGATAGTGGCTGAGTGTTACACCAACACTACTGTGAATATAGCAACGGTGTTGGGGCTCTTCTCGAGGATGTGCAGTTTACAGTCACTGGAGACGCTGGAGTCTGAGCACCACTTGGTGATAGCATTGAGCGTAGAGTCATGGCCTGGGGCGTTGCAAATAACCCAGAAGGACATCAGAGGGGGGAAGGTTGGTCCATGTGATCCTCCATGTGGTGAGTACAATGCTGGCGTTGCGATGGATCGAAGAGAATGTGAAGAAATATCGGGAGTCGAAGACACCGACAGCGGAGTCGATACACGCTATTGACTATATCAGATGACTTGAGTTGTTTCAGACTGCATGCAAAATGTTCGCTATACCGATGGAGGTCAGGCACGTGTGGAGCCGCATAAAATTCTTCCCGTGGTTTGGAGCGACATTGACATCTTGGTTATATGCGGTGACGAAGGATCATATGAAGAAGCATCAGAAAGAATATCGGCAGTTGTTGGCGGAGATAGTGCCGGAGGCCTTCAAGAGACCGTTGCTGAATGCGATTACGAGGGGTTGGAAGAGAGTTGAAAGGGTATCCAGAGATAATACCAAGGCGAGAGAATCAATATTGGGGGAGGACTTAGCGAAGAATGTGAGCCTGAGTCTTCACAACTCCTTTTGCTTGAACAGGGAATCGAAGATGAGAATTTGCCAAACCAAGCAAAGAGGTTGCAAGAGCAGAGGGAGTGGATGCGATCCTTCGAACAACTAAAAGCGTGGGAAGAGATCGTTATCAGCTCCGATGATGAGGAAGCGCTGCTAAGGCAGATCACAGTGTCAAACGCATCAGGGCCTAGCACCGCAAAGGCAAGGAACACGAAATGAGCAGGGATCTCAGTGGGGGATTTTTGAGTCTTGAGAGGGAAGGAAAGGGGCTCAAGTGTGAACTCGGATGAAATCTGAGGTCAACAAAAACAAAATATAACAAAAAGAAATATTGATATTAACATGCTATGTTTATTATATAAATCAAAATTGGATAAGACAAAAGAAATTTCAATCATTAGCTTGCAAAGCGGAAATTTAGGAAGCAGGTGTATGCAGATTTAGATTGCTTCTCAGCGATAGTGTGACAATTTGTATGGTGTGAATTTTGGGGTGTAGATAAAGTTAAATCTGCTGCAAATGTCTGTAAACGACCACTGGCACTGTATCTTGAGCAACACTCAACATTCTGGGGATTCACTGGCAGACGGCAACACGCGATGAGGACATCGATCGTGAGTCCGGGGAGTATGTGCCAGTCGGTCATATTTGGAAGTTTGACCTTGAGCAATGCGAACAACGTGATTTTGGGGTGAACTTTCTCATGCTCAACTTTCTCGCGACAACTGAAAATCTCAGAAAGACAAGATCAGAACAACCGAATTACAAGCGCGGGAAAGTGATCGAAAAAACAGCGGGTATTGCTATTCGCAATTTCCAGATATATGATCATACTAGATATATGATCATACTAGATATATGATCATACTAGAGCTGTCCTATCCTGAAATAGAAGGCAGAACGATTGCGAACCGAGAAGATATCAATTAGAAGTGGACCAGAGTGAGCCTTCGGTGGAAAGGTGGACAGCCGAAGTCTCCCAATGTTCCAACCCCAAAACTCGATTCTCAAGTCACAACTCATTCTCCCAAGTTAAAACTCATTGATTCAAAACTTCGCACACTTTATTTAATTCCATTTATGCTAGAGATGCTAGTTATTTAAGTTACTCCAATTCTCGAGTGTGCTGGTATAAGAGTACCCAATTTAGTTTTCTTGAGTGTCTTTTGTAATTGTTATGTTGAGGTAAGGAGAGTTTTAGGTTGATCCATCTGAAATGAATCAAGGTTCCCCACTGTCTAATAAAAAGTAACTGTACGGACTGTTCCGACCCTGTTTTTAACGGCGTTCGCGTATTTTGGGTATTTTGAGACCTAAGTATGGGGATGTTCTTATTTTCTAGAGTGGGGGGTATTTTGGTAGTGGCCTTTGAGCTGTAACAAGTGTTTTAGTCTCATGTCGCAAGTGAAACGAATTGGCTCCGACCGTTCGAGGTAGAAAAACACAAGAGATAGCGTCCCTGACTCTTGAGCCAAAGCTTATAGGGCCTATTTTTCTTTAACCCCATATGTGACTTAAGTAGGCGACTGTTACAGTTTCTTGGACATATTATAAAAAGAAACACCATAACCAAATGTTAAACTTCTCAATTAAATACGTATAAAAAGGCAATTATAACTAAGACCATTCTATTACATTCTCAGACAACAAAACAATTTTGAATGGACCACAGAACACCAAACACGATTTGATGAAATAAAAACTCTTCTCACAGAACAAATTTTAAATACAATTCCAGATCGCGATCAGCCATTCTATGCAATGTGCGACGCATTACATTTTGGCATTGGTCCAGCATTATTACAATCTTATAATGGAACAAATAAAACGAATCTCATTTCAGCAAATTCTAGACTATTCTAACAAGTTGAACTTAGACTCTCTACCCTTATGAGAGAATGCACAGCCATAATATATACATTTACAGAATATGAGTTTTTAATACTTAGATCAAAACATCCGACAGTCTGATTCACAGATCACAAACTTTTTATATTCCTATTCACACAGAAATCGAATCAAAATCATAGAGTTTATAGATTTCAATTAATTTTAATGAAATTCCCTAACTTACATATAGTTTGGACAGCACTCCAAACCTTTCACTACCAGATACTCTTAGCAGAGACACACCACCCGAACTGCTAACAAGAAAAACAA
>NC_087071.1:3115623-3212791 GCF_963678635.1 Symsagittifera roscoffensis
TCTGAGGTTTCAACTGAGGAGAGAGAAGAGATACTGATTGTTGAAGAATTGAGATTGTGTTTATAAAATGACACGACAAACTGAGCATCAAATAGTACCAGTTAATTAATTACCAGTTAATTAATTAGTTTATCAAATACCAGCAGACCAGTTGACCTTGTCTGAGTGCATTGAGTTTTATACCAGTTGACCTTTAATTAGGTTTCTATTGCTCAAGTCTGACCTTGAGTTTGGTCTGGTATTTCACTAGTCTGGCATTGAGCTCGTCTGTCCTCAACACTATAAACCAAAAAGTTGTTATTTGTTTCAAATTTCTTTTTGTGAAACAATTTGGGTTCTGTTTGCAATCGAACACAAGTGACAAAGACCTTGGTTATTCAAAGCAACAAAGATTGGACAGTCTTGCATTTACAATGCATAGAAAACGACCTGAATTGTCTTCAAGCTGTCTTTCACAAATGGTATAAAAAAAGTATCAAACTCTTAATTTTTGGCAAAATTTTTCAAGGATGATTATTTTAAATTTTTGAAACTTCAAACTATCAGACATTGATCAAGGCATACATAAACACGTCATACAAAAGAAAAGTTAATTTTCAGCGTTTTCGAAAAAAAAATTTAGGTGAAAAGAGTAAAAAACCAATACTAACGTATCCAGGATTACGTTATGCACACAAGAAATTAAAGTTTGCATAAAATTTTTTTTTCAGAAAATGAGAAAATGTTTGTTTGCGTACAAAATTAAATTTGCGGTTGAAGAAAAAACAAAAAAAGTTTTGGGGTAATTTTTCAAAATTATTTGGAAAAATTTTTGTGTCGCCATCAAAAAAATGCCAGTCATACAATTTCCATTTGTTTCGAAAATGTATGAAAAATGTATGACAAGCATTTTCTCCATACACTTGATGTATCGAATTGTATCATAATGATGGAATTGTATCATAAGCATTTTCGGTGTGTGGAGGTCAACCCCGGAAACTTATGAAAATGGGATAAAAATGCGCCCGAACCTGAAGGACCACCACATGAGAACTCCAAACGAGGCTGAAAACATGTCGATTTAAAAATTAATTGAAATAAATTGATCACAGAGAAAAAAAATTAAACGCTTTAAAAACTGTTGCAAACTGTTGCAGAAGATAATGTGGCAAGTGCAGTCAAAACCATCAAATATAAGAAAAAAATTCATGAACAACTATCTTTTACTCAATGCCCATGTATTAAGTACTTTATACTATCCAATTATGCTTTTGAATGTTTGTACTGAAGAAATTATACAGAATCTGGAAAAACATATAGAATATTGAAAATGGATTGTCATGAATATAATCAAGAAATTCTGTCACACATGTGAGGGAAAAACACAAATTTCTTACTTGTAGTGATATGATCAAATACAGCTCATCACATATCAGTAACCCCTTGAACGTTTTTTTCTAATCTTGATCTCATTATTAAATTCGTTGTATATTTGTTCCATCCGCAAAGACTTTTTTTACTGCACAACATGATTTAACAATAAAATGTTTCTCTATCTTAGCAAATTTTTTCAAAATTTAAGTAACATTCTTTTTGAAATGTCAATTGAAAAACCGAAACAAATTATAACGAATGCAACAATTGCTGTATCATTTATATATCACTTTCATTAAAATTTGCGTGAAACACGAAATACTCATATGCGACCAATTGGGTTTAAATATGACACTATGCGACTTTTTTTGCCTTTTTTTACGGTAATTTAAATTCCTCGTGACAAAAACACAAACACTGCATTAGTTCATTCCAACCTCCTACAGTGGATTGCCTCAATTGTATAATGGTGCGCTTGGAACAATTATACAACAACCTCGCTCTGTAAAAAGTCATACTAAACTTGCAGCGAATAAAAAAATAACTGCTTTTTATCTTGTTTCAGTGAGAAAAATTAGTTTTAGAAGGTTGTTTGATCTTGGAAGTTAATAGAAACGATAATTTTTAACAGAAGTATATCAAATCAAACATTATGAGGCCAAACTGGGCATTTAATGCGTTGTAAGTGGATTCCGCAATAGACCCGTAATCAGATTTATCGCGGAATCCGCAATATTGCTACATTTTTTTATCTTCTTTGCTGTTTGGATTCCACAAACGCATACCTAAAACACTGTACCGTTCAAAATAGCTCGAAAATAGGCGGATTTGTGGAATCCGGAACCGTATTTGCGGAATCCAGAACAGTTTGTGGAATCCACAAACAAATAATAAGAAATGTGTACAGTTGAATTGATCTGTTGCGGAATCCGCAACTGTAAGCGGAATCCGCGAGCTGTAAGTTTAATCCGCAAATTTTAAGTGGAATCCGCAAAATGTAAGTGCAATCCGCATTTTGTTTGCGGATTCCGTTTACATATATGTATGTGTAAAAGCGTTTCAAGTTACAACATATAATTACTACGATGATCAGCTACTAGTTGGAATGCCAAATGTTCGATCTCAATTCCTGTCAAACACCCAACTTCGATCTCGAATCGTGTCGAATATTTGAACACTCATGATTTGATTCTGTCATCTCATCTTAAAAAAACTATCTTCATAAATTGAATTCACGCTCCCAACTACCGAATCTCAAATACTGAATTTCAAGTACTGACCCAATTTGGCGATATCTTTTCAGGACTCTGTCATCTCATCCCAAATACTATCTTTATGAGTTGAATTCAGGCTCCGAAATTCTGAATCTCAAGTAAAAAATTCCAAATACTGAATCTCAAATACTGAATGCCAATTACTGACCTAATTCGGCGACATGTCAACCCAATAATGAATTAACCCAATTACCGAATTAACCCAATGAACTTATTTGGTGTTGTGTTTCCAAAACTATGATCCCAAAAACTGCTTGCAAATACAAAAATGTGAAATCCATCGATTTAGTTAACCAATGTTTTAAGATTTGTTGGCAATGGTTGAATCCTTGTTGTGAATTTCGCAAGTGCATATGCAAGTTCGTTAATAAACAAATTTCTTAACTCCATTACTGTTAGCGGAATCCGCTTACATTTGCGGATTCCACTTACATTTTGCGGAATCCACTTATAGTTGCGGAATCCAGACCAACTAGCTATATTAGCTTGTTGCGGAATCCGCCACAAAAAGAATAAGCCGACAGAATTTACGTTACAAGTATAAGTACGCGAAATCCACGTAAATCTTGTAAGTGGAATCCACTTACATTTTGGAACATGTTTAAATACTTGTCTCTGGAATCCAGGAACATACAGACACAGCTTTGTGCGCCTATCCAGTGCATAATTTGGCCTCGTAGTGAAGACTTTTTTCATATTATTTTTCTCATACGCAGTCGATTTGTATAGAAACCGAATTTTGTGTAGAAAGCGAATTTAAACCGACAAGAACAATTTTTTTAAACAATTTAACTTGATTTACATTTGTTATGATTGTTCACTTTTTAGTGCCCCGGATGTTTCCTTCCAGCTTATATGCAGACGCTTATACTGCCACTGGTTCTACATTTTCCTTTAATGATCATGTCTGGTGTTTTCTACTGGAGAACAATGCAGAAATTAAAGAGTATGAAGCAGCTTGATCGCAAGGAGTTGTTAACTAAGACTTTTGGAATTCTTTGGGTTTCATGGGTTATCACGGTAATGCCATATACAATCAAACAAGCTGTTTTTGTTCCACGAGGTAAATTCATCAATCTCGAGGCTTCTGAATCGATCGACACTTTGCTGAGCAAAATTGTCCAAGCCAAGACTTACGGAAGTCAAATCGATTTGGCTTCGTCTTATGTTTATATTGCGATAATTTTTTTGGACTCTTTTCTGCGAACACTGAAAATTTCATATGGGTTTATAAATTCCATCATTCTGATTATTCTTATTAAGCCATTCAATGAGCCTATCTTGAATGTGTTCAAACTAATTTCAAGCAAATTTAAGAAGAATCGCGTGGCAATTGAAAAAACCTGCGGTACCCGTCAATGTGAAGAAACTTAGTGACGGAACAAAGAACAAAAAATTAGTCAGCATTTAACCATTTTAAATCCTCCATTTCTAAAAAAAATCATGCTCGACCTATAACTCTCTTCTGATCCGTTTCTGATTCGATAATGAACTCTTATCCATAAATTAATCATAAACTACATAACACTTCAATTAGCCTAACATCTTTGCTTACCCATTTTGATTCCACTCCAACCATTTGAAACCACTGTGCAACAAAAAAACTATTTTTTTTAACAGACAAACCATAAAAATCCAACATTATCGAAAAAAAGGCTCAATTTACTTTTCTCTCACCTCACATAAGCATCGTTTTATTGGTGTTATGTGGTGATTTACAAGGTAACATTGACAAAAAGGCTATTTTTGTACGAGAAATGATCTTGGTAAACAGAAGAATTACACCTATAAAAACTAGTCTAGTTTGAACTTTTTTGATTTGTTGTCATAGCAGCAATAAGCTTTGCTACGTTAACAGAACATCTCGGCACACCTAAATTTCTCGTAAAAAGTCCACGCTCCCGTTTATTATGATTTTATGGGTGTTGCTAAATTTTGAGGCTACAAATTAAAATGTGTATCTGCCTTGAAAGAGTCTCCACAGTAACCTCTCCTCAGTTTTTCCCAAACGGCTTTCTTATCTGATTAAACACAAGTAAAAACAAGTGAAACAAGTGGAATAAGTGAAACAAGTCGTTGTTCACCTCTAACTCTTCAAATATATTTACTTCGCAGAACTATATTTAATTCAAAAAAACTATACTAAAGCTTCATCAAACTCAAATTTGCATACTGCGATATGACGAATCCAAGAATGATAGGTTCCTAAATTCATTTTTTTTAGATTTCAGCAAGTCCACGTCTTTTTTTTCTGAACTATATTTTGCTTTTTTGATTAAGGATTCATTAAACGCATTATGAGTCCTCTCATCATTCAAGTAATTTTTAATTGTGTGTTCAGTTCAAACCATTATTCAAAACTGTAAGAAGACTTACGTAGTAGTTTCGTAGATTGTGCTACAACTCCTGAGAAAGGGTTTTCAACTCCTTTTCTTCTTGCATCAATCACTGATTGAACAAAAACTTGAACCATTTTTAGGAAAATAATCAACAATCTGTAAATTAACTGCAAGCCTTATTTTATAATAAAATTGAAGAGGGGAGTTGAATTGACTCGTTTTCTAGCATAAAGCTAGAAAGTAGCCTTCTCTGAGTATATTTTAATTTTTAATTCTCATTTGCATAGTTTTTCATATTTTGCATAGTTTTTTATGAAAACAATGAGGTCTTTTGAAGGACAGATGGGACTTGCCATGTTTGATTTTGTCATCGGATTTTAAAATATCCCATCCCTCTCAATCCTTTCTTTCCTTCTTTCTACTGTTTTGTATCCTTGGACATTCAAGTATTCTCATCTCATGTCATCCATCTTTTTTTCTTTCTAGCTCGCACAACATCCTTGATATACCAAGGATGTTCAAGTTTCTTGACGGGAGCAGAATTGATAGAAGCATCCAATTGTTTAAAATAGGTTTTACAGTAATGACAATAACCCGCCACGTTAAAATAATAATATTGTTTTGCCTACCAGATGTGAAAAACCTCTCATTTTTGCATTCTGCTCCTGGTAAAATGACAGGACCATAAATTCAAAATTTGATTATATCTAGCTCTGAATTTTAAATATTGTTGTTAAAAACAAGTCTCGTAAACAGTCTTATTGGCAGATCTTGACAATTCCCCACGACCAAATATTCACTTTTGCTAAAACGGGGTCTCTTTAAAAAAAGCAAAATCTTTCCAATTGCCTTTTATGATAATCAGTTTTATCGTTGAAATCAAAATATCAATGTTTTTCATTACGATCACGAAATAAACTAGCGACTACTTATTAATCTTCTACAATCTTTGATGCGCACTTTTGCATGTAATTTACAAAACCATTTACTGCTTATCTAACCAAGCATAAGTCATTTCAACTCACCTACCCATTCCTAATACATCAATAGGCATTGGTTATCTGCATTAACAAATTGTAAATTCCTTCTTAAATAACTCATACCCACTCATATTACAAATTTATTCGGAATTTTTCCCAAGACATGGGTCAACGGACACATCTCCATCACAGAATACTTTTCGATTACACCGTTACACATCAAAATTTTTATCTGATTTCACCTAACTCGTAAAATTTTTCTTACATCTCGGCGCACTCTATAATTACGATCTCATTCATCAAAACATCAAAATTTTTTAACTTACCCACCTACACCCACAACGCTGATTTTCAGGTTGTCAAAAATAATTAAAACATGCTGAAACCACGTTAATTGAGTATAACAATACAGCTAAATACAACCACATAATATTTATATTAATCAAAATTTCTATCCACCGGCCTTCTCAGGAGACTTTGAAATCATGGGTTATTAAAAATATTTACGAATTTTGTGGCCTCGCTAAACAGCAACTATAGAAAACCGAATTAATTTTTTAGTTCAAGAACTACCCAAAAACGCTAATTTTTTCCACGTGTTTTTTTCGAAAGAC
Organism: Symsagittifera roscoffensis; assembly: GCF_963678635.1. Classification (NCBI taxonomy): domain Eukaryota; kingdom Metazoa; phylum Xenacoelomorpha; order Acoela; family Convolutidae; genus Symsagittifera; species Symsagittifera roscoffensis. The sequence continues at coordinate 3,122,184 of NC_087071.1, forward strand.
AACAAAAAAAAACAATTGCCGCAAAAATTGCCAAAAAATAAATCAAAAACTTGCACAGGAAGCAAAGTTTTTTGCATGACAGTTAATTTTGACATTATCAGGCCAAACTGTGCATTTTGTGAATTGTAAGCGGATTCTGCAACAGGTAAAAACAGTTTTTTCGTGGAATACATACTATTGCTATTTTTCTTTGATCTACTCTGCTGGTTTGAACTCTACGGAAAAATAACTTAAGCACTATTTTGCTCGAAATCGCTCCAAAAACGGGCAATTTTGCAGAATCCACAAATAAATGTGTGGAATCAAGAACCGTTTGTGGATTCCATGAATTTATAAAAATATACGTCTTCAACAATTTTAAAGTGTCGTGGAATCCGAAACTGCAAATTGTAATGGGAATCCGCTAAAAGTAAGCGGATTCCGCAAATTGTCAGCGGATTGCGCATAAGTTTGCGGAATCCAGTTGCATTTGCGGAATCAACGTATTTTTGCGGAATCGGGAACAATTACCTATATTCAGCCGTTGGAGAAGCCGCAACAAATCCATTGTGCCGACCAAAATTCCAAAATTACGTTACAGGTATTTGTACGCGGAATCCACAGAAACTTTGCCAGTGGAATTCACTTACATTTTGGAACATTTTTAAATCTTTTCTCTGAAATCCAGAATTATACAGACAAAAAACTGTGAGGCTATTCAGTGCACTGATTATCCTTGTAACGAAACTTACAAAATTAGAAATTTTAAAGTGAAAAAACGTTCATTTTCTATATTGGAGCTTTAAAGTCTTTCTTTTAACCAAATATGAAAACATTAATGTCAAAATAAACTAGCGACTACTTACTAATCTTCTACAATCTTTGATATTCATTTTTGCACGCATTTTACAAAACAATTTACAACTTATCTAACCAAGCATAAGTCATTTCAACTCACCTACCCATTTCTAATACATCAATAGGCATTGGTTATCTGCATTATCAAATTGCAATTTCCTTCTAAAATACCCTTTCATACCCACTCATTTTACAAATATATTCAAATTTTTTCCCAAAGACATGGGTCAACGGACACAGCTCTATTACAGAATACTTTTCGATTACACCCGTTACACATCGCAACACTTATCGGACTTCACGTTACTCGTAAAATTATTCTTACATCTCGGCGCACTCTATAATTACGATTTCATTCAACAAATTTTTTTAACTTTCCAACCTACACCCACAATGCTGATTTTCTAGTTCCTCGCGAAATTTTAGAAAATGCTGAAATCACGTTAATTGAGTATAATTTTACAGCTAAATACAACCACATAATATTTATATTAATCAAAAATTCATTCGATCCGCCTTCTCAGGAGACTTTGAAGTCATGGGTTATTATAAATAAAAAACAAATTTTGTGGCCTCGCTCAACAGCAACAATGGAAAACCCAATTGATTTTTTTTAGTTCATAAACTACCCAAAAACGCTAATTTTTTCCACGTGATTTTTTTCGAAAGACAACAAAGAAAACAAAAAAATCGCCACAAAAATTGCCAAAAAACAACAAATCAAAAACTTGCACAGGAAGCAAAGTTTTTTGCATGACAGTTAGTTATGACATTACCAGGCCAAACTGTGCATTTTGTGAATTGTAAGTGGATTCTGCAACAGGTAAAAACAGTTTTTTCGTGGAATACATACTATTGCTATTTTTCTTTGATCTACTCTGCTGGTTTGAATTCTACGAAAAAATAACTAAAACACTGTTTTGCTCAAAATCGCTCCAAACACGGGCAATTTTGCAGAATCCACAAGTAAATGTGTGGAATCCAGAACCGTTTGTGGAATCCATGAAGATATAAAAATATACGTCTTCAACAATTTTAAAGTGTCGTGGAATCCGAAACTGCAAATTGTAAGTGGAATCCGCTAAAAGTAAGCGGATTCCGCAAATTGTAAGCGGATTGCGCATAAGTTTGTGGAATCCACTTGCATTTGCGGAATCAACGTATTTTTAAGGAATCCGGAACAATTACCTATATTCGCCCGTTGCAGAATCCGCAACAAAACCATTGTGCCGACCAAAATTACGTTACAGGTATTTGTACGCGGAATCCACAGAAACTTTGCCAGTGGAATTCACTTACATTTTGGAACATTTTTAAAACTTTTCTCTGAAATCCAGGATTATACAGACACAAAACTGTGAGCCTATTCAGTGCACCGATTATCCTTGTAACGAAACTTACAAAATTAGAAATTTCGAAGTGAAAAATCGTTCATTTTCTATATTGGAGCTTCAAAATCTTTCTTTTAACCAAATATGAAAAAAATAATGTCAAAATAAACTAGCGACTACCTACTAATCTTCTACAACCTTTGATATTCATTTTTGCACGCAATTTACAAAACAATTTACAACTTATCTAACCAAGCATAAGTCAATTCAACTCACCTACCCATTTCTAATACATCAATAGGCATTGGTTATCTGCATTATCAAATTGCAACTTCCTTCTAAAATACCCTTTCATACCCATTCATTTTACAAATATATTCAATTTTTTTCCCAAAGACATGGGTCAACGGACACAGCTCTATTACAGAATACATTTCGATTACACCCGTTACACATCGCAATTCTTATCTGACTTCACGTTACTCGTAAAATTATTCTTACATCTCGGCGCACTCTATATTTACGATCTCGTTTCTCAAATTTTTTTAACTTACCAACCTACCCCCACAATGCTGATTTTCTAGTTCCTCGCGAAAATTTAGAAAATGCTAAATTCACGTTAATTGAGTATAACTTTACAGCTAAATACAACCACATAATATTTATATTAATCAAAATTTCATTCGATCCGCCTTCTCAGGAGACTTTGAAGTCATGGGTTATTATAAATAAAATATGAATATTGTGGCCTCGCTCAACAGCAACAATAAAAAACCCAATTGATTTTTTTTAGTTCATGAACTACCCAAAAACACTAATTTTTTCCATGTGTTTTTTTTCGAAAGACATCAAAGAAAACAAAAAAATCGCCACAAAAATTGCCAAAAAACAACAAATCACATTTTTGCATGACAATTAATCATGACTTTACCAGCCAAACTGTGCACTTTGTGAATTGTAAGCGGATTCTGCCTCAGGCAAAATCAATTTTTTCGTGGAATACATACAATTGCTGTTTTTTTTAATCTACTCTGTTGGTTTGAATTCCACGGAAAATAACTAAAACACTGTTTTGCTCAAAATAGCCCCAAAAACGGGCAACTTTGCAGAATCCACAAGTAAATGTGTGGAATCAGAACCGTTTGTGGAACCCATGAACGTATAAAAATATACGTGTTAACAAATTTAAGTTGTCTGGAATCCGAAACTGCAAATTGTAAGCGGAATCCGCAAATTGTAAGCGGATTTCGCAAATTGTTCACGAAATGCGCATAAGTTTGCGGAATCCACTTGCATTTGCGGACTCAACATACTTTTGCGGAATTCGGAGCCACTACCTATATTCGCTCCCCGGGTTGACCCAAACTTCTGATCATACAATTTCCATATATGAGAAACTTCTTGTCATACAATTTCATACAATTCCATACGTACAGAAAATTGTATGAAAACTCTATGATAAGCATTTTTCCATACATGAAAATTGTATGATAGGTGTTTTCCCATAAACCAAAAATTTTGATTATTTCTTTCTAAATTTAGTTTCTGAAAAATTTTCGGTTGTAGTTGCAACCGAACACAAGTGACAAAGAACTTGGTTACTCAAAACACCAAAGGTTGGACGGTCTTGCATTTACAATGCATAGAAAACGACCTGAATTTGGCTGTCTTTCACAATTGATATAACAAAAGTAACAAACTTTTATTTTTTGGCAAAACTTTTTAATGATGATTATACTAAATTTTTGAATTTTCAAAATATCAGACATCGATCAAGACGTACATTAACACGCCATACAAAAGAAAGAGGAATTCTTAGCGTTTTTGAAAAAAAAAATAAGTGAAAAGAAAATAAAAGCCAATTTTATCGTATCCAGGACTACGTTATGCACACAAAATATTAAATCTTGCATGCAAAATTTTTTATCGAAAATTGTTTGTCTGCGTACGAAAATCGATTTGCGGTTGAAAAAAAAAAAAATTTTGGGCTTAATTTTCAAAATTACTTGAAAAATTTTTTGTGTCGCCACCAAAAAAATGCCAGTCATACAATTTCCATATATGGGAAATGTATGATAAGCATTTTTTTCAAAAAGCAAAAACCTCAGTTTTTTATCACCAGATTGTTTTATTAGAATCAAACAGCCACAGAAATGAGTTTATACCAGTTTTCAACCATTTTTAAAAATTGTATGAAAATTGTATGACAAGCATTTTCGGTGTATGGAGTTCAACCCGGGTCGTTGCAGAATCCACAAAAAAACAATTGTGCCGACCAAAATTACGTTACAGGTATTTGTACGCGGAATCTACTGAAACTTTGCCAGTGGAATTCACTTACATATTTAAATTTTGGCTCCAGGATTATACAGACACAAAACTGCAAGGCTATTCAGTGCACCGATTATCCTTGTAACGAATCTTATAAAATTAGAAATTTCAAAGTGAAAAAACGTTCACTTTCTATATTCGAGCTTTAAAATCTTTCTTTTGACCCAATATGAAAAAAATTAAAGTCAAAAATTAACTGCAACTTCTGCTTTCTAACGCCACAAAATGTGACAAGTACCTGCGCAACCCCCAAAAGTACAACCTACAAAATCACCAAAACTATTTTTTATTCTTCTAGCTCAAGATAGAACTGAAAAGAATAAAATGCATCAAATCTGATCTGATCAACTAAGATCAAAAACACAATTGAAAAACCAATTACACATAACTCATTCAGTCATAAACCCAAGTAAGACTCACGAAATCAGATTGAAAATTGCAAAGTAAAACAATAAATGTGACCAACAGTAATCCCAACAAATGGCCTCACCCAGCAGTTAAGGACGCCCTGAGCATGCTCAAAAATCAGCCACGTTGACCGCGCTGACACACGCTATACCCACAAAAACTTTACTAAGAGTGTTTCCAAATCTTCAAACTGTTTTAATAATCAAAATGATTTGCGATTTAAGTTTTTCCGTAGTGAAATTTCAATCTCCAGATTGTAGACATAATAATTTTGACTATTGAATAATTGATTTCCTTTATTCGAGCGCCGTGTTGCAGAAGTATTACGCTCTAAAATCACAAACTGAACTCTCAGTTTTACCAAAATTGTTGTTTGAATTAATGCATTTCTGGCTACCATATATGCATTTTTTCTGGAGTTGTCTTTTGTGCAAAATTACGTGTAAGTGTGACACTTTTCAAATTTGAGCTCAGGACAACAATACTTTTCGAATGATGTACAAAAATTCCGTCAAAAAAGGCTAATAAAAAAATCAAATTTTGTTTGAAGAAAAGAAACCCCACCCCGAGCACAAACTTTCCGTTACTTTCGTATCAAAAGTCGGAACAATTATTGCAATCATATCTGACATTGAAAAATTTTGAAGCTTTATGAAACTTAATGCTAAGTAAGTGCCAAAGTTGCCATTAAGGTTGCCTCGTCGAATCATTTTAATTGGCGTACAACGAAAATTATTCTGCGTTTATCCGCCCAATACGAAAAAGCTTAGTATCCGTCCTTTAACTCTCCTATAATCTTTTTATCATCAAATAAACTAAAATTGACCAGCCAAAAACCTATATTGAGCCGTATATAGAGGAAATGAAAACGGAAACTCATAGAGTGTGTTTGAATATAATAAAAATCTTTAAGTCCTTGAGACAAAAATCGCTAGCATAACTTCTAATTTTAGCTGCAAATAAATACGGGGGTTATAACCAATTTCAGAACTCAAAACAAGGAGCTGCTTCAAATATAATTGAGCTAAAAATTTAGATTACTTTCTCCTTGTTCACCTTTTAATAATTTTTTCAAGCTTTTGATACAATTTTTTGAAGGTGATTGAAGGCAAATTAATTATTTATACTCGGTCATTCAACAAAAAGTGTTGTTGAAGAAATTTTTTATGTCAACAAAAAGTTTTTTGTAGTTCCAATTATTTTTCCTTATTCCGAATTATCCCGGGTTGACCTCCATACACCAAAAACGCTAATCATAAAATTCCATGCATCAAGTGTATGGAAAAAGCTTGTCATACAAATTTCATACAATTTTGAAAAATGGTAGAAAAAAGGTTCAAACTAATTTCTGTGGCTGTTTGATTCTAATATAACTGTCGGGTGATGAAAAAATCGAAGTTTCTGTTTTTTGAAAAAAACACTTATCAAACAATTCCCATTTAAATTCTTGCACGATAAAAAAAGTCTTTGTAGGTGTTAGTTATGAATGAATATAAATACGGCAACTGGATGCAGATTACAGAACTGGTGTTAGATGTCAGTTTGATGCAGATCACTGAAATGGCTGAATCATCGTTTTTTGTCAGTTTTTGTGTTTTGAATCGTCCAACTCACGTACAGGTTTTTTTTTTGTTTGAGCCCCTCGCCCAGGTACTGGTTCCCCCCATAGGATTAGGTTTAGGATCTTGTTGCTTTCTCAAGAGTTGAGAAGATTTTCTTGCATCATAGAGATTTCATACAATTTTCTGTACGCATGGAATTCTATGGAATTGTATGACAAGAAAATTCTCATATATGGAAATTGTATGATAAGAAGTTTTGGTCAACCCGGGATAGTTCCTAAGTCCAGTTTGAAAAAGTTTAACTTATCGCATTGAAACTTTGAATCATTTTTTTCTTCTCAAAAATAACTCTACTGTTCAAACTGTCAGTGTTTTCCACCTTTTCCACCTAAATCCAAAAAGTACGATAATTGATCAGGAATGTCGACATTTTCAAGAACAGTTGACCTTGAAAAGTACCTATTACACCTAAAAATGAAAAAGTTCTAGTCGTCTTTTGAGAACACAGGAAAAGCTGGCGGCTGATTATTTCTTTTTTCATCATTTTGGTATTTTTGGCTATTATAGCCTTTCCATCAGTTTTTCAACAATTTTTAATTTAATCTTTTGTTTTTATAAACTATTTTCATTGCAAAAAAAGACTGCAACGTTGCGGAAAAAAATTGAAAACTGCTTATCTTGACTCTTTTTCGTTTCTTCATCCTCTCCAATTTTCTATCAACATAAGAACGCAAATTATTGACTTTAACTTTGAATTTGGAAAACGATCCAGGTAAGATTTTAACATCTCGTGGTAGTTTATCGTAAAAAAGGGCTCAGCTGTGACCATTTTTTTATGCCAGAAAAACCACTACAGAACTCTCCCCCTCAAAATAAACAAAAATTTGGGCATGTTCAAATTGATCACTCAAATTTTCACTTATCCTTTTGGCAATTTTACAACTTTGCAAGACCTGCTCATGAATGATACCTTTACATAAGCGTGATTTGATTTAAAGTTTTATAACTGCGGAAGTTTTGTTTGAGACTAAATAAAAATTGTGCCAGGATTAATTTATTAATTTTTAGACAACAATTTTTGCTAAGCAACGTTGCGACGAATTATTAAATTACATTGAAAACTTAAAAAAACCTATTCTTATATGTTCCAAGCCGTATTTTTCTACGTCAATCGCATTTTAGAAGTGCCTGTTTTTTGTAGATTGAACGTTTCATTAAAACTAAAATAACTTTTAAGCCGCCGTGAGTTTTCGGACATCGATAAGTTTTCAAAAACGTATCTGATGCACTTGATTTTGTGCTAGAACTATTTGTAATTTAAGTGTGTGTGTTATGAGTTGGTTACATCAAAAATTAAAAACACACCTAGAATCCTCTGTTTTAATCCTGAAAGTGGTTAGATCATTCTGAAGTCAGTATAAAAACTTTGAATTTTAAGTCTGACGAAAAAATTTTATCGTATATTTCAAAGCATTGGAAACTCAAAATCGAAATTTTGTCAGATAGATGAAGATAGAAAAAAAATAATGTTATGAACCAGTGGTTATGTGAAACTTATGTTAGAATTAGGTAATTTTTCAAACACTGCGGAAGTTCCCAAAAACAAAAAACTAACAAACCACCGACGTTGTCTGACTTTCGTGTTTGCTGTCAAATGTTGCTTATAATTACACGTACAATCACTGTTGCATAAGCCCGTACTGAAATTTGTAGTTATTTCATACAAATTTCATATCTGTATCAGTCCTATCGCATGCCTCTTTTTTTCCTGTACATGTCTGAACCAGACATGTATCAGATATGATAACTGTGGAAAAAATAAGATCCTGAGTCAGATATGATCAAATCTGAAGTACACCTGGGCCAGATCTGAAGCAGACATGATCATACCTGACTTTACGTGATCAAACGTGGACCAGATAAGATCATACCTGACATTAAATGATCATACCTGGACCAGAATTGACCATACCTGAAATTACATCATGATACCTTGAGCAGATATGATCATACCTGATCATACCACTTGATCATACCTCAACCAGACAGGATCAGATATGATAATACATTATCTTTACTGAACCAGATCTGGCTGTACCTGACAAAATATGATCATACCTGGATCAAAAATGCTTTTTAAGAACTCCGTGAGCCAAAACTCAAATTATCGGCTGATCAATTATGGACGGATCAAAATCAAAATCTGACAGAAAAAGAAACAAATATATCAAAGTTATTTGTTTGCTTTAAATTTAATCAATCTTCTCCTGATTTTTTATTCATTGAAACTGAGGGTTGACATTGTATAAAACTGCTGCTGGTGTGATATTATTATTTATAAAGAAATTGAGAAGCTCGAAGCTAACCTTGGGATGATTTACTTATAAATTAATTAATAACTAAAAAAACTTACAAAATAACTAGTTTTTCAACAGATTAAATACCGAAGTAAGCTATTCGAACCAGCTGATAAAGTTATTAAGCTATCAAAAAATCTCTATAAATTTATATTAGGATTACAGGGTCTTTTCCGTTGTGATATTATTTTAGACTGAACAAAGCGTTTGCAGATAATTTACAAGAGAAATCGATTTATAACAATTTCAAATCAGTCTGTTTTTTGAGATGCTGTCCGACTGATTTTCGAAACACCCGAGGTGCGCATTGTCCGTACAGAAAAAACGTAATTACTGACACGGTAGAGTAATGTATGACTCATGTATAGTCATGTATGTTCAGGCATAGTCATGTCTGACTCAGGTAGAGTCATGTCTGACTCAGGTATAGCATGTCTCACCAGGTAGAGTCATGTCTGACCAGGTATACTCATGTCTGACTCAGGTATAGTCATGTCTGAGTCAGGTATAGTCATGTCTGAGTCAGGTATAGCCATGTCTGACTCAGGTATAGTCATGTCTGACTCAGGTATAGTCATGTATGACTCAGGTATAGTCATGTCTGTTCAGGCATAGTCATGTCTGACTCAGGTATAGTCATGTCTGACTCAGGTAATGTCATGTCTGTTCAGGCATAGTCATGTCTGACTCAGGTATAGTCATGTCTGACTCAGGTATAGTCATGTCTGACTCAGGTATAGTCATGTCTGTCCAGGTAGAGTCATTTCTGACCAGGTATAGTCATGTATGACTCAGGTATAGTCATGTCTGTTCAGGCATAGTCATGTCTGTCTCAGGTATGGTCATGTCTGACTCAGGTATTGTCATGTCTGTTCAGGCATAGTCATGTCTGACTCAGGTATAGTCATGTCTGACTCAGGTATAGTCATGTCTGTCCAGCTAGAGTCATTTCTGGCCAGGTATAGTCATGTCTGAGTCAGGTATAGTCATGTCTGACTCAGGTATAGTCATGTCTGACTCAGGTATAGTCATGTCTGTCCAGGTAGAGTCATGTCTGAGTCAAGTATAGTCTGCAAACGGCAGAAGTAGTTACATGTGAAACAGATATGCACAGAGCTGGAAATCAGCTAGTGTCTGACAATTAAATGAACATTGAATCTGCGAGAAAACTTCATTACGGGCGTTGATATTTAAGATTTAGGTTCCGAAACAGAATCACGCAGTTTTTTTTTCCTTTTCGCAATAAATCGGATTGGAATTAATTCATTCAACTGTGTTTTTTTCGTTCTTCGCTCGAGAGCAATTGACAGTCCAACCAAATTACTATCTGATCTACCCTACAAATCCATACACGAATAAAAAATCGTGCGAAACTTGATTTTAATTCCAACAGAGCAACAATTTTTGGTTGCTTGACTGCAAGGGATTTAATCGTCACTTATTGGGCGCGTTGAATCATTATCCAACGACTTCTTGCTCTGAAACGGAGGCTAACCACTAGGTTTCCTCCTTGTTACTTGCCTCTTAAAGTCAGACGAGAAGCAATAATAACAGGTGTAGTAACTTAGACGAAACAAGAGCGCAACCGCATGATAGGAGGCCTATTCGGGTATCTTGCTTGTAGAAGCCTGTTCATGTGTGGCGTGTGGTTCAAGACTTTACATCCAGATACAGTGAATGTCCTGTTTTGAGTTTTGAGAATGTTTATTAGCGAAAATTACCTACAAGTGAGGAAATCTGCCGCAGATTTTAGCCGTGTCCTACAAAACGTTTGTTTTACAAAACTCCTACAAATGCCGTTCCTACAAATGTCCTACAAAACTTCAAAAACTTGTAGGACATATTTTTGCGAACTCATTAGTGCTTTTTCTCAACTTTATCGGAGCTTCTTTAAATTTTTAATGTTTTATGACAGCTCATATGTACAAGATGTTGATTTTTCATGTATTTGACAGCATACACAAAATGTAATTATTCGAAAAAGCGCATAAAATTGACAATCAAGTTATACAAAGCAAATGTTAAAAATATCTTGTAAGTTAGCAAAAAAGTTGATATTTATCAGGCGAAACGAAATTTCTGAACCATGTAGGAGTTCATGCAGTTTGAGTCTGAGGTCCGGAAAATACGTCAAAATAAATAAAAAGGAACAAAAAATTATAAAAATAATCTATAAAATTATCCGAATAACCCAAATTCCTGAAAATCCAAAAATTCCGAAATCATGAAATTTTGACTCAAAAATAATTCATAGGCTCTAACTGGATATATCTAGTTGAGTTTCAAGAAATCAATCTCCAACCGGCCGTTCCGACACGTAAGAAAACTCTGTGATCAATTTAGCCATAACTTTAGCAAAAAACTGAAAAATTTCTATCAGTTTTGATGTCATCGTGATAGAGTTTTGGGTAAGAAAACTTCCGGGAAAACTTTGGAGTTATGTAACTTAACTATTTGATAGGCAGGTTTTCACAAATCAAAACATTCTTTTGAGTTTATTATCTCTAATACGGTTTCTTCCGGTTTTTGATTCTCAAGATCAAGTTGACTTGATTCCCATTTTTCTCTTTTTTTTCTGTCGAATGTGTTCAACAATGTACCTCGCAGCCGCCGCTAAACTCTTATGCGAAAACCATTTGTGATGATAACCCCTATAATACGGGAAACGTTTTGCGCGCTCTCAGTAGAGCATTCAATTTTGATGAAACTTCCGTCAAAAAACTTTTCTGATCGGTCACGATGGATTCGAAACCTTCTGGCTGTTTTGATGAGGTTGCATCAGCATCAAAGATTAGTAATTGCCGATAATGAAGGCAGGTTTTTTCAAGTTGGTGAACTTGCGAATTATCAATCTTCACTGCAAATCCTGGGGCGGGAGGATACCACAACCGATGTGATAACTTACTAATACAATCGTCATATCTTCGGGGATCGGGACTACCTCACAAGGATTAGCTTTGAACATCAAAAAACCGATCATGACAATCAAGTTTTTTTCTACAGACAGCACTATTTTAAAAGCTACTATTACCTTGGTTCAATGAAACACCCTGAAAAAGCGTCGAAATTTTAAAAAATCTTAATGAATTTTCTAACTTTGTTTCAAATCGACAAAATTTGTAGGCAAATAAAAAAATTATACAAAATGAGTGCGTCAAGCGAGAAAGTAGGTGAGGTCAAAGCGAATTTAAGCATTGAAAAGAAAGCATCACATGAAGTAGGTTTAAAATGGGACCACATTCATGACACATAGGTTGTCAGCCGAGATGTAGATAGAGAATTGAAAAACAACGTGACATAGCGCACGGTGCCAAGCTTTGTCTACTCAGTCTTCAAACTGACAGTGTCTTCCATTTTTTTCACCCAAGTCTAATAAAGGCATTATTTGATTTGGATATTCGACATTTTTAACAGCATTTGACCTTGAAAAGAACCTAATACACCTAAGAACGCAAAAATTCCAGTCGCCTTTTGAAAAAACAGGAAAAGGTGGCGGCTGATTATTTCATTTGTCACCAAGTTTGGTCTTTTTGGCTATTAAGCAGAAGTCTCTTTTTCCATCATTTTTTCAGCAATTTAAGCTTAATCTTTCGTTTTTATTAATTATTTTTCTAGAAAAAAAGACTGCAAGGTTGCAGAAAAAAACTTTAAAAAAAAATGTCTCTTTTTCATTTCTTATTCCTCTCAAATTTTCTATCAACATAAGAGCGCAAATTATTGACTTTATTAATTTTGAATTTAGAAAACGATCGATCCAGGTGCTAGTTTATCCTAAAAAAGAGCTCAGTTGTGAACAATTGCTAAGCCAGAAAACAAGTGCTATGTCAAAATTTGATCACCCAAATTTTGACTTATCCTTTTGGCAAGTTTACAGCTTTTTCTGCTCATGAATTACACCATTACAAAAGCATTATTGTGATATAAATTTTTATAACTGCGGAAGTTTTGTTTGAGACCAAATGAAATTTGCCAGGAGTAATATCTTAGTTTCTAGACAACAATTTTTTTAAGCAACGTCGTGCTGAAAGTTTCGAACTTTTAACTTTGAAAATTTACAAAAACTCGTCTTTTTTGTTCCAAGCCCTATTTTTTCTACGCCAATCACAATTGAGAATTGCCTGTTTTTTTTCTAGAATTGATTGAACGTTTCATTAAAACTAAAATGACTGTGAGTTTTCGGACATCGATATGTTTTTAAAAACATATCTGATGAACTTGGTTTTGTGCTAGAACTAGTTGTATTAAGAGTACGTTATGTATTTTTGAGTGTGTTATGTGGTGGTTAGATCAAAAATTAAATACATACCTAGAGTCCTCTGTTTTAATCCTGAAAGTGGTTAGATCATTCTGAAGTCAGTATAAAATTTTTGAATTTTAAGTCTGACGAAAAAATTTTATTGTATATTTTAAAGCATTGGAAACTCAAAATCGAAATTTTGTCAGATAGATGAAGATAGAAAAAAAATAATGTTATGAACCAGTGGTTATGTGAAACTTATGTTAGAATTAGGTAATTTTTCAGGTACTGGTTTCCATAGGATTAGGTTTAGGGTCTTGTTGCTTTCTCAAGAGTTGAGAAGATTTTCTTGCATCATAGAGATTTCATACAATTTTCTGTACGCATGGAATTGTATGTAATTGTATGACAAGAAATTTCTCATATATGGAAATTGTATGATAAGAAGTTTTGGTCAACCCGGGAGAGTTCCTAAGTCCAGTTTGAAAAAGTTTAAATTATCGTATTGAAACTTCGAATCTTTTTTTTTCTTCTCAAAAATAACTCTACTCTTCAAACTGTCAGTGTTTTTCACCTTTTCCACCCAAATCCAAAAAATACAATAATTGATCTGGAATTTGACATTTTTAACAACAGTTGACTTGAAAATTACATTATACACCTAAAAATGAAAAAGTTCTAGTCGTCTTTTGAGAACACAGGAAAAGCTGCCGGCTGATTATTTCATCTGTCACCCTTTTGGTATTTTTGGCTATTTAGCAGAAGTCTCTTTTCCATCAGTTTTTCAACAATTTTTAATCTTTTGTTTCTATAAACTAATTTCATGGGAAAAAAAAGACTGCAACGTTGCGGAAAAAATTGAAAAACTGCGCATCTTGATTCTTTTTCATTCCTTATTCCTTTTCAATTTTCTATCAACATAAGAGCAAGAGCGCAAATTATTGACTTTAACTTTGAATTTGGAAAACAATCCAGGTAAGATTTTAACTTCTCGTGGTAGTTTATCCTTAAAAAGAGCTCAGCTGTGACCAATTTTTATGCCAGAAAAACCACTACAGAACTCTCCCCTTCAAAATAAACAAAAATTTGGGCATGTTCAAATTGATCACTCAAATTTTGACTTATCCTTTTGGCAATTTTACAGCTTTGCAAGGCCTGTTCATGACTGATACCTTTACAAAACCATGATTTGATTTCAAGTCATAACTGCGGAAGTTTTGTTTGAGACTAAATGAATTTCGTGCCAGGATTAATATCTTAATTTTAAGACAACAGTTTTTGCTAAGCAACGTTGCGCTGAAAGTTACGAATTATTAAATTACATTGAAAACTAAAAAAAAACCTATTCTTATCTGTTCCAAGCCGTATTTTTTCTATGCCAATCGCGTTTTAGAATTGCCTGTTTTTTGTAGATTGATTGAACGTTTCATTAAAACTAAAATAATGAACGTTGATCTGTAAGATTTTTGTACCGATACAGAATCACGCTGTTTTTTTTCCCCATAAATTGTATTACAATTAAACCATTCAACTGTTTTTTTGTTCTTTACTTCAGAGCAATTGACAGTCCAACCATTTTACAATCTGATCCATCGTACACATCCATACCCGAATGAACAATCAGGCGAAACTTGATTTTAATTCCAACAGAGCAACAATTTTTGGTTGCTTGGCTGCAAGGGGTATAATTGTCACTTATTGGGCGCGTTGAATCATTATCCAACGACTTCTTGCTCTGAAACGGAGGCTAACCACTAGGTTTCCTCCTTGTTACTTGCCTCTTAAAGTCAGACGAGAAGCAATAATAACAGGTGTAGTGACTTAGACGAAACAAGAGCGCAACCGCATGATAGGAGGCCTATTCGGGTATCTTGTTTGTAGAAGCCTGTTCATGTGTGGCGTGTGGTTCAAGACTTTACATCCAGATACAGTGAATGTCCTGTTTTGAGTTTTGAGAATGTTTATTAGCGAAAATTACCTACAAGTGAGGAAATCTTGAATTCTTTAAATTTTTAATGTTTTATGACAAGGAACCTGATCTAAACTACATTTTATGATTGGATAAATTAGATATTTTACCAATGTAAAGTATTTAATATTAACCAATCATGATCCATCTAACTAACAATCCACTTATTTGTAAGAACTGAAATTACTTGTAATTTCAGCACCAGAGAGATTTGAATTTAACTTAGAAGTCAGTTGAACTCTCCCGAGTACTTCAGCAGCCGCAATAAACCAGTATACCCTAGATCTATTGAGCCTAGCAGAGACTAGTTAAACAACCTGAGACTAGACAGTATAAGAGTAAGATTAGGATCGGTATTAGACTAAGAAGTTGCACGAATCTATCCGGCCGAAAATAAGATAGCGTGACGAGCAGACGGTGTACCCTATCCGAAATTACTCTATGAGTTATACCCATTGGTCCTAACTCATCTGGTGCGACCATAAGTCTCAAACAAGACCTTAATAGCTTAGAATTAACCAATAATAGATTAGAATTTAGACAAAACATTTACAAAATGTTATACGACAATAATTTGATCGAAATGTCTCTACGACTCAATAGATCAGAGCCAATATTCCGAACGATAACAGAACTACCCGGAATTGGAAGAAGACCTCGAACCAGAGACGACATACGTCAAAGCAGAAACTTACCATATAGTTATATGATAGTTCGGCAAAAGCCAGAACAAACTTTTGTATTTAGAATACTACTAGCAATGAATTTAGATTTTCATTTGCAAACATAAAATTTTGAAGTCAATCTTCAAAATCATTTCAGGCGCTAAACAAAATTATTAATATACAATAACGATTGATAAAAAGATCTCAGATCGTTTTCCTAAATTCTGCAGTAATATACAAAACATGTTTGAAAAATATTTATTGAAAAATCAAAATAAAAATTAGTAGCATGACAGTAAATGGTTAGTAATTATAAATCATCCTGTTGTTCCAGCTTCATCACCTAAACATAACAGCATTCATAAGCTCACTAATATCATAAAAATACTAAATCTATTCTTTACACAAATTTAAAACATTTTAAACTTAAATTCACTTAATTTTAAAATCAGATCATCAAGGCTTATCCTTGGATCTTAAATCATTTTCTATTTAATTAAATTTAAAACTTGATCATCAAGGCCTATCCTTGGATCAAAAAGAACAACTTTGTTCTCCCCCACCCACTTAACTAGTGTCTAACGACCTCAAACGTCGATTCACTATCCAAACCTTTCTAAAAACCCAGGACTAATAGAAATTTTTGAACAAAACTAATCATTCAAATTAGGATAAACAGTGAAGAACTTCGGTTATTCATCCTTCACTTGATCCCCCCTCTTACCAGACCCAGGATAAATCTTAAACTTAGTAAGTTTAAAATAGTATCTAACGAACTACTCGCGTTCTAATTATACCTGAACCTTGTGGATCGATTTACTATTCTCCAACCCTGAACACAATCACTACCCTTAAGTAAGATTAAGTAAGTTAACACCTTAGCTTATACTAGCCACGAGAAAGTATAAAATCATTCTTCGGAATCGATATACTTTTCTCCCCAACCCTGAACAAATAGACCCAGGTTAGGCTAACAAAAAAATCGTAAGGACTAACAGTTTAAGCAAATAGAAATCATTTAACAACCTTTTGCATCCGTCATCCTAAACCGTATGTCATTTAAAAACCTAGGAAATAAACAAACAATCGTTTTACACAATTGTGAAATAGATAATAAAAAATACGACCTTGTAATCACACCTCATACACAAACAGTTGGATACATTAGAACAAAACGACAAACATTAAAGAGAAAAATAATAACTAAACAAAGACAAATAACACGAAAAAGATTTTCAAAAAATCGAAACGCATTTTCAGAATCAGAAACCAACAGTTTAGACGAACTTTATAAACTAAAAGAATCAATAGATAAAAATTGCCCAATTCACGATCAATTATATTTCTCTGACTCAGAAACAACTTCAAATTCATCAAAAAGAGGAAAAAGAAGAATAAAAAAGCAGTATAAACACAAACCAGTACATTTATACAATTGGAATCAACCAATTAGACACATTGATAATTACATATTAACAGTCATCGAACGAAAAAATGAGCTCAACGCACACCCCAGGTGAAGAAAGTCCAGATGATGATGATATTTTCCCCTTTATCGTAGATGCAACCACTGATAGAGGACAGCATATATTCTGCAAAAATTTACACTTAAATTTGTTTGAACCCGGAATCAGTCCATGTAAAACAGAGTTCCCAGATGTAAAAATCAAAAGACAAATTATCGATCACTATCTAAAAGATATATGTAACCTAACACAACAATACGGAATCTACTCCATAGAATTCAGCTCACCAAACCAGAATCACAGTAAATATATAATTCAAACAGACGACCTTGATTTAGAATTCTCAAAAGTATTCTCAGAATATATAAAAAGCATCCAATATCATAACTCACAAAGAGCAAACTCCATATTCACCAATGAAGTTTTTGCGATAATATATAGTTATATCTCGATATTAGAAAACGAAATCCAGATACCAAATGTCTCACCGACAGAAACATCTAAACATATAAGAGTACGACATGAAATCACACTACTCTCTAGTTTTCTAAATATAATTAAAGAAAATTTCACGAAAGATGAAGTTTCACAACATACAAAACACGACTTACAAAAAATCTTGGCATGGTTCATAATAGATTATTTCACACATAATATTGATTTAATTTCACAAGCAAGAAAAAAATTTAGACCCCAAAACTCAAACGATGATACTGCCATCACAGAACAATCAGACTATGTTTGGGACCCCGAATGGTCTCATCCCGCATCCATAAACTTCCCACAATCAATCTCAAGTCAAGCAATAAGTACGATATCTTATGTAAGAGATTATGTACGAGTAATACCATTAACCATTGATGCAACACCATTAAACTATAATACATTTTTACCCGATATGCAAAATAATAGTTTAAACTCTACAGTCATACACAATGAAAACCTCAATGGAACTAGGAATCTTACTCAACAAGATATCCAGACACCATCACACTTCATAAATGAAGAAATCGTACACACAACAACTACACAACAAAGTATTTCACCAATACGTCCAAACTTAACAACACCAAGAAATACAAATCCTTCACAAACACAGGTAACATTACAATCAACCGTTAAACCTTCGGTTGCCCCAAAATATTCACACATGGATTACCAAACATACAGACCCATGACAATACCGCCAAAAACACGCAAAACGTTCACTAGAAACAACTTTGCAGACCATAATTATAATTACACACATCCATCAAAAACAAATTATCAACCACGAAAAAATTTTAGTAATTATACAAGATCTCGAAACTGGGATAACTCAATGGCACCACCTAATTCAGTAAATTTCCAAACAAATTTACATCCTCCACAGGATCGTAGTGAAAACTATCCATTTTTTCAACAAAATAAAAATAAAAAACAAACATCTTATCAAATGGATTACTTATCCTCAGATGATGATTTCTTACAACCAGATATATTTACACCCTATAATCAAGAATATCGTGGACAAGGAATACAGAAACCACATACATATCATAGAATTTTTTCTCCACAACCAATAGATACACAAAATCAACAACCAATTCAGCAACAAAACCCAATTAATACACAATCTTTTCAACCAATTCAGCAACAAAACCCAATGATTGCAAACTCGTACCAACCAGCACAAATGCAAAATGAAATACCACTCCCATATTATCTTCAACAACACGAAATAACAAGAAATCAACTTTCAAATTTTTCTCAAATGCCAAATGCAGCAGAATCATTACAAATGACGATGAATCCATACCTTATGGGTGGATCATCAATAACATCAAATAAACCTTTAATGGTATTCACAGGAACAGACCCTGAATATTTTGAAGAAGACTATTTAAATGCAGTCACAGCAAATTTGATTTTAAATATAGGACCTGAACCAATTAATACGCCACTACATCAAAACTGGATACATCGACGCACAGCGTTGATACAAACAACTTTAGATGGAGCAGCCCAAAAATGGTTTTCAGTATTGCCTATAGAAATAAAATCAAATTGGAAAAGGTTTACACAAGAAGTTTCAAAAATGTTTGACTCCGAAAGAAACAAACAACAACAAAGAGTTTTATGTAATGAAATTCGCAGATTACCAAACGAAACCATCAAGCAATTAGCAGTACGAATCGAAACACTAGTTCGAAAAGCATATTCATTAAATACACATGACTATAAAAACACAAAGATGACAGAAATCTTAATGATGACCTTAACACCACAATTAAGGAAAATAGCAATAAAAAAGAGAGCATCCCATCCTTCGTCAATTCGAGAACCCGATTTAGATTTTCGAAAACTAGTAGACAAACTAGAACAAGCAGAAATCACAATGAAACTCGAAGAAACGGAAAATCTGAAATTACAATACGTTAACAGAATTGAAACAGCTTCCACAAATATAAACAATATACAGGAATCAGATACAGACCTCGTTGAAAAATCACTGAAATACTCAATATTTACGAAAAACACCCAAACTTTAAAGGCAAACCATCTTTCAAAAAATGGTGTAATTATTGCCGACGATACGGACATAGTATTTCTGAATGTAGACAAAAACAGCAAGACAATCAAAATAAACCTCAAAAATATAAAGAACCAAATAAATCATTCTACCAATACATGAAAAAAGATCAAAATCTACCGAACAAAACAGTCTACAGCAACAACAGTTCAGGATAACCACTCCCGAACAATACAAATTATACAAGAAATCAATCACCATATAACTCAAGTTATAGAGGAAGATCACCAGAACGAAGAAACACGCAAAATTCATCACAAAATCACTACAATAGACCAAATAGTCGAAATAACTATTCCAGATCAAATTCAAATACACAACGATTTGTTTCTAGATCTAATTCCCAATCAAGAAATAATTACTACCCAAACAATCAATCACGAAAATCATCATACAATAGGAATAGAAACAACTCCAATAATCGGAATAGAAGTTATTCAAACAACCGAAACCAGAATTACCCGAACAATCAATCAAGGAATAACTCATATAATAGATCAAACTATAACAGACCAAACAATAATTACCAAAACAGATCGCGAAATAATTCACAAAATCGACATTCAAGTTATAATAATCGTTATAGAAATTATTCCCAATCACCACACCGGAATAATAATAACTATAATAATTCTAATAATCGCCACAGAAGTAGTACACCTAAACATCAAAGACATATTAATCAAGTACAATCTAATCCAGAAACAACATCAGACCCTCCAGGTATTGATGACACAGTAACTGATACGTTACAACTCAATCAAATAAACTGTGGATCATCAGATTCAGAAAGCGATGCAGAAAACACTCTCTCCATCAATATGATAAAAGTTGAAAATGACTATGAACTTGTTATATATGAACAACTTTTTTCATCACACATATATGAGAATCAATCAGAACTCCTTCACAATTATTATATTGAACCCGTCCATTCCATACCGACGACACAAAAAACTAATGAAATTAACACTACAAATCAACCCAATGAGAACGAAAAAACAAAATGCTTGAATACAAATCACATCTATCAAAACATACAAAAAAACAACCCAAAGAAAAAATTTGGACAATACCATTTCTTTTAGAAAGTCCAAGAAGCAAAGAATTTCAACCACCAGATCTTGAAATTGATTTTTTAATTGATTCAGGAGCAGAATCAAATATAATAAACATTCCCACATGGAATGAAATAAAAACCTTACACCCAAAGCTAACACCTCTTGAAACCTCCAGCAAACTAGCAACAGCACAAGGATCAACATTAATAAACTACGGAAAAATTCAATTATTTCTTCTCCCCACAAGAACAATGGAGCAAAACAAAATTTTAACCAAACCATTTAAACAAATATTCCATATCACTGATATTAAACACAATATCATTGGAATACCATTTATCTCTAAATATATACCAACAATCAACATCTTGAATAGTAAAATATTAATCAAAGATAAATATACAAAAACAAAAGACACATCCCTAACATTTTTTCAAAGATTAAATAAACAACCACCATTCTTTTCAAAATTTTACCCAATATATAACCAACAAAGAAAACACTTGAAACCACTATCAGGAAAAATTTATAATTTTTCAATCAAACAAGTTCACCAATATGATAAAAAACAAAACAAAAAAAAATTTTATATGTCAGATTTTGAATTCAAACCTATTCATAAGTTTTTCAAAATCACAATCTCATCAATAAAATATTTGAAAAACTCGAATTCAGATATTAGTTCCTTACATGTATACAACAATACACCTTACCAAGTAACATTACCTTTAGGACTTTTAGGCTATTGCGAAACCAACGCTACAATATCACCAATACACGAAAAAGCATATCGTGTAAATAATATACTCCAATTACTAGATATTTGCCAATCCACAATTCTTAATGAAGAATTATCTATAAATAGTATAATAAGTAACGAAAACAGAAATACGGATTATTTCACAAAAACCCCATATTTCAAACCTACATTCAACATAAGTAACTACACAGAGAGTCAACAGAAATTTTTAACAATGTTTAATTTCCAACATTCACAAATAACACAAGACGAATTTGAAAAACTAGCAAAACAGCTAATTAAATATTCATCAGTCTATGCAACATCCAAATTTGATGTTGGCAAAATCAGCTCATCACTACATCTCCCATTAAAACCAGACGCAGTTTTCAAAAAACAAAGAGCAAGTAAAGTACCAATTCACTTACACGATAAAGTGAACAGATTACTCGACATTTTAGAACAATACAACATTATATCACCAGTAAACAAAGAGGAACAACCAAAAGGCAACACATTTATCAACCCTGTTATCATTCTAGCCAAAGGAGAATCATTAAAAATTGTTCTCGATGCTAGATACCTCAACTCACTAATAGATGAATCAAAGTGTAATTGGCCCATTGAACCAATACAAGTTATTTTAACAAAAATAAACGGAAAATACTTTACCACCGCCGATATGAATAGTGCATATAATCAAATGCCATTAGATGAACAATCACGACGCTTAACACAATTTGTTATTGGAAACCAACAATACGAATTCAACCGCTTATTCTATGGAATATCCATAGGACCAGCAGCATTTTCAGCTTTTATGAGCAAAATTTTTCAACCACTAATACTCAAGAAAAATGCAATCACCTATTTAGACGATGTTTTTATGCAATCACAGACAAAAGAGGAAATGTTCAATGTTTTAGAACAATATCACCAAATACTTCAGAACGAAAATCTGAAGGCCGCCCCCGATAAATCACACTTCTTTTTGACAAAAGTTAAATTCTTAGGACATAATATAGAAAGAAAAACAATCACTCCATTGAAATCACGTATAGACGCTATTCAAAAACTCCAACCACCAACAAATAAAAAGAAAATCCAAGAATTCCTTGGAATGTTAAACTTTTTAAGCAAATATGTTTATAAAATGCAATTATATCTACGACCATTCTATAACATACTTAGACAACAAAATAATTTTGAATGGAATACAGAACATCAAGCACAATTTGAAGAAATTAAAAAACTTCTAACTGAACAAATTTCAAACACAATTCCAGATTCAAATCAACCATTTTATGCAATGTGCGATGCTTCGAACTTTGGCATCGGCGCAGCATTATTACAATCACATAATGTTACAAATAAAATGAACCTCATATCAGCAAATTCTCGATTATTCACTCAAGCAGAGCTACGACTCTCAACTCTAATGAGAGAATGTACAGCCATAATATATACACTAACAGACTATGAATTTCTGATACTTGGATCAAAACATCCCACAGTTCTATTCACAGACCATAAACCAATCATCTTTATTTTTACACAAAAGTCTAATCCAAACCACCGAGTTTATAGATTTCAACTCATTTTAATGAAATTCCCAAACTTACATATAGTTTGGACCGCAGGAAAAAATCTTGCATTACCAGACACCTTAAGTCGAAATACGCCACCTGAATTACTTACACGTAAAACCACAGTTGAAATACCCAAAAATATAAAATTCTACCTTGCAGAAAATGAAACATCACCCCGATTGGAATGCAAATATGCAGTAAAAACTGACGTTGAACAATCACAAATAAATAATTTACAACATTTCCCACTTTATTTAGATTGTCAAAATAATCACTATGAAGTTGATCTACTTGGAACATCAACTTTTAAACCAATCCCATATTCACAATGGATAAAAAATAACACCCAACAAAAAAGAATAAAACAACACCCGCCTAAAAAAGACCATTTTCCACTAATTGAAAAAGAAAATTTAACTGATAAAATAAACTTATCAGGACCACAAACAAACGATTCAAAATACACAATAAATCAAGTTTTTGACCTCCATGACCCACTTGACACAATACCCTTATCTAAATTAGAAATTGAAAACATTTTTCTCCCCCCAACAGAAACAATTACAATTTCAACACTGAAACAATATCAAAACCTTGACCCAGTAATTCGACAACTAAAATCATGGCACAAATATAAAACTAAACCCGTCAAGGCAGATACAACTATTTTAGGAAATAAAACACTCCTCCGATATTTTCGAAAATTCAATAATACAACAATTGTGCCAGTCGGTCATATTTGGAAGTTTGACCTTGAGAAGAGCAGAAAATACTTGATTTTGAAGTGAAACTTAATTTTTCAAGATTTCGAAAGGAACATGTCATGCACGATTTTCTCGCGATAACTGAAAATCAGAAAAAGAAATCAGAACAATTTTAGAACAATTGCGGGGAAGTTGTCAATTAAAAAACGAGTGGGAAATTGCTATTCGCAATTTCCATCATAGTGAACGAGAGTAGAGCTGTCCTACTTGAAATAGAAGACAGAGTATCCCCGAGAGAGCGATTACTAAAGTTGGACCAGAGTGAACCTTCAGCGGAAAGGCGGACAACTAGAGTGTCCCAACGGTCCAAGAGAACTCAAATTCTAGAGCATGAACTTATCCTTGCTGTCCAAACTATAAAACATTAAACTTCTCTTAGTTATTTATTTCTTGAGTTAGTTACTGACTGGATTATTTTCCCAATTCTTGAGCGTGCTGCTATGTGAGTACAAATTTAATTTCTAGAGTGTGTTTTGTGATTGTTATGTTGAGGTAAGGCGAGTTTTAGGTTGATCCATCTGAAATGGATCAAAGTCACACTGTCTAATAAAAAGTAACCTAACGGATTGTTCCAACCCGGTTTTTAACGGCGTTCATGTATTTTGGGTATCTAGAGACCTAAGTATGGGGATGTTTCTAATTCTAGAGTGGGGGGATATTTTAGTAGTAGCCTTTAAGCTGTAACGGGTCGTAGTCTCATGTCACAAGCGAACCGAACTGGCTCCGACCGTTCTTGAGGTGGGAAAACACAAGAGATAGTGTCCCTGACCCTTGAGCCAGTGGTTATAGGGCCTATTTTTCTTAAGCCTCATGTGTGACTGCAGTAGACGAATGTTACATAGTGTTTTTATGGCGCTCCTGGGTGTTTACGACATCAAGACTACGGAGTCGAACCCACTTGAGACAGCTTCGGGCTGAATGCCCATTCTAGAGTACCGGCGGTACGGTTCGACAGGAACGTGCAAACCTTCCGGTTGTACCGTGATAGCTTTTTAAGAAAACTCGAGAAAATTTCCTGGTACGCTCTCCGAACGAGGCTTAGCTAACCGAGTAAAGGGGGGCAACTAGGGGGACAAAAACACGAGCAAAAAGACAAAAAGCAAAACAAAAACCAAAAAAGAATAGAAAAAGGAACAAAAACCATAAAACGAAAAAAGACAGTGACTTTGACACCAGATTAGTTGGATCAAACCTTTATATTAATTAAATAGTATACCCATACTGTTTTACAAGTTCGATCGTTTCGATCAACCTAGCAATTTAAACCAGTAAACTGAATAAAGTGCCCGAAGTGGGGCGTTGTCAAGGGTTTTCAGATAGCTTGGAACTTAGCTGGACCAATAGGAGACTTGACTGGAAGAGGTGACCAGCCGAGTGGGAAAGTGGTTCAGGGACACTTGAGCTGAACCAATAGGAGACTTGACTGGAAGAGGTGACCAGCCGAGTGGGAAAGTGGTTCAGGGACACTGAGCTGAACCAATAGGAGACTTGACTGGAAGAGGTGACCAGCCGAGTGGGAGAGTGGTTCAGGGACACTTGGCCGAACCAATAGGAGACTGGACTAGAACAGGTGACCAGTCGAGTGGGAAAGCAGCCAAGAAGGATTTGGCAATTCTCGAGTTCTCAAGTTGGGCAGAACGGGTATCGTTAGAATCCACATTACATTATAGGAGATAAGTGTAAAATTGGATAAGCGAAATCCCCCAGTTTTGAGGAACGTTTTTACTTGAGCAGGCCTGGAAACAGGTCTACGGTTTTCTCTTGAGAGGTTTAGCACCCGGCGCTTAAAGTAATTTTTAGGCTTAAGAAGGGGGGCTAGAAAGGGGGGAGGTTAGAAGGGGGGCTGGTTAAGTTAGAGGTTGGCGGTTGTAAATTGTAAAAAGGGGGAAATTAGAGTAACTAATTAGTCGACATCGTTGACTTAGTTACATTAGAAATTAACCCGCGTTGGTAATATTAGGTGGAGATCCAGAATTCAACTCGAGTTAAGACTGGTACGCTGGTTGGTTTGGTAGGGGGGACCGGATATAGACAGCTTTTGTGATACCCCATAAGATCACTAGTGGGGGAGGAAAACGCGTGGCAATTAGGTACCAGACATTTTTTTTTTTTTTAGACGAAAGGTAGACATTGGTCACCTTTGAATTTCAGGTGGGCTCATTTTTCTGTTTTTATTATTTTTCTTACTTAGATTTTTGTTGCATTTTAGTGAGGATTTGTGTTTGGTTTTATACGAACAGGTGATCACAAGATACCTGCGCACCTACATTGAAATAGAAACAACCAAAAAGAAGAGGGGGTCAGCATTTGGCTTTTAAGAGAGGGTTTTTGGGAAAATTTTACTAGAGCTTGAGTGGTGGTACAAGGTACGGTGGTTCAAGAAGACCCTACAACGAGGAAGACACTCCGTGACGAGTATTGGGATAAGACCGAAGAAGTCTTAAAACAGAGTAGTCTTGGGACAGGGTCTTGGGACAGTGGTCTTGGGACAGGGTCTTGGGACAGTGGTCTTGGGACAGTGGTCTTGGGACAGGGTCTTGGGACAGTGGTCTTGGGACAGTGGTCTTGGGACAGGGTCTTGGGACAGGGTCTTGGGACAGTGGTCTTGGGACAGGGTCTTGGGACAGTGGTCTTGGGACAGTGGTCTTGGGACAGGGTCTTGGGACAGGGTCTTGGGACAGGGTCTTGGGACAGGGTCTTGGGACAGTGGTCTTGGGACAGTGGTCTTGGGACAGGGTCTTGGGACAGTGGTCCTGGGACAGTCTTGGGACAGTGGTCTTGGGACACTAGTCTTGGGACACTAGTCTTGGGACACTGGTCTTGGGACACTGCCCTTGGGACACTAGTCTTGGGATACCAGCCTTGGGACACTACCCTTGGGACACTAGTCTTGGGACAGTAGTCTTGGGACACTAGCCTTGGGACACTAGTCTTGGGACAGTAGTCTTGGGACACTGGTCTTGGGACACTACCCTTGGGACAGTAGTCTTGGGACACTAGCCTTGAGACACTAGCCTTGGGACAGTAGTCTTGGGACACTAGCCTTGGGACACTGGTCTTGGGACAGTAGTCTTGGGACACTAGTGGTCTTGGTACAAGGGTCTTAGGACACTAACGGAGAGTACTGTGATAGTGACGAATAGTCTTGGGACGGTATAGAAATTGAAGTCAAATTACAACAAGTGCGTTTTAAGACAGAACAAGACAAATCGAAATAGGTAGGGTTAAGACCAAATTAAGGAAAATTTTTCGGAGGTTTTAGAAAGAGAATTGGATAAGGTTTTTAACACGTTGTACAGAATTTGTTACCACAAAAAATAATTTTTTTTTTTTTTTACCCTTAGAATAGAATCGTGTATGTAATAAAATTGTAAATAAAAGCAGTTGTAAATAGAAATAATGAGGCGGAGTAGGGTACCGGTGCTCGAAAAAAGGTCAAGTGGATCAAACACGAAATATAATTCATCGCTGCGCGGAACGACATCAACGGGCCCAAAGATAACGAAGACGAACTTTTCAGTTAACATGGTCAACACAAGGAGTACAGCGGAGAACAGGGCGAAAGAGGACACGGAAGGGGAGCGAGTAGAACCCACCATCGAGATTGATCTAGAGACACCCGATCAAAGTGTGGATGAAACAAGGAAGATGGCGACAGAGTCAACTCCAATGCCCAATGCAGAGGAACCGAACCAGAAACCCATAGAGTTCTCACCGATAGATGACGCGGAAGATGCAATAGGCAACACCGAAGAAACGGTGAAAGAAGACTCTCAAGTAAAGAGGACATCTTTTACGGAAAAATTGGGAATAATGTTCGGAATAAAAACAAAAGAAAACGTGACTGAAGAACCAAAAGCAGAAAGAGCACGAACATTTGGGACAGTGAGCACGAAGACCTCAGAAGCCAATCCAAGAGAGGAACGAACTAAAGCAGAGGCTACGGCCGAAGAGAGACCGACAGCTGACCATGAAGAGACTACCATTGAGCTGGGTGACTTGTTGGCGAAATTAAATCAGATTGACAAAAGACTTAAGCACAGTGAAGAAGACAGAGAGGTGATAAAAAAGGAGATAAGATACAACAAGCACGAGTATCTAGACAGTTATTTTAACCTGGCTAAGGCAACAGAGGAGAGACTCAAGGAGATGTCAGACAAGGTAGAAGCCACCAATGAAGAACGAGAAAAGAACATCAAAACAGACATGCAACAGTTGAAGAACCGATATGATGATGTCAACAGCCAATTAGGGAGCCTGGAAAGGAGAATGGACACAATGAGCAAGAGTCAAGCCGAGAGTTCGTGTGCAATACAGGCGAAGTTGGATGCAATCTTGAGAGGTTCTACTCCACAAGAAAGACCGGCAGCGGATCGTACGCAAAGCACCAGGGTTGACTTTGTAGAACCACAAAGGAACAAACGGCAATCGACACCGTTGCCCTTAACCAGGGATGCGATAAGCATAGCACCAACAACTGCGAAAACAATAATGAAGAATGGAACGTCGAATACAACGGCTGCTCCGGGAGATTCAACAGCTAACAGCAACACAGGACCAGATGCTATGACATGGGCCAGCACTTGGGAGATGATGAACAGGACTCTAGAGGCCTTCGCCACGAGGAACACTGACTCGAGCGACAGGAGAGAGGGAAAATCAAGAAAGACATTCAAGAAGCCAAAAGAATTCAAGGACGACTCCGATGGATGCATTGACACTTGGGTGGAAGTGATGAGATTACATCTAGAACAAGACAACTTGAGTGACGAAAGACAAGCATGTACAGCCATACTGAGCAACTTGGAAGGAACGGCATTAAAATGCGTGGTCGCAAAGAAGGAGGAAGAACGCGACACCGCGGACAAGATCTTCGAGATATTGCTGAATCGGTTCGGGTCAGGCATGAAGGGTCACCAAGCGATGATGCGATTTGAAAAGAGAAGGCAGAGGGACGACGAGTCAATAGATCGGTTCCTAGATGACCTCGAGAGCTTGAGAAGGAGGAGTGACCCAGAGGAGTCGACAAATAGACGGAACTTTAGCATTGCCTCGAAGTTCATCGATGGGGTGAAAAGTGATGACTTAAGGACAATGTTAGCAACATACTACACATTGTCGAAGGACAGCGCACCCACCCCAGAAGAAATGAGACAGAAATCAAGAGAATACATGCTGATGAAACCCAAGAAGTACTCATATTCCGAAAACAGGAACACGCAAGGGGGAAGCCAACCCCAGAGGTCATCATGGTACAAACCTAGAGATGATATGGACAAGCGCAGATCATGCGCGAACTGCGGGTCAGCGGATCATCATGTGGCTGACTGCACAACGTACAAACAAGGCATGAAGAGCCTAGGTTATGCACCGGATGAAGAGGATATGAGCCAGATGGAGGAACACGAGTACTATAACGGCTTAATCATCAAGATAGGCGCCAGATGCTTCTTCTGTAACCAGGAGGGGCACTTCAGAATGGATTGTCCCTTGTTCTGGGAAGCGGTCAAGGACCAGAATCACCCCAAACATAAGTTGGCATTAGCGGCGGTGCAGAATCAGCGGAACAGGCAAAACGAGTTTGAATCTAGGAACTTGGGGGCACCAAACACCGAATTGCCGACGAAGACAGTGAAAGCTGTGACACATGTTAGCGGTGCGTTAGAGTCCGCGGCCGGAAGCTCTCTAGAGATAAATTATGAGAAAGCGGCGACGGAAGCAATTGCCAAAGTGAAACAAGATCTGGCTGCGAAAGAAATAGAGCAACGACTAAAGTTGGAGATCGAAAGACAGAATTTTAACGGAGCATTAACCGGATCGAACTCAATACCAGAGGCTAGAACGGGCTCAATGAAGACCGGGAATTGTAACACCGTGAAAATGGTGACAGGTAAACCTTTTGGAATATCGAAAATCGGAGCAAGAATAATGTCGATAATCACAGTGGGCGGACACGAGGTAACCAGAAACTTGAGCGAGCCGAGCGACCAGACGATAATGCACATTGACGTGTATGCAGACTACTTGAGTGGAATAAGTCCACAAACGACTTCTAGAGCGCTCAGGGCACTACTCACGAGAGGGGGCAGCAAATCGGTACGTGTTGATAATAGGTACACTGAAGCTTATGGTCCACACGAGGTCATGCTAAATATAGATGGAATCAACATCTATACCAAGACGATGATAACATGCGACGAAGACCTAATTGGACAAATCTATGTAGGGAAAGAAGAATTGAAAGTAAGATCGATCGGACACTGTGCCATGCTTGAAGAAGATGCAATGCACATCGGGACGGAAGCAGACGTGACAGGGCACGTGCTAGACATAAATGGCAAAAAGACTCAGTTGCGTGGATTACTTGACACGGGAGCAGTCTTGAGCGTCATACCAATCGAAACATGGGAAAAGATGGGCTTTGACAAAGGTGACTTGATAGACTCGAGAATACGGCTGTCAGCTGCAAACAAAGGGGCCCTACGGGTGCTGGGCAGGACGCCGATAATAGCCCTCAATTTGGGGGAACGTAACCTGTGGATGAGCTTCATCGTGGTAGAAAACCTAGATGAATCTGACCAATTCATTTTGGGCAGAGACTTCATCAGGAATTTCGACGTAACGATTGATCTAAATAATGCAATGTTCAGGATACGGAATCCGGATAGGAGGTACGCAATCAAACCGGTAAATTTAATAATGGCGAATGAAAACAAAGCACCGGTATTCTTGAGTAGGAGAGTGAGGTTAAAAGCTAATGAAGCGGCAATCGTAAGCTTGAGGATGAAAAATTATAATGAACTAAGTGACAACAAGCAAGTGTGTATAGTTCCGAATCCCAATAGTCAAAGCGCTGCTGTTTTAGGAAGATCATTTTCGATAACGAAGAGCGGCCTCTGCGTCAGTGTCTTGTTGAATACCCTTGATATACCGATCACGATACAGAGAGGGAGGAAGCTGGGATATGCTTTACCGGTTAAAACTCGATATGAAACAATTGAAAACTCAAAACAAAATGAATTTGTTGATTGTCCCAACCACAGGGACAAAATTTGTATCTTGAGACGATTGCAGAGAATAAAAGATTCTTCAGGTCTTATCAAATCACTTAAGTCAGAAACGGACGATGGGCTTTCGAGCTGTTCGAACTTTCCAGAGAGACCCACACTAGATGAAATGCAAATTGATAAACCGGTTCTGCCGGAGATTGAACATTTAAGGGGCAAACTGAAAGATGAACAGCTCGAAGCTATCAAGGACGTACTAGAGCGAAACGAGGAGGTCTTTTCAAGACATAAGGCGGATATCGGGTGTTGTAATTTTGTTGAACATGAAATTGAACTTGAGGAAAACGCGGTACCACACAGGGAGGGGGCGAGGCGCATGACCCCACACAAATCGGACGCGTGTAGAAAAGAAATCGAAACGTTACTAGAGTATGACATGATAGAACCATCCAAGTCACCGTGGGCGTGTGGAGTAGTGATGGCCAAAAAGAAAGGCGACCAGTTAAGGTTTTGTTGTGACTTTCGATACCTGAACTCCGTCACGGTGAAGGATGCCTATCCCATACCTAGAATTGATGAGAGCCTCTCGAAGTTAGGTGATGCAAAATTTTTTACGACTCTTGATTTAGGCTCGGCTTTTTGGCAGGTACCATTAAGGAAGCAAGACAGGGACAAGACAGGGTTCGCCTGCGAGTTGGGTCTGTTTCAATGGAAACGGATGCCGTTTGGACTCTGCAATGCAACAGCCACGTTTCAGCGGCTGATGGCACACGCGTTGATAGGCGTGACGAAGAAGTACGGCAACCTGGTAATGTGCTACGTGGACGACGTGGTAATAGCGACGCCGACACTAGAAGACCACATCGAGAGGCTTGACGAGGTGTTCGCGTGCATGAAGAGATCGGGGCTGAAGTGTAAACCATCAAAGTGCGAGATACTCAAGGACTCGATTAAATACTTGGGAAGGATGGTAGATAAGCACGGCATTAGACCTGATCCAGACGCCGTGGAAGCAGTCCTAACCTGGAAATCACCGAAGACGGAGCACCAGCTGATGAGCTTCCTGGGTTTCGCCAACTATTATAGAGAATTCATCAAGGGCTATGCGGACAAGGTATACCCGATGCAACAACTAATGAGACATAAGGGCAAGAAGTTCACGTGGAACAACGCGGCAGAAGAGTCATTCCAGGGAATAAAGAAAGAGCTATGTGAGGCACCAGTACTGGGTATGCCGACAGAGAAGGGGATGTACGTGCTAGACACGGACGCGTCAGTAGTCGCCATTTCTGGGATTCTCCATCAAGAACAAGAATGGAATGGGAAGACAGTCTTGAGACCAATAG
Organism: Symsagittifera roscoffensis; assembly: GCF_963678635.1. Taxonomy (NCBI): domain Eukaryota; kingdom Metazoa; phylum Xenacoelomorpha; order Acoela; family Convolutidae; genus Symsagittifera; species Symsagittifera roscoffensis. Next base: position 3,154,425 of record NC_087071.1, read on the forward strand.
CATACGGGAGCAAGGTCCTAAGTGACACAGAAATGAAGTACGGAGCACCGAAAGCAGAGATGTTCGCGGTGGTCACCTTTGTCGAAAAATACAGAGCATACCTAGGCAGTGAGCCCTTCAAGCTGCGAGTCGACAACCGAGCACTAAGCTGGCTGAAAACGTACTCAATGGACCAGAGCTATATTGGGAGGTGGATAGTTCGCTTGGATGGATACAACATGATAATTGAGCACAGAACACGAGATAAACATCAAAATGCTGACAGCTTGAGTAAGAAGACGGAGTTCTACGAGAGGCAAGAACAAAGAGAGGCGGACAGACCTGAGATCAAAGACGGCTTCTCCTTTATGGACAAAGAAACGTACGACAGTCTTCCACTCACGAGATGGCTGGACAAATCAGGCAAACCGATAGAAGATCATCCCGAATTGCCGAAAGAGCCTCTTGAAAAGACCATCTTGAAGAAAAATAGAGGGATTCCGATAGGAATAATGCTCAAGTCCAAGATCGTGAGGGAGACACTCAAGGCAAAAGGTTATGATCTCACCCAGGTAGAGGAGGGAACGGTCCGAATAGATGAAGACTTAATGAGGTTGCTTGAGAAACTATCAGATGACAAGCCCGTGATCCAAGGGAAAGGTCAGGAGGCACCGGAACTAACCATACTTCGGAGAGAAGAAACAGTGAACAAAACTGACGTCTCAAAAAGAAGCATCACTGATAGCAAGGAAGTTGTGCGATCACTAGTTGAAAAAATCCCCGACAAAATTCTGGAGCAGACAAAAGTCAGGGATAAGAAAGTAACATTCAGAGAAGAAGTTGAACACCGGGGACTAGATCAAGAGTCCGGGGAGTGGTCCAGATTCATGGAAGAAGACGAAACCGGAGAAGGGAAATTGTCCGGGGAGCGTGAAGAATGGGATGAAGACTCGGATGAGAGCAGCGAAGACCAAGACAGTCTATGCATGATACTGGCGGAAGAGAAGATAAGACAGCACGACAGGGAATTACAGACGGATCCATCTTCAGGGACGTACAATCTGGAAACACAAGAGGTACGAGGTGGTGAAGAGCTCGAGAAAATAGCAGTTTCAAGAAAACCACTAAGGGAACTATCGTGCAACTCAAACGTCAGAACGAATCTGGTACCAGAAGACGACATGAAAATCGTGAAAAGGATGATATGTGTGAAGCTGAGTGATGACACCCACAACCCTGGTGAAATGAATGGACAGATCATGGCGCTAAAGGAGCACGTTAAGGCGAGATACAGGCTGTCTGACCTAATAAGGGCCCAGAAGAATGACAAAATGACAAGTAACCTCTCCAAATGGATCCATTCGGGAGTCAAGGAGAAGGGGGAACTTGAGGAAGACAGCTACAAGATCTTGAGCCAGTTCTACAAGGAAAAGAGAGATTTACTTTATCACACAGCTGAAGGGGTGGTAGCGTGCAAGAGAAGAGATGAGGAAAGAATATTACACAAACACAACCTCATCATACTACCACAATTGTACCAAACGGAGGTGCTTTTCAGATCACACGACCAGATGGGCCACCAGGGGATAGATAAAGTACAACAAAGGATACTTCACAGGTTTGATTGGCCGGGAATGAGAAAAGCTTGCGAGAGATGGGTGAATGCCTGCCTAGCATGCCTTCAAGTAAAAGACCCAAGGAAGATGAAGTTTCCCCTCAAGTCTGTCGAGAGTTCGGAATTCAATGAAGTGGTGCAGATAGACCATCAGAAAATCTGCATGACGGAGTCGGGTTATAACCAAATACTAGTTATAATAGATCACTTCACCAAGTTGGCGGAAGCGGTTCCGTGCCAGACAGCCTCGGCAGAGGAGACATGTGATCACCTGATAACGCATTGGATATCGCGATATGGTTGTCCAATGACTTTCCAGTCAGACAACGGCAAGGCTTTTGTGGGGGACTTGACAAAAGAATTGATGAAGAGATCACACATTGCTCAAGCGCACTCGACGACCTATCATCCACAGACCAATGGGTTGGTAGAGAGACAGAACAGGACACTGGTCAACATGCTCAGGGTGTACTGCTCGAGATACATGACGGACTGGGACAAATACCTGCCACAGGTAGTGGGAGCCTATAATAGTACTCAGCACTCAACGACGGGTATCAGTCCTTTCATGATGTTGACAGGCAGGGAAAGGGCAATGCCTATAACATTCTTTTACCCGGAGTACGAGGGGAAGAGGACGTCACCTCAAGCATACGTGAAGGAAGCGATCAAAAGACAACAAGAGCTAAACGAGCTATGTCGGAGAAACACGGCGCAAGCGCAAATGAGGCAACGCAAGAAATATGACGAAAAGATACTAAGAGCAAAGCCATACGAAGTGGGCCAATACGTGTGGGTCTTCCAAAATGTCATACCGCCCAAGGGAACAAAGAAACTACTCAAGAAATGGAGAGGACCGTTCATGATTACGGAAGTACATCAACAAGGACGGTTCTATCGCTTGAGTACAGGGCGAGCAGCACATTACGAAAATCTGAAGCCTCATGTCCCGTCCCCGGAGGACTGGTGCCTACCAAGAGACATGGAAGGTCTTGAGTACCTGGTGGTGGAACCAGCGTGCGAAGTGAATGAGAAAGGCACTAGAGAGAAAAATGATGGTAATGAGAACTTGAGTTTGGACGACAACGAAAAGATAGAAGTGGAGTCGGATGCAGGTTCATTTGTAGAAGAAGACTGGAACGACCCAGAGCAAAACGAGGTACCGAAGTGGATGGAGCCGGATCGACCAACACCACCGGAAACCAGGACTGGCAATCGTAAACGCACAGGCATGAGGTACAATAGGTACGGGGATGACTTCTTGATCGATAAGATACAGCCAGACAAGTTGGGCGATGAACTACTAAGCGCAGGCGAACTGGAAGCCGGAGAGGAATGGCAGGTCATTGACGATGGTGGACATTATCCGCAGGATGATTACTCGACGCCAGAATTGGAGACGGATCTCGAGCAGAGTGAAATAGAAAGGAGGGAGAACACGAACTTGAGGATTCTAGAGTGGATGCGTGATGTCAAGGACGAGAGCCACGAAGGACAAAGCATTCAGCAAGTCGATATATCAGCAGCAAATTACATGAAGACAGAGGACCCTCTTTTCGGATGGACAGCAACAGACAGGCCACTGGACATCCCCAAGGACAATTCAGACCCGACTACATCGACGGGGACGTCGATAAATATTTTTGTCCGGGGAGTGGGGGTAGGACTTACCCACACCGAAAATTTGATGATAAAGAAGCTCAAGGAAGTGAGGGAAACAAGCGGATTGGAACTGGAGAAAGAAGAACCAGAGCCTACGATAGGAAGGAATTTCAAAACGAAATTCGAAATACCCAATGAATACTCAGAGAACATCATGATAACAGATAGCGACTTCATCCTGTCAAACAGGACCAGCGCGATCTGCATCACGGCGGACATGAGTTTCAAATCAAGATTGGAGGCTGACTTCAAAAGAGAGTACCAGAACGTAGAGTTTCTGTTCAGACAGAGGCCAGGACTGGGAGGCATAGCAGCGCTTCCACCGTCAGTGGCACAAGTCCCGGGCAAATACCTCTGCTTCCTAGTAACGAGAGTCAACGACAGAAACACAATTGATCCCGAACACGTGATATTGGCACTGACAAGACTACGTGACTTCATGATTGAAAGAGGAATAGTGGAGGTCTCGATGCCGGTGTACGACCCAAACAGGGGCAAACTGAGCTCGAGGGAATTGTACGCTATCCTACATGTGGTCTTTGCAGAAACAGAGATAATGGTGCATCTTCACAAGAAGTACTACTTGAGCATCGCCTGAGTCGGGTACATGGAGGTATCAGGTCGGGTGTGAGGGAGGAGTCTTGAGTCAGGTACTGGGGTGCGGCGCAGGTAAAGGGATCTTAAGATGTGATTGGCATGACAATTGAATTTTAAAAGAAAGAATTGATGGTGCTAAAACATAAAATGAATCTGCATGTTCTTAAGGGAGATCCAATCAAATTGTTTTAAGTGATATGTGAATGATAAGATTTTAATCATATGGGTAGAAGGGGGGTCTCTAGGTTAGGAACGTGACATACTAAGTTTTAATGAGCTCTATGTTTTCAGATCAAGTTTGAAAACAAAGTTGAATATCCAACTACACTCAAACGAGAAACAGAAAAAGAGAATCTTGATTGAACACGCGACAATCCGGATCTACAGCAAGTGCTTGCAAGAGAAGATTTCTAGAGATTTCTTGAATTGGGTAATTCTTGAGTTGGAAAGGTAATTCTTGAGCTGGAAAGGTAATTCTTGAGCTGGAAAGGTAATTCTTGAGCTGGTTGACATCTATCTACACACATCCCGAAGTTATAAAGAATGGCAGACCGATTCTGGAACTCTATGCCCACGGCTCTGCAGAGGCCCACTCTTGACGAGCTGTACAGACGCTTGAGGGACCTGGACCACACCCAGATCGACGAGAGAATGGCGGTGATGCTGAATGCGATCCTCCAGTTGGAGGACCAGGGCGAGTGCAGGGAGTCTGCGACGGAGGCTGTCTTGATAGTCGGCTACACCACTGAGGGCATATCAAATCGAGCACAGACCAGATGGTTGTCTTGGAATGCGGATGGAGGAGTAAGGGGCTTTGACTTGGCAAGAAATCCTGGCCTGAGTAACAACACCGAACACGGCGCAGGAGAGTTCCCGCTACCGACGAGGCCAACAGCGAGATCCACGGGCCAGAGCTCGAGTAAGGTGCCGTCGATGTCGCGAGCGCAACAGACGACCGAGGCATATCCGGAGCTGGGAGTCCTAAGGAAAGAGCTTGAGAAGGCGCTGAAGGAAAGGAATAAAGCGAACCTCGATCGGGATCAGGCGAAGTTGGATAGGGAGAGGCTTCAGCTGGAGAGAGACCAGGCAGTCGACGAGCGGGATCAGACGTTGAAGTTACTTGAGATGCTAAGGGCGGAACATCAGCAGGAGCTAAAGGTGCGGGAGAACGCCGCGAATCGCGATCAACTAAAGTCGGAGTTGGAAAGGATAGAACAACGACAACGCGAGCTGGACGCACAAAAGGGAGCCAGGTCAAACGAACGAGTGGTGACAAGCTCAAGGCCAGAGTCGCGCATGGAGGTGGATGAAGCTCCCAGGGCTAGAGGACGGTTCAACCTTGACCGCGAGGCCAGGGAACACATGAGTGAAGGGTTGGAGGTCTGGATACCGAATGACGCGACGCCCTCCTTGCGCAATCTAGAGACCCAACCTGTACGTCCTCTGATGGATGTGGTGTTACCAGGATATACACCAACCTCGACCTCGAGCGGTAGTCAGGTGAGTGGCGCCTCATCGCGCCTGAAGGAGCTGGGCGAGAAATTGCAGCAGCAGAGAGCGACAAGGCCAGAGCTTCCACCAACTTGGAGGGAACAGCCGGTCAGAAACGTCGTGATCGCGAGCTACAAGAAGGACACAGAGGGGAACTACCACAAGCATAGTCGGCTGGACTGGAATGCGGAACAGCAAGCCAGGAGAGACTGCTTCCACGACGCAGCCTGGGTGCAGTATCTAGCGCCACCTCGTGTGCCAGAGGGTGCGGTTCACCTGATTATAGGGGACAGCCTGGTGCGGGTGTTGACCCAGATCCGGTCACATTGGCAGACGGGAGTCTTGAGTTTCGCTGGAGCTGCTACGCCACAGATGTTGGCAACTCTGGACATGCTAGGAATGACCAAAGTTTACACAGTCACCTTGATGGTTGGGACCAACGACGTGTCGAGAGGAGAAGCAAGGAAAGTGACGAGGCTAAGCGACAAGATAAGTTGCCTTCTTGAGGAGCTGAGGATCCAAATGGATCCCATCCTGCTGACGATATGCACGGTCCCCTATAACATGATGTTTGATCAACACTCCCTAGAGATGAACCAGAGGGTGCGGAGCCTGAACAAGGCGATCCGAGAAATACACCGAAACAGTGTGCTTCCTCTCAGGCTGTTAGACGTTGCAGAACGCATGGAGAACAAGGGATTCCCTGAAGACACCTCGAAAGATGGAATCCATTTCGATAGGCCAAGGGGAGCTGAGTGGCTGAACGACGTCTTCCAGGAACACATAAACACGCTAGAAGCGGACCTGCTGGAGACAGCCCAATTCACTTTAGGGCCACCTCCCAACCCACCATTCCTTGCCTCGAGGGCCTTGGCTGGTCGATTGGGAGCGAGAGTTGATACTAGAGATGGCTCGAGGAGCAATCAGACCCGATTGCAGAGTGCCACACCAATGGAGTCGGAGGAGGTAGAGTCATCAACACCTCCGACCTCGGCGATGTCCTCTGTGGTGGTGGCAGATGGCAGGAGAGAAAAGAAGTCTAGGGAGACTACCCGCTTGAGATATCCTGAGAAGGTGAAGGAACTGGATCTAGAGACTTTGGAATGCAGACGAGAGTTGGCGGAAACCCTGGGGATCGAACGAGTGTCGCATGAGGACTTGAATAGACATCATTGCGTAGACTGGTTGAAAGCACACGAGGCGCATTTCTCGAGAACGAAGTTAATGGAGACTACAGACCTGACTGGAATTCCCACAAAAACGATCATGGGACCCATTAACTACAGGCCTCTTAAGCAGCTAGGGAGTCCTGGACTTATAGCAGAACCTCCCAAGCACCGAACTGGCATCGCCAGGATCAGGTTGGCAACCCCGGCGCAATTGAAGGTAGTAGACAAGCTGCTCAACCCGGGGGGGATGGAGTTGCCTGACGCTGCTTACGAAGGTCCAAGGTTGGCAGAGGATCCCAGGTACGGGAAGCCCTGTGGCGGCACCCAATTGGCCAAGACTCTGGCAGTTTATGATAGAGCAGATCCAGCTGCTGCAAGAGTGATCATTGTGGCGGGATCAGACTTCGAAGGAACGTCTCCCAAGTTGTTCTGGCCGGAGACTCTGGTATACTCTTTGCCAGGAGCCGAATTGAACCAGATGTTGACCCTAGTGGTGGCAATAAAGTCGGAGATGCCCTGTGAACCTGAGCTGCTATTGTTTGCAGGAATGAATGACCACCTGCACGCGATGGGACTTCTTGAGCAACTGAAGGGCAAGGAGATTCCGACATCAAAGAAGATATGGGAGGCTATTCAGGCGTTATTTGCGGCGATGAATGAGGTACAAGAGAACGTAGCCTCGAGATTTGGGTCCAAGACAAAGGTGGTGTTTACCACATCCCCAGGATACGCCAGCATGCCACCCGCCCTACAATTCGTGTATGCGGTCTTAATCTTGATAGCGGAAGGGAGTGAATGGCGGATTCTGATGGCAGCCCCCAATCGAGAGCTGGAGCCAGTAAACTTGAGACTTTACAGATCAGAATTACCAGCGGCATGGGCTGACATATCTCATGCGCTGAGGGGCTTTTACGGACTAGCCGATGTCTTGATTGTATTGGATGAGGTACTCTTGCTAGAGATATCGAACTTTGCCAGACAACTCAAGTTCAGCCCAGTCATCGGGGACGACCACCCGGCGATAAACCAGTTGACGGCCAGCCTGTGGTTCCGGAGTATGGATGTGAAAGTCGCAAATTCCACCAGCAGGACTAGAGGTCCCAGCAACGAGAGAAGAAATGTGGTCGAGACGGAGAAACAGTTGGAATCGATGAAATATCGCTTGACCCAAGAGAATGGCTGGTGGCCATTCCTGACACCAAGGCTGGAGAACGCCACGAATAAAACGAGGGAGGAAGCACCACTCCTCGTGAAACAAATCTGGAGTTTTCTAGAGAAGCAACTGGAGCTAGCTGAAAGGAGAGACATGACGGTGGTTAGATTTGTCTCGGCCGCCAATGAAGTGACGATTGGAGGATTTTGGAGAGAGCACGCCAACGGCGAATTGAAGACTAGGAGAGATTACGAGATTCTCAAGTTCTTGAGTCCTTGCTGGGAGAGAGAATTCTTGGCAGGAGTGTTCGGCACCACGGCGACTATCTTCGGAGCCTTCGTGCAGGAGATACTGGGCATGCCCATCAGCCTGCTCTTGGCCCTGTATTTGGTCTACCCCAGATACTTGTTCAATATGGGTCCAGCATATATGTTTAGTCGGGGAGTGGAGACACTTCGAGTTGATGGGTACCTGGCACTAGTGCTCTTGACCCATGGGGAATTGGTGTCGTTTCATCGGTTAATGGAATATGGAGAACCTCTGTCTATGGGGAAAGTCCACACGAGCATTGAAACCAGCTCCTACAAGTGCGCCGCAGGGTTGAAGACACTACTGGTGCAATACCTCATGATGCAGAATCGATACATGACGGGTGAAGATGAAAACCCAACCTCGAGAGAAGAATGGGAGAAGGCGAACAGAGGGATGCCTCTGTTGACGGACCTGTGTCTGGCAATGAGGTCGGACCCAATGGGGATAATCCGAGGTCTGGAGGAGGTGGTGACCTGCATCTATGGCCCAGCAGTAACGTACGCGTTTCCAGATCCCCTGGTGATAACGTATCGTCACTCGGTGACGCACTTGAGTCTCATCAGCGTACTGGATGGTGCAGCGCTGAATTGGTGTCAGCAGGAAGTGCTCAGGGCGCGTATGAGCAACACGGTACTCTTCGGAAAAGTGAAAGATGCTGAGATGATGGTGTGCAATTTCAGGGGACAAATGCAATGCAGAATGGGAGGCAAGCGAGAGGGCCCTATTGAAATGTATCCCAAATTCTGGAACTTGAACCCATTGACGGCGGACGGACGAGAAATCTTGAGAATTCCTGCCTGGAAGGAGTGCTTCGCACTGGTGAAGAGGGAGCTAGAGACCATAATGGAGAAAGAAATCCTCCCGGCAACCATGCCTGAGTTCCCAATAGTCAGGAGGATGACCTTAGGTATGAATAGTCCCTTGGTAGTTCCCTCCATAATGGCGAGGATGAGGGCGGAGGAAATGCAGAAGGATTTCACTGATGGCTGGGACCCCCTGTTCATTGGCTACACGGCGGCGGTCTACTTCCATACCAGCGAGATGAAGGTAAATTCGTGGACGACGCAAGCGAAAAAGAGTAGAGGTTCGCAGCCCCCTGGATATGAGGTGCGGAAAGTCTTGAGGACTCTTGAGAAGGAAGGACTTGAGAATATGCTACCCATATGGGATGATGGCAGGATGATCGTGATGGAGGGACACGTCGCACTGGTGGACGACATGAAATTTGCCACGAGAAAATATAAGGCGCCCTATGGCCTGGAACAGGTGGAAATAAGACAGGAAGGGACAGAACTAGATGCAGCAGGTCAACTGCACGTAGCACTGACGGAATACAAAAAGCTGGATCCCGCGACACCATCACCACTGTCCGTGGACACACCTGGAGACAAGAGGAGCGGACCCGTCGAGGACCGATTTAAGAAAATTCTCGAGAGAAGGAGACATGAGTCAGAAGAAGAGAGTATGGATGAAACTCTCAGTGAAGCTGGTGAAGACATGGAAGTGGGGAATACGCCTGAACCAGGGCCATCAGGGGAGGAGCTCACCACTCAAGAGCTGTTGAAAGATTTGAGCGAGGAGAATTGGGCAGATACTGCCACACCACCCCTGATTCCGTCTCCACGGAAGAACCTAGAGTTGCCATTGGCAGGTGAAACCTTCAATATGGGGATGTTACTCTTGAGCTCGGAGGAAAGGGAGAAGAACACGTTCGAAGGGAATAGGGACATATTCTTGGGATCTCTCGAGGATGACGCTTGGCAGGAGTTCCTGGAGGAATTCAATCGAGAAGTGGGCAGCGAGACGACGCTGGACAAGTTCAAGAAGGAACTGTGGGACGCAGTAGTGAGATTCGGGGAACCGCTCCTGATAGGAACGGGCCTGGATGAGAAAGCAAGAAAAGAGCTGCTGAACAAGCTAGTGGAGCTGAGGAACGCACGATCGAAGACTAGAAAAGAGAAATGTGAGGACAGCTCTACTCTGAAACAAAAAACTGTGGATAAAATGGTTGATGATATAAAAAGGGATAAGGTTGGGACTAGTAATATGATTAAAAGTACTAATATCCTTAAGGCTCGAGCAGGGGGGAGGCAAGAGTTGGAAGGAGTGGATGGAGAGGTAGAATCAATGATGATAGCCACGACGCCCTCGAGCAGAGATGTGAAGACTCGCAAGAGGAAGAGAGAAGTGGAAGGATGGGGTAGTCCTTCAGTGGATGCTGTTTCGGAAGGAAACTTGAGAGAGACGGCGCCCATCGTTTTGGCCCGATGCAAGACGGCGGCATACAAGAACAGCTCGGAACTCAGGAAACCACTTGAAGTAGAAAAGGAAATAGAGGTTTCCACCAGTTCTACGTCAGAAGAAGACTTCAAGCCTCAGAAGGTAAACGTGAAGAGAGGTTCAACGAACGGACAGGTAGGGGAAGTGGAGATCGGCAAAGAATGGATCTCGAAGGCACATCAGGACATGAGCAAACAAGTGACGAGTGATCCATTGGAGAGGAACAAGACGAGGAACACTTCCCGGACGTGGTGGGTGGCCCTCGAAACATTGAAGGAAATGGAGGACTGCTTGAAGAAGTTGGATAGTGGAATAGCTCGCAGGCGACGCAATTGGGCCACCCAGCAGAAAGCCGAGGTTAATAAGATAGAGATGGCAAGTCATCTGAAGAGGTCCTGGCAGAGTTTGTTGAAGGATCATTTTGAAGAGGCGATGAGAACATCCTCATCAGCACCGCCACTAATGGCGAATCCCTTCGTTAGAACTGCGGGACAATTAATGTTCACCTGGAGTCTGGTGGGAATAGAGTTGGAGACATTGACCTCGTATGACAGGCTGAAGTTGGGAAGCAAGAAGCTAGAGGTGTATCAGGCACTGATGCAACACGTGGCCAGGGACAATTCAGGCTTGAGCCTGGCTAGGAGAAAAGATGCCACATGTTTCTTGAGATGGACAATGTCAATGATGTCTGATAGCACCATCCTGGCATGCCACCAGAGAGCAAGTGGAAGTAAAACCATGGAGAGAAGGGTCTCAACGATCATCTTGAACGTATATCAAAGTACAGGAATAGAGAAAGAAGATGGTTCCAGAATATCCTTAGAGAGCCATCGAAAGCTGGACGAGGTACGGAGGTTCTCTAATAAGAAGTTCGAGGAAGAACATGATGTTCACCGTAACCTGGCCTCGTCAGAACAGTACTCGAGACTCAGTGAGAAGGGGGAATACCAATACGTGTCTGGAGTGCTGGGAATAGCCTACAATCCCTTCTTAGACTCGGAAGCTGGAGGAGCCCACAGAAACCATGAGGTAGCGGAGCTGCTGAAGTTTTGGACAGAAAGAATAATGGAGATAGACGCGGTGGAGAAAGAGGGGCCGAGCCTGGGCCTGATTCTTGAGAAAACACCAGAGGTGATAAGCATGCCACGCTCAAACAAGAGAGTTGAAGTAAACATGGGCGGTGGAAATGGCTTGTTAACCACGAACTTGGGAGTGATATGGAAGCTACTAAGACCCTCCTGGTGTCCACATCCCCATGCGAGTCTAATCGAGGAAACCACCGAGCGAGTGAGGTTAGCACCAACGGAAGATGAAGATCTGGCGAAGTTGAGTGTGCTGCATAAGCTAATCACGCCCCAGATGCAAGAGCCAAGCGAAAGGACGAGCGACCCCGGGTCAACAAAGAAATTGGATCCGGGTAGCTGTCTGGATTCGACGTGTGGGAACGGAGAGCACATCTGCGATGGACGGTCATGCGTCAGAATACTGTCGTTTCAAAAAGAAGACCTGGTCACTTGGTTCGAAGACATCACAGAAAGGGAGAAAAGTGAAGTGCAAATAATAGCGGAATGTTACGCGAGAACCACGGTGAATATAGCGACAGCTCTCGGATTCTTCTCGAGAATGTGTGATCTGCAGGCACTGGAGAGACTGGAGTCTGAGCATCATTTAGTGACGGCGTTGAGCGTGGAATCATGGCCCGGGGTGTTGCAGGTGACTCAAAAACACATCCGGAGCTGGAAAGTTGGTCTTGAGGCGGAAATGGGATTTCCCCTGAGCGAAGCTTATGGCTTGCCATTGAACGCGAAATCGCTGATAGGGTCAATGATGGCCAACTTGTGCGGAAGTCACTACCCGCTACACATGGCGATGGTGGAAGTGTCCAGCCAGAGAATACTGGTGGACAAGGCCTTCTCAGTGCCCAAGTGCGTGAGGTTGGCTCGGATGTCGCATCACTCGCACAAGTTGTTGAGAAAAATCAAAGGGACAGTACCAAAAGAATTGAGAGATGACTTAAGCGAAATCTGGGGAGAAGATCTTCTGAAGTTGGAAAGAGAAAACACAAGCGATCACGAGAGACAAAACGTGATCGGGAAACCTGTGGGAAATACTCCGAACCTGGAAGACAACGACACGATGCACGAGAAAATGATGGAGCTTGAGCCTCTCTTGGAAGCCTCAGGGGAGCGTAATCTCAGGAGCATTGAGATCTCTCATGGGGAATGCCCATGCCACTGTTTGGCACAAACGGTGTGGTATCCAGATCACAAGAACCTTTGCCTGGTGTGGGATGTGGAAGAGATTCGGTCGATCGGACTACCAGATCACCGGCAGAAGGTGACGCTCTTGGTAGTGAGCACGATGTTAGCTCTGAGATGGATAGAAGAGAATATAACGAAGTATCGGGAGGCGACGACGCCAACGGCTGAGTCAATATACGCGATAGACTACAGCAGGAGACTTGAGTTGTTTGAGACTGCGTGCAAAGTATTCGCCATACCAACGGAAGTCAGGCACGTATGGAGTCGCTTGAGGTACTTTCCATGGTTTCGGGCGACACTGACGTCTTGGTTGTACAGGGCAACGAAAGATCACATGAGAAAATATCAAAAGGAGTATCGACAGTTCCAGGCCGAGATTGGGCCGGAAGCTTTCAAGAGACCCCTGCTAACCCATCGTAATGCGATCACGACGGGATGGAAGAGAGTGGGTAAGATGTCTAGAGACAACACCAAAGCGAGGGAGTCGATACTAGAGGAAGACCTGGCGAAGAACGTGAGCTTGAGCCTGCACAACTCCTTTTGCTTGAACCGAGAAGCTAGGGTGAAGGCACTACCCAACCAAGCAAAGAGATTGCAGGAGCAGAGAGAATGGATGCGATCCTATGAACAGCTGAAGGCTTGGGAGGAGATTGTGATTAGTTCCGATGATGAAGAGGAACTGTTGAGACAGTTTGCCGCATCTAGCACTTCAGGAGGCAGTACCTCCAAGGCGAAGAGCACGAGATGAATGGGCAAATCGGATGGATCTTGAGTCTTGAGAGGGAAGGGGGGCTTGAGCGTGAATCCGAGTGAAACTTGGATTCACGAAAAAGAAATTTTAACAAAGTAAATATTGTTACTAATATACTATATCTATTATATAAATCAAAATGCTGCATGACAATTTCCTGATTGAATAGGACAAAAGAGATTTTTAAATGATTGGCTTGAAAAGCGAAAATTCAAAGGTGCAGGTAAATGCAGATTTTGATTGCTGTTTAGCAATAGTGTGAAAATTTTAAATGGTCGTGAATTTTGGGGTGTAGATAATCTTAAATCTGCTGCAAACTTCTGTAAATGACCACTGGCACTGTATCTTGAGCAACACTCGGTTTTTCTGGGACTCACTGGCAGAAGACAGCGCGCGATGAGGACATCGATCTCGAGTCCGGGGAGTATGTGCCAGTCGGTCATATTTGGAAGTTTGACCTTGAGAAGAGCAGAAAATACTTGATTTTGAAGTGAAACTTAATTTTTCAAGATTTCGAAAGGAACATGTCATGCACGATTTTCTCGCGATAACTGAAAATCAGAAAAAGAAATCAGAACAATTTTAGAACAATTGCGGGGAAGTTGTCAATTAAAAAACGAGTGGGAAATTGCTATTCGCAATTTCCATCATAGTGAACGAGAGTAGAGCTGTCCTACTTGAAATAGAAGACAGAGTATCCCCGAGAGAGCGATTACTAAAGTTGGACCAGAGTGAACCTTCAGCGGAAAGGCGGACAACTAGAGTGTCCCAACGGTCCAAGAGAACTCAAATTCTAGAGCATGAACTTATCCTTGCTGTCCAAACTATAAAACATTAAACTTCTCTTAGTTATTTATTTCTTGAGTTAGTTACTGACTGGATTATTTTCCCAATTCTTGAGCGTGCTGCTATGTGAGTACAAATTTAATTTCTAGAGTGTGTTTTGTGATTGTTATGTTGAGGTAAGGCGAGTTTTAGGTTGATCCATCTGAAATGGATCAAAGTCACACTGTCTAATAAAAAGTAACCTAACGGATTGTTCCAACCCGGTTTTTAACGGCGTTCATGTATTTTGGGTATCTAGAGACCTAAGTATGGGGATGTTTCTAATTCTAGAGTGGGGGGATATTTTAGTAGTAGCCTTTAAGCTGTAACGGGTCGTAGTCTCATGTCACAAGCGAACCGAACTGGCTCCGACCGTTCTTGAGGTGGGAAAACACAAGAGATAGTGTCCCTGACCCTTGAGCCAGTGGTTATAGGGCCTATTTTTCTTAAGCCTCATGTGTGACTGCAGTAGACGAATGTTACAAATTAACGAAAACACAGACCTTCTAGAATACAAATTAAATGAATCTACAGTTCCCTGTCTCCCTTTAAGTATGATTCTCATAGCTTTTAATATTTCACATACACAAAATATTAAAGGACACTCTGGATCAGAGAAAACATATTCAAATTTTATACAAAACTTTTATTTCCCAAATGCACCAATTTGGATAAAAATACTATGCAATGACTGTATAGTATGCCAACTAAATAAACCTTGGTTATTGTCAACCAAATAAAGACTCAATTTGTTATAACCTACCATTACATACACACGATGAAGATCATTTTCATCATCCACAAATTCTTAAATTAGCCTCCGGTACACACACCGAATGGATTTTAAACAGAGATAAAAAACACAATGAAATTTACCAAAAGGTAACAAAAAAGTTGTTACAAAGGCAAAATATTAATGAACAAATAAATTCACGCTTTACACCAGCCTCCGATTTAAAAATTGGAACATTTGTTTTAATACCCAATTTTAATACTCAAAAAGGAATTTCAAAAAAGTTACAACCCCTTCGTAAAGGACCATACCAAATAATTGCAAAACCCACTGATGTCACATATAAAATCACCGACTCAGATAAAAAAGAAATCATTCAACACCGAAATAACCTATTACCTTATTATCCAAAAGAATACGCACTCCGCGAACTAACTCAATTATATTCTTTTACAGGTTTAAAAGTTATTCAAAATGACCCACATACGGACAACATAACAAAGGAACAAAATGATATTCACCTCGGAAATCAAAATACAAAATCAAACACCACAAAAAACAATACAAAAAATCTCGATCAAAATACATCTCAAAAAGAAAGAAAAAATAGAAAAATGACAGAACAAATAATACCCCAAGAACAAATCGACAAATCAGAACATAGAGAGTCTTCACGACTTAGAAATCAACCACGTAAAAATTATAAAGTATTCATCCCACAATCTAAAATATTAAAGAAAGTTGAATTTCAAAAACAACCTTAATTCTACATTTAATAATCTTTGCACCTCTGAAACATTTTACACTTTCAATTTTCAAGATAACATGCTGACAAACACGCAGCGATTCTAGTTCAAAATTAGATAATAGGATTCATCCAATCCGTCACCTTCTATAACTTTAACACAAACCAACTAGACGAAAAATATTAAACTCCAGGCATATCTATAACTATAACTCTACGACCTCCAGGTCAAAAATAAGCAAACCACTCCAACTTGACAACTAAAATAAATATCACCATAATATCATAACCCTCCCTTATCTAATAAACCAAAGATCAACAATATTTCCCCAACTCAGACCTGAAATATCCCCCAAACAAATATGTTAAATTAGCCTAAAGTAAAAGAACGACCATTTTATTTAGCCTAAAGTATAAAAATCTCAAAAATACCCCAGATCAATTGACAAATGAAAATAAAGACAAAGAAGACCTCCCGATCACCATAAAAATTGCTCCCAACAATGTTTTACAAAACTCAACCCACTTGTCAAAAAACTAATAAATAATCCGACCACACTTGAAAATTTCCCCAAACAACAAAAAATATTCGATCACGAAGCCATTTCTTAAATGCTCTTCTATTAAACAGTCACTAAAATTATCACAAACCTCAAACAATTTTTTACGATACTTGAAACTTTCATAATATATCTTTTTGATATCCTTGAATCTTTTCTAATACTCTTAATCATTTTTTGTAATATTTTTGTAATTTTCTACACTATATTCGAACTATTTCTCCAACTTTCAAAAACCCTTGATTATATCCACAGGTACGATTTATAAAACTTGTCTAAATGATACGAACTATTTTCAGTAGAACTGATATTTTTCTACTATTTGTAATTTTCATAACATTTCTATCATCCCTCATTTTGACCATATGCAAAGGTATAAAGAAAGCAATCATCACATTCGCTCTAGCAACAATCCTCCTAATTCTTTTCTTAGAAGAATACTATAATAAACATTAACTTTTTCACAAAAAAGAATAGACCAAAAAGCTATGCTACCCAAAAGTCACAAAGTCAGTCTTCACCGACATCATCCCAAGATAACCCAACCACACCTTCAACTACCCATAATCCTCAAACATCTACACGAATTTCCTTTCAAGATAACCCATACACTTTTGAAGAACGACACGCTCGTTTATCAGAACCACTAGAACCAGTTCAACGACAAGCACCTCTAAGCGAACCAACATATAACTTATACCCAACACTACCACAAGAATTAAGTAGAATAAGAAATCCTAGTCAAAACCAAAATACAGTCGAAATAAATAGACAAATTATACATCCTCGACGAAACAGAAATTTTCAAACTCCCCGAGTTCATTTTGACATACCTCAATCCCCATCACAAAACACTCCAGAAAACCCCATTGGTATATTACCAGAAACCCCTACGCTTCTTTCACAACGTAGCACCTCAAGCCTACCATCAGATTACTTAGGTTCAACACCAACATCTGAACAAATACGTGAAAATCCCTTTAACCCCCCAAACCAGGCATCACGACTACCATATTGGACAACACATTCATTTACACAAGGTGAACTAAATTTAGTCAATGATCCAATAGATATTTCTACGGATACAACAACATCCTCATCACTACCAGAAACATTATCACTACCATCAACACCATCAATAAGCCAGATTTCACCACCACCTTTTAACTTAAATTTTCCAAATAATCTCGACGCCAGATATCGAGAACACTCATCAACAAATATCCCTTTAAGACTAGATTGGAATACATTTACAGCCCCTCCACCATTATTTGGACAACATCTAGAAAGTAATCGCCTTCACAACTGGGCACTTAATAGATTACAATACCGACAAGACATTCACGACGATATCCGTGATCACAATATCCAAATACTCCAACAAAACAGTTTACAATTAAAGTTTGAAATCACAGTTAAATTAAACAACATTACTCAACATCCCTACCCATTAAACCCACCAAACATAACAGCCCAATCACTACCACCACCATTTATAACCACTGAAGTAATATATAAATACGACAGATATACCAAAAAGACAATTGGTTACATCACATTTTATAACCCATACTCAGGATTATCATACACATGTATATTCTAAAATTATTAATTTTTCGCCAACTCCTTTTTCTAGTAATCTCAAATCAAAAATTTAAACCCTTCTCCCCGCACAGGACCCCAAGATTTATTAGTAACACATTACGATTGTGAAGAAAACGAACAAAAAACACTACACAAGTATGCAATAAATCAAGTATCACAGTGCGAAACAGAACCCCAAGCCATAGAAACTACAAATGTAATAGCAACACTTTATTCAAAAGCCCGAGCAACTACAGTTATAGGATATAAATTCACAGCAACATTTTCTGAAAAGAAAGTACATTGTTCACAAGTCTCAAACGGAAATAAAAACCGACTTGACCATGAATCATTCTACCAGAGTAATATAGAACGACTTTTACATCTCAATCCCGAAGATTGTAAAAACGAGTTACTCCGACTAAACATCACAAAAAATAAAAACACAGATAGAAATTTAGTATATTTCCAAGTTTTTTCAGATTCTGTACATCAAGCAGAACTTGAAAGATATCAAGGACATATAAAATTAGATGAAAAATACCCATACAACGGCGCACACGGACGATTAACCTATGACATGCACGATAAACACTGGATACCACACATTGGTATAAATGACCCATCAAACTGCAAAGCAGACACAAAAAATAAAGGATACCAAGAAATAATGTTTTTCGATTGGAAAATACAACTCGAAATAATACAACTCACACGAGATTTATCAGACAACACAATGATTTATCAAGGAATTAGATTACCTTGTAAAAACGACCAAGGTTATTGCGACCCTACAACTAGAACACAAGCAACAATTGTTTGGTTCCCCGAAGACACATGTACAACATTTCAAGTAGCAAAAATACACGCTCGTATGATAAAATTTCACGAAAAATATTTTATACAATCAATACCATATGAACAAGTAAATCCATTACGAAAAATAAGTTCTAATTTTCGAAACATTCATAATATAGAAAATAAATTAACACGTTTTCAAATATATCAAGAAACAGAACTTGCATGTAAATACAGAAACCCACTTCACAAAACACAATACTCTGAAATATTAGTTGAATACGAAAATGGATTCGACATGACCACTGGAAAAATAAAAGTCGACCCATACGCCACAAGTCATCCCCTAAACGAAGGAACATCATATATACCAGTTAATTTTCAAAAGAATACAGGTCAACCTGGTGGACATTTAAAGCCCCAAGACGATCAAAGCACACGTTTACAAGAACTATCACTAATGAATAGTACAAATTTTGGTAATATCCACTATGATATTTACTTAGATATGAAACTAGACTACACGATTAGCCGAATTTTTCAAGAAATGTCACTCTCCGAATTAGAAACATTACACCAACTATGCGAATTAGAAAGAACACAAATATTACAATCACTTGCACTAGCAGTATTAAAAATACCCTACGCAGGATATTTACTATCAGGAAATAGATCAAATTTTTTAGACTATGAAGGAAACATCTTATGGTTTTATACTTGTACTAAAAAAGTATCACCACTATACGTTTTTGAAGATAAACGATGCTATAAAAGAATCCCTATCTTTTATAAGAATAAAGTACATTTCGTTGACACACTTTCACGAAGAACCTATTTCTGGGATACCGCAGTTCCATGTGGATCAGAAAATAGCCACAACGTAGTACAACTAAACCCTGATGAAGATAAATATTACCTTCTCACCCCATATCCCACATTAATGCAATCACTCAAAAAATTTTCACCAGAAAGCATTCGCGCTATCGCTCGAAACCCAAATATAGACTTTCAATCAATAGGAATATACTCAAAATCAGATATTCAACATCACATTAGAACACAACAATTCCAGGAATTATTAACACAAATGGACACAATACAAAGACAATCAATTGACCAAAACTTACGCAAACTTGCCGAAACCGCAGGATTTGCAGACATCTATACGCAAGACTATAGCGGATATTTTAAGGACATTAAAGATTATATATATCTAAACGGTGAAAAATACCGTCCCCAAGATATATCACCTATCAATATTATTAGCTTTGTTACACTTAAGAATGAAATTCTTGATTTTCTAGGATGGCCCTACTACATCTTAGAAAAACTGACTATTTTATACGCAATGTTTAACTTTATTGGATTTCTTTTTTCACTCTTAAAAGGAATCTATAACACATGTGCTATACACACACAAGTCAATAGACAAGCAAGTGTAGCACGCATACTATTTGCAGGATTTTTTGGAATATTTTCTACATCTATAAACAAAATTCTTTTAGACGCACAAATAAAAGAATATAACACAAAAATAGCAACAAGACAGAACACATACGACGAAGAACATAACAATGCAGACACAACACCAACAGCACCACAGTTACCACCCCTACCACATAACCATCCATTATCCCTAGTCCCACGTAATTTTCGAAATTTAGCCATAACACATAATAATTTTAGACCAACATTATCACAAAGTCCCATCCAACATATAATGCCACACCACTCACAAGATGAAAATATTTATGAACAAATTATAGAACAACCCCATACCACCGCTTTTCAGTCTCAAAATAATTACTTTTTTAGCCCACGATGAGCCGACAACTTGGATCCCTACACCGATCAAATTCCCACCCAACCAACCTCACCACTCCAATCCCAATAATACCACTTTTTGCTTTTCGGCCACCCGATTTCCCATCCAATAATGTAACATCCGGCATGAATTCCGATACTAATTCACACATCTCAGTTTTATACTCCATCTCACAACTCAATAACCCGAATATTGAAACCCCCGATGAATTTGCCGACTCTGAACCATCTCCATCAAATAATTTTCACACCAATTCCTTAAATTTTTCCCAACCCCCTTTTCAACCCATACTACCAAATAACCCTGACCCAACCAATTCTACACCCTCTTATGCTTCCCAAGTCACTCCAACCTACTCCTCACTTCACTCAGACCAATCATCTCATTCTCCAGACACCCCCCGAATCTCCCCAGAACTAGATAATTTCATTACCCTACAACAACAACCCTATCACCTTGACACCCCAACCATAAACCAAATCTCATCCACAATAGATTCATCCAACCCTCCTACCCCTACACCCTCTTCAATTTATACTGAATCATTAGCACCATCATCCACAACTACTGAATCTTCACTCAGCACTAATAGAGCTTACCGCACTTTTAAAAGGAAGTTCCCCAACCATCCTTTCCCAGCGAAACCAGGAACAGCCCGTGAATATATCAACCATCCACAACACACTAACACAAAAGAATTTTTAGCTATCACCTTACCCTCATTTCCACAATACACCTTAAACACCCCTCATGACACTAACGAGACAGGTAACTTTGTAGACGAATACGTTTTAATGCCTACCCTTCCTTGGACCTCATATTATCATTTTACAAATCCCCTTTGCTTACCTTTATCTAACACTCATATCGATATAGAACGAAACAAGGACATGCTATATCGACTCACTACAACACTAACACCTAGACAATTTACTTACATTGGATATAAAAAATCACTAAAAACACACACTGCACCCCGAGCTAATGAATATACACTAGAATATTACGATCATAACATCGTCAGAACTAACCAAGATCAATTCTTAGACGACGATCGCTTCGCTAACCCACAAATCACCGAGAAATTTTTCATTAAAACACCATATGTATTTACACTAAATATCTTCGATCGCAAGTTTGACCACATTATTTCAGAAGCACTAACAGACACGCAAGCCTACGAAAGTTTTAAAGAACGCTTCCAAATATTTTCACTAACCTTTCATTTCCTTGCACCACATGAAAGAGATTTGCACTGCTCACACGATATTATGTTGCGCACTAAACAAACACACACATATACTTATTATCGTTTCATCCAAAATCACTTTGACCTACACACTCCCTCCAGACAACCACACCATCGTTTTCAATTCATCAATTCCAAATAC
Organism: Symsagittifera roscoffensis; assembly: GCF_963678635.1. Classification (NCBI taxonomy): domain Eukaryota; kingdom Metazoa; phylum Xenacoelomorpha; order Acoela; family Convolutidae; genus Symsagittifera; species Symsagittifera roscoffensis. The sequence goes on from NC_087071.1 coordinate 3,176,156, forward strand.
ACCTCACCATTCTTTCTTAACTTCACATATTGCATTAAAGATACTAACCTTCATGGTATTCTTCGAAATTATGATCCCATAACCCAAATGTATATCTTTTGTCCCATCACCAAGACCTTCAACGCAGAAGAATCCCGACCCTTCCTCATCCCACACGAGTTTGTACAACCTATAGAAATCCCCATTTTAGAATTCATCCATAACACTAAATTCAACCACAAATTATATAATCTAATCCAAAACACACCTTATGAATTTGCAGTTGGCACTGAAGAACTAACCACCATTAAGGTACTTCAATTGCTTTGGCCACTGCTTCAAACTAAAAATATCATCCGCATCTTAGCCAAATTACTAACAACTTCAGATCTCATCCACGACATCTTCCCCCACGGTTTCTTCCCCGACGACTAACAGGTAAGTATGAATTATACATATTACTAACTAATTTAAATATTAGAAACTCACCATTCTTTATCCATGTTTTCTTTAGAATTTTAGCCTTCATCCTAGATCATCTGAAAAATTCACAAAAGAAAAATAAAAAATAGCAAACTTCTTCAAAACTGTTTAAAACCCTATTAAATTTTTGCACCAACAATTAAATAAATATAATACCAATGCAGTAAATTAATTTATAAATTTTTCCCCCACAAGCAGTAAATCTAATAATGATGAAAATTTGTAACTTAATTTTCCCCAACAACTAGCAGTAAAGATAAAATTCTATGTAGTAAATTAATAAGAAGCAAATACAGTACTAACCTTTTGCTATTTTCATTCACTCGCACAAGAATTCTATCCAAACTCGCACAGCTCGCCCACGAAGAATTGTTTAAAATAATGAATTTCAGTTTCAAGCTATCACACTCGATAACTCTAACACAAGATAACACGTTTCAAACTTTCCTTTAACCCGGTTGGAAAGGAATTATATACTAAACAAAACTAACCAATGCAGCTTACTAAACACCACAACACATAGCATAACAGCATGACTAAGAAAAGGAAACCAACGGTACCCAAACCGGATTAACCCAGTTTAAAACTGGATAATTTATTCTTTTGAAGACTATTATAAAGTCTAAGAAAGAAATAATAAAACACAAAAAAGTCGAAAGACAAACCCATACCACAAACAATTTGATTTTTGAAAAAAGGACACAACCAACAAAACATAAGAAAAACCACAACAAACCCAACATAAAACGTTGTCACATAACAGGACCTCTCACAAAAACCGCATGCAATCATACTCCCACTCCTGGCCTAACCCACCAGGAAGGACGTCCTGAGCATGCTCTATAGCCGGCCTAACCCACCGCGCTACATCCACGCTTTGTGACCATACTCCTATTTTTAATAAGAGCTACTCAAGGGTGAGTAACTCTTCAAAATAACTGAACTAAAACAAAAAGCTTTTGTGAAAACAACTAACTAAAATCATAATTAAAAAATATTAAACTAATAAAAGTTTTATAAAATGTAAATTACATTATGCAATACATAGATCAGAATACAACACCAAGGACGAACATCCAAAGACAAAACGACCCTACTACACTCGAGAAAGAATGGCCAACTACAATCAATATGCCGCCCACAATCACAACTCAAAGGATTTAGAGTACGACTTGACTTCGCAGAAAAGGACTTCATTGAACTAGACCAATGACCACCTCGATGTTCAAGTATACGTACAGATCCGAGTAACCAGGAATCCCCTCCACGCACAATCTCCACGCCATTCCCAGACAAGGTCAAACACAAAGAAGTTCTCACCAATGAAACAGAAAAACCTGACATAGCCAACCATTCTGAAATCAGATTTGAGTTTGTTGCGAAAACCCAGTCGTTGTCTTGAGAAGACACAACGATTGAATCTGGGACTTCTCTAATAAAAAAACCCAGAAGAAATAAGATGTTCGCCAAATACCAACGTCCATCATCCATCTTTTGAATTGCAGAAAGACTATTCTAAAAAACTCTGTAAAACCCGGATGGGTGGAACCTGATCTAAACTACATTTTATGATTGGATAAATTAGATATTTTACCAATGTAAAGTATTTAATATTAACCAATCATGATCCATTTAACTAACAACCCACTTATTTGTAAGTGCTGAAATTACTTGTAATTTCAGCACCAGAGAGATTTGAATTTAACTTAGAACTTAGTTGCCTCTCCAAAAGGAACTTCAGCAGCCGCAATAAACCAGTATACCCTAGATCTATTGAGCCTAGCAGAGACTAGTTAAACAACCTGAGACTAGATAGTATAAGAGTAAGATTAGGATCGGTATTAGACTAAGAAGTTGCACGAATCTATCCGGCCGAAAATAAGATAGCGTGACGAGCAGACGGTGTACCCTATCCGAAATTACTCTATGAGTTAACCACATCGGTCCTAACTCAGACAGCTCATATGTACTAGATGTTGAATTTTTATGTATTTGACAGCATACACAAAATGTAATTATTCGAAAAAGCGCATAAAATCGACAATTAAGTTATACAAAGCAAATGTTAAAAATATCTTGTAAGTTAGCAAAAAAGTTGATATTTATCAGGCGAAACGAAATTTCTGAACCATGTAGGAGTTCATGCAGTTTGAGTCTGAGGTCCGGAAAATACGTCAAAATAAATAAAAAGGAACAAAAAATTATAAAAATAATCTATAAAATTATCCGAATAACCCAAATTCCTGAAAATCCAAAAATTCCGAAATCATGAAATTTTGACTCAAAAATAATTCATAGGCTATAACTGGATATATCTAGTTAAGTTTCAAGAAATCAATCTCCAACCGGCCGTTCTGACACGTAAGAAAACTCTGTGATCAATTTAGCCATAACTTTAGCAAAAATTTCTATCAGTTTTGATGTCATCGTGATAGAATTTTGGGTAAGAAAACTTCCGGGAAAACTTTGGAGTTATGTAACTTAACTATTTGATAGGCAGGTTTTCACAAATCAAAACATTCTTTTGAGTTTATTATCTCTAATACGGTTTCTTCCGGTTTTTGATTCTCAAGATCAAGTTGACTTGATTCCCATTTTTCTCTTTTTTTTCTGTCGAATGTGTTCAACAATGTACCTCGCAGCCGCCGCTAAACTCTTATGCGAAAACCATTTGTGATGATAACCCCTATAATACGGGAAACGTTTTGCGCGCTCTCAGGAGAGCATTCAATTTTGATGAAACTTCCGTCAAAAAACTTTTCTGATCGGTCACGATGGATTCGAAACCTTCTGGCTGTTTTGATGAGGTTGCATCAGCATCAAAGATTAGTAATTGCCGATAATGAAGGCAGGTTTTTTCAAGTTGGTGAACTTGCGAATTATCAATCTTCACTGCAAATCCTGGGGCGGGAGGATACCACAACCGATGTGATAACTTACTAATACAATCGTCATATCTTCGGGGATCGGGACTACCTCACAAGGATTAGCTTTGAACATCAAAAAACCGATCATGACAATCAAGTTTTTTTTCTACAGACAGCACTATTTTAAAAGCTACTATTACCTTGGTTCAATGAAACACCCTGAAAAAGCGTCGAAATTTTTAAAAATCTTAATGAATTTTCTAACTTTGTTTCAAATCGACAAAATTTGTAGGCAAATAAAAAAATTATACAAAATGAGTGCGTCAAGCGAGGAAGTAGGTGAGGTCAAAGCGAATTTAAGCAGTGAAAAGAAAGCATCACATGAAGTAGGTTTAAAATGGGACCACATTCATGACACATAGGTTGTCCGCCGAGGTGTAGATAGAGAATTGAAAAACAACGTGACATAGCGCACGGTGCCAAGCTTTGTCTACCCAGTCTTCAAACTGTCAGTGTCTTCCATTTTTTTCACCCAAGTCTAATAAAGGCATTATTTGATATGGAGATTCGACATTTTTAACAGCATTTGACCTTGAAAAGAACCTAATACACCTAAGAACGCAAAAATTCCAGTCGCCTTTTGAAAAAACAGGAAAAGGTGGCGGCTGATTATTTCATTTGTCACCAAATTTAGTCTTTTTGGCTATTAAGCAGAAGTCTCTTTTTCCATCATTTTTTCAGCAGTTTAAGCCTAATCTTTCATTTTTTTAAATTATTTTTCTAGAAAAAAAAAGACTGCAAGGTTGCAGAAAAAATTAAAAAACTGTCTCTTTTTCATTTCTTATTCCTCTCAATTTTTCTATCAACATAAGAGCGCAAATTATTGACTTTATTAATTTTGAATTTAGAAAACGATCGATCCAGGTAAGATTTTTACTTTGGTGCTAGTTTATCCTAAAAAAGAGCTCAGTTGTGAACAATTGCTAAGCCAGAAAACAAGTGCTATGTCAAAATTTGATCACCCAAATTTTGACTTATCCTTTTGGCAAGTTTACAGCTTTTTCTGCTCATGAATTACATCATTACAAAAGCATGATTGTGATATAAATTTTTATAACTGCGGAAGTTTTGTTTGAGACCAAATGAAATTTGCCAGGAGTAATATCTTAGTTTCTAGACAAAAATTTTTTTAAGCAACGTCGTGCTGAAAGTTTCGAACTTTTAACTTTGAAAATTTACAAAAACTCGTCTTTTTTGTTCCAAGCCCTATTTTTTCTACGCCAATAACATTTGAGAATTGCCTGTTTTTTTCTAGAATTGATTGAACGTTTCATTAAAACTAAAATGACTGTGAGTTTTCGGAATCGATATGTTTTTAAAAACATATCTGATGAACTTGGTTTTGTGCTAGAACTAGTTGTATTAAGAGTACGTTATGTATTTTTGAGTGTGTTATGTGGTGGTTAGATCAAAATTAAATACATACCTAGAGTCCTCTGTTTTAATCCTGAAAGTGGTTAGATCATTCTGAAGTCAGTATAAAAATTTTGAATTTTAAGTCTGACGAAAAAATCTTATGGTATATTTTAAAGCATTGGAAACTCAAAATCGAAATTTTGTCAGATAGATGAAGATAGAAAAAAAATAATGTTATGAACCAGTGGTTATGTGAAACTTATGTTAGAATTAGGTAATTTTTCAGGTACTGGTTTCCATAGGATTAGGTTTAGGGTCTTGTTGCTTTCTCAAGAGTTGAGAAGATTTTCTTGCATCATAGAGATTTCATACAATTTTCTGTACGCATGGAATTGTATGTAATTGTATGACAAGAAATTTCTCATATATGGAAATTGTATGATAAGAAGTTTTGGTCAACCCGGGAGAGTTCCTAAGTCCAGTTTGAAAAAGTTTAAATTATCGTATTGAAACTTCGAATCTTTTTTTTTCTTCTCAAAAATAACTCTTCTCTTTAAACTGTCAGTGTTTTTCACCTTTTCCACCCAAATCCAAAAAATACAATAATTGATCTGGAATTTGACATTTTTAACAACAGTTGACTTGAAAAGTACCTTATACACCTAAAAATGAAAAAGTTCTAGTCGTCTTTTGAGAACACAGGAAAAGCTGCCGGCTGATTATTTCATCTGTCACCCTTTTGGTATTTTTGGCTATTTAGCAGAAGTCTCTTTTCCATCAGTTTTTCAACAATTTTTAATCTTTTGTTTCTATAAACTAATTTCATGGGAAAAAAAAGACTGCAAGGTTGCGGAAAAAATTGAAAAACTGCGCATCTTGATTCTTTTTCATTCCTTATTCCTCTTCAGTTTTCTATCAACATAAGAGCAAGAGCGCAAAATATTGACTTTAACTTTGAATTTGGAAAACGATCCAGGTAAGATTTTAACTTCTCGTGGTAGTTTATCCTTAAAAAGAGCTCAGCTGTGACCAATTTTTATGCCAGAAAAACCACTACAGAACTCTCCCTCTCAAAATAAACAAAAATTTGGGCATGTTCAAATTGATCACTCAAATTTTGACTCATCCTTTTGGCAATTTTACAGCTTTGCAAGGCCTGTTCATGAATGATACCTTTACAAAAGCATGATTTGATTTCAAGTCATAACTGCGGAAGTTTTGTTTGAGACTAAATGAATTTCGTGCCAGGATTAATATTTTAATTTTAAGACAACAGTTTTTTCTAAGCAACGTTGCGAGGAAAGTTACGAATTATTAAATTACATTGAAAACTTAAAAAAACCTATTCTTATCTGTTCCAAGCCGTATTTTTTCTATGCCAATCGCGTTTTAGAATTGCCTGTTTTTTGTAGATTGATTGAACGTTTCATTAAAACTAAAATAACTTAAAAGCCGTGAGTTTTCGGACATCGATACGTTTTTAAAAACGTATCTGATGCACTTGATTTTGTGCTAGAACTATTTGTAATGTAAGTGTGTTATGTGGTAGTTAGATCAAAAATTAAATACATACCTAGCATACTCTGTTTCAATCCTGAAAGTGATTACATCATTCTAAAGTCAGTATAAAAATTTTGAATTTTAAGTCTGACGAAAAAATTTCATCGTATATTTTAAAGCATTGGAAACTCAAAATCGAAATTTTGTCAGATAGATGAAGATTGAAAAAAAAATTGTTGAACCAGTGCTTAAGTGAAAATTATGTAATGATTACGTAATTATGTAACCACTGCGGAAGTTCCTGAAAGCAAAAAGTTTAACTAACCACAATCGATTTAGACCTTGTCTGACCTCTCAAATACAGGTTTTTGGCTGCAAACTTTCATGTTTGCTGTCAATTACTGCTGATAATTACACGTACAATCACTATTACTTATGCTCACTAACGAAAAATCTTGAAACGTTGATCTGTAAGATTTTTGTACCGATACAGAATCACGCTGTTTTTTTTCCCATAAATTGTATTACAATTAAACCATTCAACTGTTTTTTTGTTCTTTACTTCAGAGCAATTGACAGTCCAACCATTTTACAATCTGATCCATCGTACACATCCATACCCGAATGAACAATCAGGCGAAACTTGATTTTAATTCCAACAGAGCAACAATTTTTGGTTGCTTGGCTGCAAGGGGTATAATCGTCACTTATTGGGCGCGTTGAATCATTATCCAACGACTTCGTCCTCTGAAACGGAGGCTAACCACTAGGTTTCCTCCTTGTTACTTGCCTCTTAAAGTCAGACGAGAAGCAATAATAACAGGTGTAGTAACTTAGACGAAACAAGAGCGCAACCGCATGATAAGAGGCCTATTCGGGTATCTTGTTTGTAGAAGCCTGTTCATGTGTGGCGTGTGGTTCAAGACTTTACATCCAGATACAGTAAATGTCCTGTTTTGAGTTTTGAGAATGTTTATTAGCGAAAATTACCTACAACTGAGGAAATCTGCCGCAGATTTTAGCCGTGTCCTACAAAACGTTTGTTTTACAAAACTCCTACAAATGCCGTTCCTACAAATGTCCTACAAAACTTCAAAAACTTGTAGGACATATTTTTGCGAACTCATTAGTGCTTTTTCTCAAATTTATCGGAGCTTCTTTAAATTTTTAATGTTTTATGACAGCTCATATGTACTAGATGTTAATTTTTCATGTATTTGACAGCATACACAAAATGTAATTATTCGAAAAAAGCGCATAAAATTGACAATTAAGTTATACAAAGCAAATGTTAAAAATATCTTGTAAGTTAGCAAAAAAGTTGATATTTATCAGGCGAAACGAAATTTCTGAACCATGTAGGAGTTCATGCAGTTTGAGTCTGAGGTCCGGAAAATACGTCAAAATAAATAAAAAGGAACAAAAAATTATAAAAATAATCTATAAAAATATCCGAATAACCCAAATTCCTGAAAATCCAAAATTTCGGAAATCATGAAATTTTGACTCAAAAATAATTCATAGGCTATAACTGGATATATCTAGTTAAGTTTCAAGAAATCAATCTCCAACCGGCCGTTCCGACACGTAAGAAAACTCTGTGATCAATTTAGCCATAACTTTAGCAAAAAACTGAAAAATTTCTATCAGTTTTGATGTCATCGTGATAGAATTTTGGGTAAGAAAACTTCCGGGAAAACTTTGGAGTTATGTAACTTAACTATTTGATAGGCAGGTTTTCACAAATCAAAACATTCTTTTGAGTTTATTATCTCTAATACGGTTTCTTCCGGTTTTTGATTCTCAAGATCAAGTTGACTTGATTCCCATTTTTCTCTTTTTTTTCTGTCGAATGTGTTCAACAATGTACCTCGCAGCCGCCGCTAAACTCTTATGCGAAAACCATTTGTGATGATAACCCCTATAATACGGGAAACGTTTTGCGCGCTCTCAGGAGAGCATTCAATTTTGATGAAACTTCCGTCAAAAAACTTTTCTGATCGGTCACGATGGATTCGAAACCTTCTGGCTGTTTTGATGAGGTTGCATCAGCATCAAAGATTAGTAATTGCCGATAATGAAGGCAGGTTTTTTCAAGTTGGTGAACTTGCGAATTATCAATCTTCACTGCAAATCCTGGGGCGGGAGGATACCACAACCGATGTGATAACTTACTAATACAATCGTCATATCTTCGGGGATCGGGACTACCTCACAAGGATTAGCTTTGAACATCAAAAAACCGATCATGACAATCAAGTTTTTTTCTACAGACAGCACTATTTTAAAAGCTACTATTACCTTGGTTCAATGAAACACCCTGAAAAAGCGTCGAAATTTTAAAAAATCTTAATGAATTTTCTAACTTTGTTTCAAATCGACAAAATTTGTAGGCAAATAAAAAAATTATACAAAATGAGTGCGTCAAGCGAGAAAGTAGGTGAGGTCAAAGCGAATTTAAGCATTGAAAAGAAAGCATCACATGAAGTAGGTTTAAAATGGGACCACATTCATGACACATAGGTTGTCAGCCGAGATGTAGATAGAGAATTGAAAAACAACGTGACATAGCGCACGGTGCCAAGCTTTGTCTACTCAGTCTTCAAACTGACAGTGTCTTCCATTTTTTTCACCCAAGTCTAATAAAGGCATTATTTGATTTGGATATTCGACATTTTTAACAACAGTTGACTTGAAAAGTACCTTATACACCTAAAAATGAAAAAGTTCTAGTCGTCTTTTGAGAACACAGGAAAAGCTGCCGGCTGATTATTTCATCTGTCACCCTTTTGGTATTTTTGGCTATTTAGCAGAAGTCTCTTTTCCATCAGTTTTTCAACAATTTTTAATCTTTTGTTTCTATAAACTAATTTCATGGGAAAAAAAAGACTGCAACGTTGCGGAAAAAAATTGAAAAACTGCGCATCTTGATTCTTTTTCATTCCTTATTCCTCTTCAATTTTCTATCAACATAAGAGCAAGAGCGCAAATTATTGACTTTAACTTTGAATTTGGAAAACGATCCAGGTAAGATTTTAACTTCTCGTGGTTGTTTATCCTTAAAAAGAGCTCAGCTGTGACCAATTTTTATGCCAGAAAAACCACTACAGAACTCTCCCTCTCAAAATAAACAAAAATTTGGGCATGTTCAAATTGATCACTCAAATTTTGACTCATCCTTTTGGCAATTTTACAGCTTTGCAAGGCCTGTTCATGAATGATACCTTTACAAAAGCATGATTTGATTTCAAGTCATAACTGCGGAAGTTTGGTTTGAGACTAAATGAATTTCGTACCAGGATTAATATCTTAATTTTTAGACAACAGTTTTTGCTAAGCAACGTTGCGCTGAAAGTTATGAATTATTAAATTACATTGAAAACCAAAAAAAAAACCTATTCTTATCTGTTGCAAGCCGTATTTTTTCTACGCCAATCGCATTTTAGAATTGCCTATTTTTTGTAGATTGATTGAACGTTTCATTAAAACTAAAATAACTTTTAAGCCGTGAGTTTTCGGACATCGATACGTTTTTAAAAACGTATCTGATGCACTTGATTTTGTGCTAGAACTATTTGTAATGTAAGTGTGTTATGTTGTAGTTAGATCAAAAATTAAATGCATACCTAGCATACTCTGTTTCAATCCTGAAAGTGGTTACATCATTCTGAAGTCAGTATAAAAACTTTGAATTTAAGTCTGACGAAAAAATTTCATCGTAAATTTAAAGCATTGGAAACTCAAAATCGAAATTTTGTCATATAGATGAAGATTGAAAAAAAATTGTTGAACCAGTGGTTAAGTGAAAATTATGTAATGATTACGTAATTATGTAACCACTGCAGAAGTTCCTGAAAGCAAAAATTTTAACTAACCACAATCAATTTAGACCTTGTCTGACCTCTCAAAGACAGGTTTTTGGCTGCAAAATTTCGTGTTTGCTGTCAATTATTGCTGATAATTACACGTACAATCACTATTACTTATGCTCATTAACGAAATTTCTGCAAAAAATTAATATGCAAAAAGTGCATAAAATTTGATAATTAAATTCTAAAATGCCATTGTTAAAATTATCTTGTAAGTTAGCAAAAAAAGCAGATAATTATCGAAATCTTTGAATAATGCAGTTTGGGTATGAGTACCAGAAATTACGCCAAAGCAGATAAAAATATCCAAAAAACCCGAACTCCTGATACCCAAAAAATCCAAAATTATGAAAATAAAGTTAATTCATTGGTTATAATTGGATAGATCTAGTTAAATTTCAAAGCGCAAAACCCATCCGACCATTCTGGCGCGCAAGAAAAAATCCGTGAAAATTTTTGCCATAATTTCAACAAAAAACTGGAAAAACTTGGATAATTCAAAAAAATTGATCAGCCAACGTGATAGTACTTCGGAAAAATATTTTGGGTCAAAAAGCCCCCAGTCTCTGGGATCTACAAAACTTTGGGAAAATACTTTTCGGGAAAAAAACACAAATTGATCACTTTTGATGCCAACGTGATAGAACTTTGAAATTTTTTTTGGTTAAAAAACCCCCGGGAGAACTTTAGAGTTATGTAACTTAACTATCTGATTAACCCGTTTTCAAATATAAAATAATCTGTTCCAGTTTATTTTCTCTAATCCGGTTTCTGCAGCGCAGATATTAGGCTCTCAAAATCAAACTGACTTGATTCCCTTTTTTTCTCATTTTTTTCGAATGTGTTCAACAATGTTCCTCGTACCCGCCGCTAGATTCTTATGCAAAAACCATTTGGGTAGATAATCCCAATAATCCTAAAACTGTTCGGCGGGTTCTCAATGAAGCATTCGATTATCAAAAAACCTCCTTCAAAAACCTCCTCTGGTCTGTCACGATGGCTCCAAAACCTTCTGGCTGTTTTGAAGAGTTTCCGTCAGCATCAAAACTCAGTAATTGGCGATATCGAAGGCATGTTTTTTCATGATGGTGTACTTTCGAATGATCAATCATCACTGCATATCCTGGGGCGAGAAGGCAATACAAACGATTTGGAAACGTACCAACATACTCGACATATCTTTGGAGCTCGAGACTCCCTCACAAGTGCTAGCATTGAAATTCATAAAACCGTTCTTGGTAACCGAACTTCTTTTCTAAAAGCAGCAAAATTTTGAAAACGACCAACGAAACACCCTGAAGAAACGTCAAAAATAAGTAGTAATTTAAAAAAAAAAATTTTTTTTAATTAACAAAATTTTTAATCAAGGTAAGTATTATACAAAATGAGTTAAGAACGTCAAGCGAGGAAGAAGGTCAAGTTAAAGCAAAATTAAGCAGTGAAGATAAACCACATGTACTATGTTTAAAATGAGACTTTTTTCATGACATATAAGTTGTCAGCCGTGGTGTATGTAGAAAGTTTAAAAAGAATTTGCTTAGAGCACGGTCCGATGCTTTGTCTCCTCAGTCTTCCACACCATTAAGTTCGTCGTTCCATACACTGTGACGGCACATCCCCTCTTGAAAACATTTTCGAGAATTAGTGTTCAACAGTTGATAATGCCCCTCGAGCAAATTTGACAGAAAATTTACCCGATTGGCATTCTGACCTACCAACCTTAAATCCAGTAGAAGATGAGGGCTGCTGTTTTTTGTCTGCAATTGACAAAATCGAAAAACTTAAGGGGTCTTTAGTGCAGTTGATATTTTTCGTGCGCGCATTTTAGAGACTCAATAGACCAAACTCTCCTTCATTCAGGAAAAAGCGCGAATACCGACAATGACGACTATAAATATCCCTAAGATAGAAACGCAAGCCGGATTATTGGCCACACGCATCAATAATGATATCATAAAAGCATTTCATATCCCAATAAACGTAGTCAGACAGCAACACCATGCTTGAGTGATTCCAGTTGTCATCAACGCAACACGTTTCGTTGCAAACTTAGTAGATGAAAAACTGCAATAACGCCGTAGACGAGTTGTATCATTTCGACAGCGTTGCTCTATGCATTGCCATTGAAGCTTCAAAAAACAGCAGCAGGACCTATCAACAATCGTCCCAAGATTCCGTGACTGCCTTTTTTTTGTGTCCACTTGAAAATGAAGTTGTCACCAAATTTAGCATCAAGTTTCCTATACGATGTTTTTGATACGCATCAAGTTTCGTCTCAAACTCTGAACCAATCAAACCAGTCATCAGTTGGCCCAAGTTTAGCTCTTTTGTTAGGCTATTACGCGCCGTAGCATTACTCCTCAGATTAGATCCTAATGATTGCCACTACTGTGAAGCAACACATGAACAGGTCAAACAAAAATGCAAAAATCCACCATTGCTTCTCCCAAAAAAAAAGAAGTTTTCGCATCATTTCTTAAATTCTTAACTTCTGAGTTACAATTAAAAAATTTCAGCTCTGTTGGACGCTTCCTCTTCATCGGTCTATAATTTTTCTCTAATTCACGGTTCGCAAAAGTCGTCTTTCTGAAATCGAATTCGGGAAAAAATAACCCGTCATACTTGATGGTCGTCGTCAACCCTTAGTGATTTCTCTGCACCATTAACATGAGCATCAATCTATGGACTATCTATTTTACCTTAGCCAGTTAGATTATGAAATTTCAATATAAAGTCCTGACTTCGCAACCTGGAACTCCCCTGCGTGTTGTGCAGTAAGCGGAAGGTGAAAATCGTCCCACTGTTAATGTCTGAACTGCCAGTAGAGCGCTTATGATACCTCCAAGCGGCGTCCAGTAGCTGCGGCGTTGATTACTTCGTATCAATTTAAGTAACGGTTTGTCCGATTTCCAAGAAACTTTGTGCGATTTTATTCTTTTTTACCACAAGAGCCATACACATAGAAGTCGTTCCGTCAATGGAGGTAAGTTGCTGCGTGATGGGAATGATAAGAGTTGTCGCTAGGCGTCAACAATTTGGACTGACATTGAACAGTTTTTTCCGACGCAGATAAAGAGCTTCTTTTGTGCACTCGAGATTTGATTTATGATCCTCCGTCCGCGTCGTATCATGGTGGCTCGTAAGAGCAGCTTGTATACAGTTGCAACAGAGTGTTCTACTCATTCCTCGCACCTCGTGAAATAACTGAATAATTCCTTAAGACAACTTTCTGACTTGTGGAATAGTATTCATAAGCGCGTCCTCTTACACCAGTTAGCAGTAACTCAAATAAGCTACGCACAACTATTTCATTTTGGGACATCAATCGGTGAGTTTTTCTTCAGTCACCAAGGACAATCACTGCGACCTTTACAGGCGCTAATTCTACGTTTGATCATACGCCAATGCAATCTGGACTCGATTTTTACCAGAGTACCAGGGGCCTTCTCTCAACAAACGCTAAAAGTGGCAAAAACCGCCGAGCAAGACAGCAAGTCTAGAGGTCTTGTTTGAAATGTCAAAGGAAAAATTCCTCGTGAGTACTAACTACTATCACTTATTGTAAGTCTACTTAATGCAAAATCGCGACCGCCCGCTCCGCACTCCTGAAAACCATTGTAGGAGAATTAAGTCGTCCTATGGTAAGACTCGCTGCAGTCCACACTCCTTTGAGGCCCAAGGATGTTTCTAATTGAAATACATATGTAAGCGTGAACTTTAAAAGCAGTAGAATTAACGGTCATTAAGACCAGACGGCGGAGCTGTCTAAGCTAAAGTCCCAAATGTAGGTCAATCTGCTTGGTGCATGTTCGAGCCATCCAAAATCATATGGCCATTGAGTTGTGAATAGAATCCGGTTACTATTTTATTATTTCTATTATTACGTGATAACTACATCATAATTGTGTTATAGTTATTTATTTATCATGTATAAAGTAATAACTCCGGAAGCTGACTTAAAAATAAAAATAACTAAAATCAACTATTTTTGACATTTCCTGACCTCAAAAAGACAGGTCTGTGACGGCAAATTTTCTTATTTTGCTGTCAATCATTACTGCTTAAAGTACGTATAATTAAGGTTACTTACGCTCTTTTAACCTTGATCTTTCGGATTTTTTTTGCAAAACAAAATTGCGTATTCCTCTTCCTTTTTTCCAACAAAGTGGATGGAACTTATTTTTGTGAACAGTGATTCCGTACTTTACTTGAGAACTATTACATTCCAATGAATCTACGATCCGTTTTACCCTGCATACCCACACCCGATTGAGAGGTAGAACTAATGGCAACTTTTGTCTCTTCAAACTTGCAAAAATATAGTTAGGCATATGGACACAAAGCCTGAAAAGCCTAAAAAATCCCAATGTCCACAAAGTTTTTTTGTAGAACTTCAATCAACATCACTTCAATTTGTTTTAAGGGACTGAAACGTTCCTAGTTTATAAAAAAATAATTAATTGTCATTTTATAACTGTCAAATGCAACAAAACTGGCGGGAGAAGAATAAAAAAGAATCATTCTGATGCTATCCTCAGTACTTTTTTATAAACAAAAGGACCTTGATGATTGGATTCTCCAGACAAAAATAGATATTGAGCTAAATTTTTTGAGGGAGTTTTTCGAATCGTTCAGAAAAAAGGATGATATGAGCCCAAAAGTATAAACGTATTTCAACAAGGATTACTTTTTCATATTCCTAGACAAACAATTGCAATTTTCGTGTTTTTTATACAAATAATTATCGTAATCTCAGTTAAAAAGTGTTTGAAAATTCAATTTTGGGCCGGCAGTTTCCAACCGCATCCAAATTTAGGCTTGAAATTTTGATTTTAAATCATTAGTAAAAATAATTTTTTGACATTATAATTGATTTAAAGGAACATTAAATGATTATAATGGTGATATTTTCCAAGATAATATTATGTTTTTTGATCCTTTTTATTTGATATTAGTTAATGCAAAAAACTCATTAAGTCAATTATAATCGATTATTTTATCTAATTTTGAGAAAAATGCAAAAGATTTATTTTAATCTTTGGATTCATTAGTTTTTTGTCGATAACAAACATCTAAAAAGAGTTGTCTTGTTACTTCGGTTTATCTGAACATAAAGTTCTACCACGATACAAAACATTCATAGCGATCCAATCAAAATAGTCAAAAGGTTCCCGCGGTAGAATAAAAATGACTCTTTCCATTTAAGAACAAAACTAAAATCTTGTGCTGATTTTTTATGCTTAAAAAACTTAAATAGCCTATCATAAACAACAAATAAACAATGATCAAATCTGAATTGATTTCAAAGCTGCTAAAAAAATTTTCCCATTTTCCATATCAAACAACCAAAAAATGTAAAATGTAGTTAATTTAGATGCAGAAATTAAATCGAAGATAAAACGGAACCCATAAAAGAGATTATAGTGGAAAACAATTATTTATAATCGATAAAGTTTTATTTTTGTGCAAAAATTTGAAGTTGGGAAGGAAATTTTTCATTATATTTGATTAAGATATTTTGTAATTATTTTTAGTTTGCTTACAGAAAAAAAAAATTTATGATCAAAAACTCATTCATTATGGTTATGGTAGGACTGGTAAAAGAGTCATAATATAATCGATTATAAAACGTTTGAAACTGGATTCAGTTGACCAATAAATTAGTTATCACTTTTGTAAACACCACATCATGTCAAAATGATATGCAATTCAACTGCTTCGCGCTAATTCATATATAACCCCAAATCTTTTATAATACTGCGTAGTAGCTTCAAACTATTGCACAACTGCTTATATATTGGAAACTTCCGAGTATTTTGTATATTGTTTGACGAATTTTTCGATTCTCTGATTATGAAAAACTAATCAAAAAAGACTAAAAAAAAACAATTTCATATACAGAAC
Organism: Symsagittifera roscoffensis; assembly: GCF_963678635.1. NCBI lineage: Eukaryota > Metazoa > Xenacoelomorpha > Acoela > Convolutidae > Symsagittifera > Symsagittifera roscoffensis. The sequence goes on from NC_087071.1 coordinate 3,192,174, forward strand.
AGTTGAAAGGTGGAATTCATGCTTTATATAGAAAGGAGTCTTTTTCTCTTAATAAATGTACAAAACTTTTGTATGAAGTGATCCAAGGTTGTCAATTTTTAACGGAAATCATACTGAACTAAAGACTGGAAACAATGATGCCCCTTTCTTTTGTGGAAAATGGTGACCAATCAATTTTATAATTTCGTACTAAAACAAGAATAGGGGGTTACTGTGCAAACAGCAAAGAATTGGCACACCAAATTCTAAAAAGATTTATTATTTTTTCAAATTAAGTCGTTTTTTTATGTGTTGTGATAAGATCTGAACGAAAAAAGAATAAGTATATTCGGCATTTTTTCTTAACTTCAAAAAATTGTTCATTTTTTTGCAGAAGTTTTTTTTGATTTTTGAAATTTGTGATTCCCAAAATGGCGTTTAAAACTCCTACAAATAACTTCAACCGAGCATTACTAAGTTTTTTCGGCTTAATTTTAGCTTGAATTAGCTATTGTAGGACTGCATGCTCACCTTACTCCTTATTAGCTCGAAATTAGACCAAACATGAAAAAACTCTAACCAGTTTTTCTCAGTACCTTTTTTGAACTAGAACGACTAAAAAGATTTAATATGATATATGATTCGACCCTTTTCGATATTTTTTTGATACCTGACTTTGCGTGGAACACAAAAAGAAAAAAGCTCAAAAAAAACTAAAACACTCCTGAATACAAATGGTTCGGAACAAAAGGTATGATAAGCGTTTTCAAATGTCCACAAAAAATATTATCGAGGAAGAATGGTTCTGTTTTTGGGTGTAAAATTTTTTCCATAATAAAAATACTTTTCGAAGCAAAAATATTTCGGAAAAATTTATTTGCAATTTTTTCTCTCAAAAGTAAGGGGCAAAGAAGACAGTAACAAAAAAAATCAAAATAGCTGTTTGAGATGAAGCCAGTTTTTTTATTTGTTTGTTGTTAAATGGTTCGATAGAAATAAGCCATCTAAAAAAATCATAGTTTTCGAGCGAGGAATTTTTCAAAGTAGATTCACCGAACCTTGTTTAGAAAAAGTAGTTTCTTTTTAGTTCTACGTATAGAAAAGTATATTAGCGGAAAAGTATTTGGGACCTGAATGCTTTTTATTTGCATTTCCTTTTGGGAAAACACTTTTTCAATAAATTTTTGGACAACTTTTCATTAATGGAAATACTTTCAGTCAAACTTTTGCATGATAAAAATATTTTTAAAGTCAATTAAATGCATTGTTTAGATAAAGAGCTGGTCGTAGAAAGTTTTATATGATTTTCAAGGAGTATTTGATGATTGGACCATTCTTTGAAATTACATGAATGGTTTTCTGATAGAATTATTTAATTAATTTATGTCCATTTGAAATGCCCTACCATTTCCAAAAAATTGAAAACCTGAATGTCGATGTAGCTTTTTATTCAATTATGGTACACCGGGAATGTTCAATCAAACTGTTTTCTTCAACTTTTCCAACAAATCTTGCATTTATCTAAACAAACAAAATAGGCAATTACGTTGGTTTAGAGTTTGTCTTGCCATTTTCAATCAGAACATGTCACAAAGGCAGCTAAAAAAAAAGATAATATTAAAAAGGCGTCTGGCCAGTTTTGCTTGATCAAATTTCATTCCAGTTGCTGAGATATCCATTTATTTTTCCGCATTGGCAAAGATGTTTTCATTTATCTTTCACATAACTAGAATAATTTGCAATATTTTTTTAACTCAGCGCTCGTAAAATTCTACAAATAAGAAGCTACTGTGATTTGTAGAAATCGTTACAAATAATTATATAACGACTAGAAATTTTTGCAACGTTTTTTGAACGAGAATTAAGATACACATGTTCGGTTTTCTTTCCACGAAAATTTAAAAGGCTTGCGTCACATTCGTAGTCTGTTGAAACCAACTTTTTTATCTCAATTTTTTGACCTCATGAATGAGTTTGTAGATATGCAAATTGGCATCATCCGTTTTTTCTTTCTGGGATTATTAGTGAGTTATCCATCTTTTTAATTCCCTCATTTATCAATCTCTGACTTCAACTCCAAACAATGTGGAAATACCAGTCTTTTTATTGACAAACTTGAAATCGGGTTATATAACCCAGTTTTTGTTTATGAATATAAAATGATAAAAAACATAATAAAATTATCGAAAAAAAACTCAAACATTTTATAATCAATATTCAATAGTTTTGGTCAAGTTTCACAGTTGAACTAACAGCCTTTATGCCGATCGCCAAAAAATTCAAAAATTGAAACTATAATTCTATCAAAAATTTCGAGGTAAAAAATTTGCACGCCTGCTTTTTACTTCTACCGCAGGGTTTTCGAGTCAGTGTTTTCTGCTGCTCACAACTAAAAAAAAAAATTTTTTTGGAAAAAATAAGAAAACTATACTACCTTGTATTTTGGTTTTCAGATGCTGTTTTCAATATTATTTGTGTACTTTATCAGTTAGCATACTATTAAACTTTCACAACTTGTCAACCTACCAGACTGTTGCAATTATCATTTGTTACAATTTTCAAAGAAGGTTCCCCAAAAGGTGACGAAACTCTATGAACAGTTTTTCAAAGATCACTAAAAATTGATTTGAAATTCAATATCATTTGTCATCATTTGAAATAATTCTATTTGTACGAGGGGTCTGCAAATCAAATATAGTCGCTGTTGGAAGATATTCCACTTATTATTGAACTTTTACCACTCAAGTTCGTGATTGCCAATATTACAACCTGAAGGTAATTTGAAATAGCTCTGCTCTGGCTCAAATAAAAAAAAATCTCCCTGAGGAGAAATTCATTGCTATGTAATTAAATGAATTGTAAATATATATGAGCAGCTTTTGAACTGCCGTACAAATTGTGGTTATGGTTTAAAAATTAGTCAAGTTTTTGTGTTGTTTTTTTATTTTTGTCTCAAACTTTTGTGAGATTTTTTAGAATATATATTTTTTTAAATATATTGATTTATCATTTTTACCCATACCAGAGAAGGTAAAAACTGTAAAAATACTCAAACCAAAAATACTTTTGCAATTCAAATCAAACAAAGATAAGTTCTTGTAACAATACCCTGTATTAGTAATGTAGTTTAACAACTAAAAGAAGATGAAGAAGTAAAATTAGGTTAAAACTGGAACAGTATTTGCCTTGATATCACCATAGAGAATCCAAATAGCTTGCTTGGAAAATTACAAAAACAAGCTGAGCAGCATTGATCTGATCCATTTTCCAACTAAATTTTGAAAGTGATTGAAACTTTCATTCAACTAAAGTACACCTGAATTAATCATTAACGCTGCAGTTTAATCCTTTTTCGCAGTACATAAAAAAACACGCGTCAATTACTTTCAATAAAATATAATTCTTCCATTTTCGATTAGAACTTGGCACAAATGCGGATAAAATGAAAAAGTATACTAAATTCAGTAAGGCGTTTGACCAGTAATCACTTGATCAATTTTCTTTGAGTTGGTGATATTTCCGTTTGTTATTCCGCCACTCTGGCAAAGAGATATCCTTTTACCATTTATAAAATGTGCCATGTCACTACAACGCTTAATAATTTCTATCAAATAAGAAAATTAATTTTATGTTTTTTTTTACTTTTTGTAATTTTAACGTTTTTCATGTTGAGTGCCTTATTATTTTTTCAAATTCTCGCGCACATGTTTCGATGATGTTTTCACTTTGAATCCTGTTTTTTTCAATAAATACACTGAGAAATGTTTTTCACAATGTCATTACTCATCATTTTCTTGTTTCAAATAACAATCAATGCAAGTTAAATAGACGAGATCTGGATCCCAAAGAACACTTCTTCTAAAATTTTGTAGCCTCAGAAGAACAAGTTTTTGCTCATTTCAAAGGCGGATCAATTTTTTTGTGCAGTCCAGTCCACACTCCTTTGAGGCCCAAGGATGTTTCTAATTGAAATACATATGTAAGCGTGAACTTTAAAAGCTGTAAAATTAACGGTAATTAAGACCAGACGACGGAGCTGTCTAAGCTAAAGTCCTAACTGTAGGTCAATCTGCTTGGTGCATGTTCGAGCCATCCAAAATCATATGGCCATTGAGTTGTGAATAGGATTCGGTTACTATTTTAATATTACTATTATTACGTGATAACTACATCATAATTGTGTTATAGTTATTTATTTATCATGTATAAGGTAATAACTCCGGAAGCTGACTTAAAAATAAAAATAACTAAAATCAACTTTTTTTGACATTTCCTGACCTCAAAAAGACAGGTATGTGACGGCAAATTTTCTTGTTTTGCTGTCAATCATTACTGCTTCAATACGTATAATTAACGTCACTTACGCTCTTTTATACTTGATCTTTCGGATTTTTTTTGCAAAACAAAATTGCGTATTCCTCTTCCTTTTTTCCAACAAAGTGGATGGAACTTATTTTTGTGAACAGTGATTCCGTACTTTACTTGAGAACTATTACATTCCAATGAATCTACGATCCGTTTTACCCTGCATACCCACACCCGATTGAGAGGTAGAACTAATGGCAACTTTTGTCTCTTCAAACTTGCAAAAATATAGTTAGGCATATGGACACAAAGCCTGAAAAGCCTAAAAAATCCCAATGTCCACAAAGTTTTTTTGTAGAACTTCAATCAACATCACTTCAATTTGTTTTAAGGGACTGAAACGTTCCTAGTTTATAAAAAAATAATTAATTGTCATTTTATAACTGTCAAATGCAACTTTTTGACATTATAATTGATTAAATTTACCAAAATTAGATGTTTAAAGGAACATTAAATGATTATAATGGTGATATTTTCCAAAGTAGATTCACCGAACCTTGCTTAGAAAAATTGGCTTCTTTTTAGTTCTACGTATAGAAAAGTATATTAGCTGAAAAGTATATGGGACCTGAATGTTTTTTATTTGCATTTGCTTTTGGGAAAACCCTTTTTCAATAAGTTTTCGGACAACTTTTCTTTTATGGAAATAATTTCAGTCATACTTTTGCATGATAAAAAAAAATTTAAAGTCAATTAAATGCATTGTTTAGAGAAAGAGCTGGTCGTAGAAAGTTTTATATGATTTTCAAGGAGTATTTGATGATTGGACCAGTGTTTGAAATTACATGAACGTTTTTCTGATAAAATGGTTAGTTTATTTAACTAATTTATGACCGTTTGAAAAGCCCTATCATTTCCAAAAAAAAATAGAAAACCTGAATGTCGATGTAGCTTTTTATTCAATTATGGTACACCGGGAATATTCTGTCAAACGGTTTTCTTCAACTTTTTCCAACAAATCTTGCATTTATCTAAGCAAAACAAAATAAGCAATTACGTTGGCTTAGAGTTTGTCTTGCCATTTTCAATCGGAACATGTCACAAAGGCAGCTAAAAAAGAAAAATGATAATATCAGAAAGGCGTCCAACCAGTTTTGCTTGATCAAATTTCATTCCAGTTGCTGAGATTTCCATTTATTTTTCCGCATTGGCAAAGATGTTTTCATTTATCTTTCACATAACTAGAATAATTTGCAATATTCTTATTCTAACTCAGCGCTCGTAAACTTCTACAAATAAGAAGCTACTGTGATTTGCAGAAATCGTTACAAATAATTTTTATACGACTAGAAATTTTTGCAACGTTTTCTGAACGCGAATTAAGATACAAATTTTCCGTTTTCTTTCCACAAAAATTTAAAAGTTTTGCGTCAGATTCATAGTCCGTTTAAACCAACTTTTGCTCGAATTTTTCTGTCTTCATGAATGAGTTTGTAGATATGCAAATTGACATCATCCGTTTTTTTCCTTCGGGATTACCAGTGAGTTATTCGTCTTTTTAATTCGCTCCATTTATCAATCTCTGACTTTTGTAAACACCACATCATGTCAAAATGATATGTAATTCAACTGCTTTGCGCCAATTCATATTTAACCCCATATCTTTTATAATACTGCGTAGTAGCTTCAAACTACTGTACAACTGCTTATGTATTGGAAACTTCCGAATATTTTGTATATTGTTTGACGAGTTTTCCGATTCTCTGATAATGAAAAACTAATCAAAACAGACTATAAAAAACCAATTTGTTTTACAGAACAGTTGAAAGGTGGAATTCATGCTTTATATAGAAAGGAGTCTTTTTCTCTTGATAAATGAACAAGAATTTTGTATGAAGTGATCCAAGGGTGTCAATTTTTAGTGGAAATCATACTGAACTAAAGACTGGAAACAATGACGCCCCTTTCTTTCGTGGAAAATGGTGACCAATCAATTTTGTAATTTCGTACTAAAACAAGGATAGGGGGTTACTGTGCAAACAGCAAAGAATTGGCCCACCAAATTCTAAAAAGATTTATTATTTTTTCAAATTAAGTCGTTTTTTTTTCTGTGTTGTGATAAGATCTGAACAAAAAAAGAATAGGCATATTCGGCTTTTTTTCTTTATTTCAAAAAATTCTTCTTTTTTTGCAGAATTTTGTTTTGATTTTTGAAGTTTGTGATTCCCAAAATGGCGTTAAAATTTCCTACAATAAACTTCAACCGAGCAATAATAAGTTCTTACGGCTTAATTTTAGCTTGAATTAGCTATTGTAGGCCTACATGCTCACCTTACTCCTTATTAGCTCGAAATTAGACAAATCTAACCAGTTTTTCTAAGTACCTTTTTGAACTCGAACGACTAAAAAGATTTAATATGATATATGAATCGACCCTTTTCGATATTTTTTTTGATAACTGACTTTGCGTGGAACACAAAAAGAAAAAAGCTAAGAAAAACTAAAACACACCCGAATACAAATGGTTCGGAACAGAAGGTATGATAAGCGTTTTCAAATGTCCACAAAAAATATTATCGAGGAAGAAAGATTGGTTCTGTTTTTGGGCGTAAAATTTTTTCTATAATAAAAATGTTTTTCGAAGCAAAAATACTTTGAAAAATTCCTTGCTCGAAAACTATGATTTTTTTAGATTGCTTATTTCTATCGCACCATTTAACAACAAACAAGTAAAAAAAACTGGCTTCATCTCAAACAGCTATTTTGACTTTTCGTGTTACTGTCTTCTTTGCACCTTACTTTTCAGAAAAAAAATTGCATGTAAAATTTTCCAAAGTAGATTCACCGAACCTTGCTTAGAAAAATTGGCTTCTTTTTAGTTCTACGTATAGAAAAGTATATTAGCTGAAAAGTATATGGGACCTGAATGTTTTTTATTTGCATTTGCTTTTGGGAAAACCCTTTTTCAATAAGTTTTCGGACAACTTTTCTTTTATGGAAATAATTTCAGTCATACTTTTGCATGATAAAAAAAATTTTAAAGTCAATTAAATGCATTGTTTAGAGAAAGAGCTGGTCGTAGAAAGTTTTATATGATTTTCAAGGAGTATTTGATGATTGGACCAGTGTTTGAAATTACATGAACGTTTTTCTGATAAAATGGTTAGTTTATTTAACTAATTTATGCCCGTTTGAAATGCCCTATCATTTCCAAAAAAAATAGAAAACCTGAATGTCGATGTAGCTTTTTATTCAATTATGGTACACCGGGAATATTCTGTCAAACGGTTTTCTTCAACTTTTTCCAACAAATCTTGCATTTATCTAAGCAAAACAAAATAAGCAATTACGTTGGCTTAGAGTTTGTCTTGCCATTTTCAATCGGAACATGTCACAAAGGCAGCTAAAAAAGAAAAATGATAATATCAGAAAGGCGTCCAACCAGTTTTGCTTGATCAAATTTCATTCCAGTTGCTGAGATTTCCATTTATTTTTCCGCATTGGCAAAGATGTTTTCATTTATCTTTCACATAACTAGAATAATTTGCAATATTCTTATTCTAACTCAGCGCTCGTAAACTTCTACAAATAAGAAGCTACTGTGATTTGCAGAAATCGTTACAAATAATTTTTATACGACTAGAAATTTTTGCAACGTTTTCTGAACGCGAATTAAGATACAAATTTTCCGTTTTCTTTCCACAAAAATTTAAAAGTTTTGCGTCAGATTCATAGTCCGTTTAAACCAACTTTTGCTCGAATTTTTCTGTCTTCATGAATGAGTTTGTAGATATGCAAATTGACATCATCCGTTTTTTTCCTTCGGGATTACCAGTGAGTTATTCGTCTTTTTAATTCGCTCCATTTATCAATCTCTGACTTTTGTAAACACCACATCATGTCAAAATGATATGTAATTCAACTGCTTTGCGCCAATTCATATTTAACCCCAAATCTTTTATAATACTGCGTAGTAGCTTCAAACTACTGTACAACTGCTTATGTATTGGAAACTTCCGAATATTTTGTATATTGTTTGACGAGTTTTCCGATTCTCTGATAATGAAAAACTAATCAAAACAGACTATAAAAAACCAATTTGTTTTACAGAACAGTTGAAAGGTGGAATTCATGCTTTATATAGAAAGGAGTCTTTTTCTCTTGATAAATGAACAAGAATTTTGTATGAAGTGATCCAAGGGTGTCAATTTTTAGTGGAAATCATACTGAACTAAAGACTGGAAACAATGACGCCCCTTTCTTTCGTGGAAAATGGTGACCAATCAATTTTGTAATTTCGTACTAAAACAAGGATAGGGGGTTACTGTGCAAACAGCAAAGAATTGGCCCACCAAATTCTAAAAAGATTTATTATTTTTTCAAATTAAGTCGTTTTTTTTCTGTGTTGTGATAAGATCTGAACAAAAAAAGAATAGGCATATTCGGCTTTTTTTCTTTATTTCAAAAAATTCTTCTTTTTTTGCAGAATTTTGTTTTGATTTTTGAAGTTTGTGATTCCCAAAATGGCGTTAAAATTTCCTACAATAAACTTCAACCGAGCAATAATAAGTTCTTACGGCTTAATTTTAGCTTGAATTAGCTATTGTAGGCCTACATGCTCACCTTACTCCTTATTAGCTCGAAATTAGACAAATCTAACCAGTTTTTCTAAGTACCTTTTTTGAACTCGAACGACTAAAAAGATTTAATATGATATATGAATCGACCCTTTTCGATATTTTTTTTGATAACTGACTTTGCGTGGAACACAAAAAGAAAAAAGCTAAGAAAAACTAAAACACACCCGAATACAAATGGTTCGGAACAGAAGGTATGATAAGCGTTTTCAAATGTCCACAAAAAATATTATCGAGGAAGAAAGATTGGTTCTGTTTTTGGGCGTAAAATTTTTTCTATAATAAAAATGTTTTTCGAAGCAAAAATACTTTGAAAAATTCCTTGCTCGAAAACTATGATTTTTTTAGATTGCTTATTTCTATCGCACCATTTAACAACAAACAAGTAAAAAAAACTGGCTTTATCTCAAACAGCTATTTTGACTTTTCGTGTTACTGTCTTCTTTGCACCTTACTTTTCAGAAAAAAAATTGCATGTAAAATTTTCCAAAGTAGATTCACCGAACCTTGCTTAGAAAAATTGGCTTCTTTTTAGTTCTACGTATAGAAAAGTATATTAGCTGAAAAGTATATGGGACCTGAATGTTTTTTATTTGCATTTGCTTTTGGGAAAACCCTTTTTCAATAAGTTTTCGGACAACTTTTCTTTTATGGAAATAATTTCAGTCATACTTTTGCATGATAAAAAAAATTTTAAAGTCAATTAAATGCATTGTTTAGAGAAAGAGCTGGTCGTAGAAAGTTTTATATGATTTTCAAGGAGTATTTGATGATTGGACCAGTGTTTGAAATTACATGAACGTTTTTCTGATAAAATGGTTAGTTTATTTAACTAATTTATGCCCGTTTGAAATGCCCTATCATTTCCAAAAAAAATAGAAAACCTGAATGTCGATGTAGCTTTTTATTCAATTATGGTACACCGGGAATATTCTGTCAAACGGTTTTCTTCAACTTTTTCCAACAAATCTTGCATTTATCTAAGCAAAACAAAATAAGCAATTACGTTGGCTTAGAGTTTGTCTTGCCATTTTCAATCGGAACATGTCACAAAGGCAGCTAAAAAAGAAAAATGATAATATCAGAAAGGCGTCCAACCAGTTTTGCTTGATCAAATTTCATTCCAGTTGCTGAGATTTCCATTTATTTTTCCGCATTGGCAAAGATGTTTTCATTTATCTTTCACATAACTAGAATAATTTGCAATATTCTTATTCTAACTCAGCGCTCGTAAACTTCTACAAATAAGAAGCTACTGTGATTTGCAGAAATCGTTACAAATAATTTTTATACGACTAGAAATTTTTGCAACGTTTTCTGAACGCGAATTAAGATACAAATTTTCCGTTTTCTTTCCACAAAAATTTAAAAGTTTTGCGTCAGATTCATAGTCCGTTTAAACCAACTTTTGCTCGAATTTTTCTGTCTTCATGAATGAGTTTGTAGATATGCAAATTGACATCATCCGTTTTTTTCCTTCGGGATTACCAGTGAGTTATTCGTCTTTTTAATTCGCTCCATTTATCAATCTCTGACCTTAACTTCGAACAATGTGGAAATACCACAAGTTTGTCTATTGACAAACTTGAAATCGGGTTATATAACCCAGGTTTTGTTAATGATTATAAAATGATAGAAAACATAATAAAACTATCGGAAAAAAAACTCAAATATGTTTTTTCATAATCAATGTTCAATAGTTTTGGTCAAGTTTCACAGTTGAACTAACAGCCTTTATGCCGATTGCCGAAAAGTTCAAAATACGAAACTATAATTCTATCAAAAATTTCGAGGTAAAAAATTTGCAAGCCTGCCTTTTACTTCTACCGCAAGATTTTCGAGTCAGTGTTTTCTGCTGCTCACAACTAAAAAAAAAAATTTTTGAAAAAAAAAAAGAAAACTATACTACCTTGTATTCTGGTTTTCAGATGCTGTTTTCAATCTTATTTGTGTACTTCATCAGTTAGCATACTATTAAACTTTCACAACTTGTCAACCTATCAGATTGTTGCAATTATCATTTGTTACAATTTTCAAAGAAGGTTCCCCAAAAGGCGACGAATTTCCAAGAACAGTTTTTCAAAGATCACTAAAAATTGATTTGAAATTCAATATCATTTGTCATCATTTGAAATAATTCTATTTGTACGAGGGATCTGCAAATCAAATATAGTCGCTGTTGGAAGATATTCCACTTATCAAGTGTGAATCAAACTCTTACCCCTCAAGTTCGTTATTGCCAATATTACAATCTGAAGGTAATTTACAATAGCTCTACTCTGGCTCAAATAAAAAAAAATCACCCTGAGGAGCAATTCATGCTTTGTAAATAAATGACTGGTAAATATATATACGCAGCTTTTGAACTGCCGTACAAATAGTGGTTATGGTTTAAAAATTAGTTAAGTTTTTGTGTTGTGTTTTTATTTTTGTCTCAAACTTTTGTGAGATTTTTTAGAATATATATTTTTAAAATATATTGATTTAAATTTTTACCCATACCAGAGAAGGTAAAAACTGTGAAAATACTCAAACCAAAAATTCTTGTGCAATCAATTGTTTTATGTCTTCAAATCAAACAAAGATAAGTTCTTGTAACATTACCCTGTTTTAGTAATGTAGTTTAACAACTAAAAGAAGATGAAGAAGTAAAATAGGTTAAAATTGGAACGGTTTTTGCCTTAACATCACCATAGAGAATCCAAACGGCTTGCTTGGAAAATTACAAAAACAAGTTGAGCAGCATTGATCTGATCCATTATCCAACAAACTTTTGAAAATGATTGAAACTTTCATTCAACAAAAGTACACCTGAATTAATCATTAGCGCTGCAATTCAATCCTTTTTCCCGGGATTCTCGCAATTTGCAGTACATAAAACAAAAAAAAACACGCGTCAATTACTTTCAATAAAAGATAATCCTTCCATTTTCGATTAGAGCTTGGCACAAATGCGGATAAAATGAAAAAGTATACTAAATTCAGTAAGGCGTTTGACCAGTAATCACTTGATCAATTTTCCTTTCAGTTGGTGATATTTCCGTTTGTTATTCCGCCACTCTGGCAAAAAGATTTTCTTTTACAATTTATAAAATGTGCCATGTCACTACAACGCTTTATAATTTCTATCAAATAAGAAAATTAATTTGATATTTTTGTTACTTTTTGTAATTTTAACGTTTTTCATGGTGAGCGCCTTATTACTTTTTTTTCAAATTCTCGCGCACATGTTCAATTTTGGATGATGTTTTCACTTTGAATCCTGTTTTTGTCAAAGATTACACTGAGAAATGTTCTTCACAATGTCATTACCCATCATTTTCTTGTTTCAATTAGCAATCAATGCAAGTAAAATAGACGAGATCGGGATCCCAAAGAACAATTCTTCTAAAATTTTGTTGCCTCAGAAGAACAAATTTTGCTCATTTTAAACGCGGTTCACATTGTTTTTTGTCATGTGCACAAAATAATGTGAATGCGTACAAGATTGTTTCGGCCTATCAAACGTAGCACATTTTGACTGTCTTGTCTATCAGACTCGTAGCACTCAGGTTTCTTACTAGTAATTTGATCTCAAACTAATTTACTATAGCTCTTCTCAACTCTGAGCAAGTTATCTGTCTAATTTCAGGGTAATTTTAGCAGAATAGTTCATAGTAGGGGTACCGTTTAAACATCCGATATGTTAAACAACCAAAGAAACTGCTCTAACATCCAAAAAATAGCTTTACTAGGTCAAATATCCGACATTTTTCAAAAAGTAGGGCAAAGATCCAGTTTCTACCGTTCGTTTAACAAATGCTATACTGGTCGATTGAAGGCGGATTTCCGCGGTCGAGCCAACGTATTGCGAGCTTGTCAACAGCAGGTAAGGACTCTAAATAAAATTTAGAGACGTTTATTGCCAACAAAGGATGAAGCGCGCAAAACGCTCCCTTCAATTACCTTAAAACGAGAATCGGCTAAGTTGGAATTGGATAAATTAAATTTATTTCAAAATTCTAGCATCATATTATTACATAGTTTTAGTAAAAGTGTGGATGTTTGACATAGCGGATGTTTGACATATCGGACGTTTGCTCCAGACGCAATTATTAAACTCAATTTACCAGTTTTTGTACTGAGTTAACCTTTGAGTGTTAATGCAGAGTAATGTAACCAAAAACCTAGCGTCATTTCAATTAAGACCAACTTTGAGAGCTAAATTTTGCACTACGGATAAATAAATAGTGGTAGGCATTAAGATCATAGATCAGTTGTTCTAAACTTGAATAGATTAGCCCACAACCTGATTAAACTGGCAGTTTTTCCACTTAAGATTTTAGGTAATTTATACTTTTAGTTTTGAAATCAAGAAATCAATATCTTCATTGAAGTATCGAATTTTTCGAGTTTTTTATGGTGAGCGCCTTATTATTTTTTTTCAAATTCTCGCGCACATGTTCAATTTTGGATGATGTTTTCACTTTGAATCCTGTTTTTGTCAAAGATTACACTGAGAAATTTTCATCACAATGTCATTACCCATCATTTTCTTGTTTCAATTAGCAATCAATGCAAGTAAAATAGACGAGATCGGGATCCCAAAGAACAATTCTTCTAAAAAATTTTTGCCTCAGAAGAACAAATTTTGCTCATTTTAAACGCGGTTCACATTGTTTTTTGTCATGTGCACAAAATAATGTGAATGCGTACAAGATTGTTTCGGCCTATCAAACGTAGCACATTTTGACTGTCTTGTCTATCAGACTCGTAGCACTCAGGTTTCTTACTAGTAATTTGATCTCAAACTAATTTACTATAGCTCTTCTCAACTCTGAGCAAGTTATCTGTCTAATTTCAGGGTAATTTTAGCAGAATATTTCATAGTAGGGGTACCGTTTAAACATCCGATATGTTAAACAACCAAGGAAACTGCTCTAACATCCAAAAAATAGCTTTACTAGGTCAAATATCCGACATTTTTCAAAAAGTAGGGCAAAGATCCAGTTTCTACCGTTCGTTTAACAAATGCTATACTGGTCGATTGAAGGCGGATTTCCGCGGTCGAGCCAACGTATTGCGAGCTTGTCAACAGAAGGTAGGACTCTAAATAAAATTTAGAGACGTTTATTGCCACCAAAGGATGAAGCGCGCAAAACGCTCCCTTCAATTACCTTAAAACGAGAATCGGCTAAGTTGGAATTGGATAAATTAAATTTATTTCAAAATTCTAGCATCATATTATTACATAGTTTTAGTAAAAGTGTGGATGTTTGACATAGCGGATGTTTGACATATCGGATGTTTGCTCCAGACGCAATTATTAAACTCAATTTACCAGTTTTTGCACTGAGTTAACCTTTGAATGTTAATGCAGAGTAATGTAACCAAAAACCTAGCGTCATTTCAATTAAGAGCAACTTTGAGAGCTAAATTTTGCACTACGGATAAATAAATAGTGGTAGGCATTAAGATCATAGATCAGTTGTTCTAAACTTGAATAAATTAGCCCACAACCTGATTAAACTGGCAGTTTTTCCACTTAAGATTTTAGGTAATTTATACTTTTATTTTTGAAATCAAGAAATCAACATCTTCATTGAAGTATCGAATTTTTCGAGTTTTTTATGGTGAGCGCCTTATTATTTTTTTTCAAATTCTCGCGCACATGTTCAATTTTGGATGATGTTTTCACTTTGAATCCTGTTTTTGTCAAAGATTACACTGAGAAATTTTCTTCACAATGTCATTACCCATCATTTTCTTGTTTCAATTAGCAATCAATGCAAGTAAAATAGACGAAATCGGGATCCCAAAGAACAATTCTTCTAAAAAATTTTTGCCTCAGAAGAACAAATTTTGCTCATTTTAAACGCGGTTCACATTGTTTTTTGTCATGTGCACAAAATAATGTGAATGCGTACAAGATTGTTTCGGCCTATCAAACGTAGCACATTTTGACTGTCTTGTCTATCAGACTCGTAGCACTCAGGTTTCTTACTAGTAATTTGATCTCAAACTAATTTACTATAGCTCTTCTCAACTCTGAGCAAGTTATCTGTCTAATTTTAGGGTAATTTTAGCAGAATAGTTCATAGTAGGGGTACCGTTTAAACATCCGATATGTTAAACAACCAAAGAAACTGCTCTAACATCCAAAAAATAGCTTTACTAGGTCAAATATCCGACATTTTTCAAAAAGTAGGGCAAAGATCCAGTTTCTACCGTTCGTTTAACAAATGCTATACTGGTCGATTGAAGGCGGATTTCCGCGGTCGAGCCAACGTATTGCGAGCTTGTCAACAGAAGGTAGGACTCTAAATAAAATTTAGAGACGTTTATTGCCATCAAAGGATGAAGCGCGCAAAACGCTCCCTTCAATTACCTTAAAACGAGAATCGGCTAAGTTGGAATTGGATAAATTAAATTTATTTCAAAATTCTAGCATCATTTTATTACATAGTTTTAGTAAAAGTGTGGATGTTTGACATAGCGGATGTTTGACATATCGGATGTTTGCTCCAGACGCAATTATTAAACTCAATTAACCAGTTTTTGTACTGAGTTAACCTTTGAGTGTTAATGCAGAGTAATGTAACCAAAAACCTAGCGTCATTTCAATTAAGAGCAACTTTGAGAGCTAAATTTTGCACTACGGATAAATAAATAGTGGTAGGCATTAAGATCATTGATCAGTTGTTCTAAACTTGAATAGATTAGCCCACAACCTGATTAAACTGGCAGTTTTTCCACTTAAGATTTTAGGTAATTTATACTTTTAGTTTTGAAATCAAGAAATCAATATTTACTAAGACCGACTGAGGTTCATTCTAACCAGAAATAAGAATTAAAAAATGCTGTTGCAGTTATCCAAAATCAGAATTGTAAAAGTTTAACAGGCAGGTGGCTTAGTTCTGCTTCATTAGTTTAAAAGACGGTTACCGGTCAAAGTTCCTTTTTATCTTTCTTGTTTTCTCGCTCAACTTCTGAAAAGCTACTTACCTGTTTTCACATACTCTTCTGCTTATCTGCAGTAACTTTTTTTCATAATTTAATTTATAAAAACTACAGCTCTTTCTGTTCATCCAAATCATAGACCTAGAAAAAATATATTTTTGGATCTTCCAAACAGAATTTCAAAATAGGTTTAATGCCATCTAATCACTAAACACTAAACCTTACCAACTCAACTTAAATAATAATTGTTATCTTTGTGATTAAACTTTCTTTCCACGATTATGAAGACTTTAACGGTCCTGCAAACTGTACAACCGGCCATTTTTTTTAGAAACTCCGGCAATTTCCCCAATTTAATCTCAACTGTCAGCCCGAAGTGACAAGAAGCTCGAAAAAATGACATTTGGTAATTCTAGCATCATTTTATTACATAGTTTTAGTAAAAGTGTGGATGTTTGACATAGCGGATGTTTGACATATCGGATGTTTGCTCCAGACGCAATTATTAAACTCAATTAACCAGTTTTTGTACTGAGTTAACCTTTGAGTGTTAATGCAGAGTAATGTAACCAAAAACCTAGCGTCATTTCAATTAAGAGCAACTTTGAGAGCTAAATTTTGCACTACGGATAAATAAATAGTGGTAGGCATTAAGATCATTGATCAGTTGTTCTAAACTTGAATAGATTAGCCCACAACCTGATTAAACTGGCAGTTTTTCCACTTAAGATTTTAGGTAATTTATACTTTTAGTTTTGAAATCAAGAAATCAATATCTTCATTGAAGTATCGAATTTTTCGAGGTTTTTATTTTGATCGGAAATATAAGTCTGAATGAAAAAAAAACTTCCCAAGCAAAAACATTTAGTTAAATTCTGTGGGAGAGAAAGTCGAAAAAAAACAAGAAGAAGCGAATGTGTTGACTGAGAATATGTGAATGATTTCATAATTGAAAGCAAAGTAAATGAAATTAATTAAAAGACAGACATCAGCTATTACTGAAAAACAAAATTGTACCTAATATGAGACCCATTCCGCAGAAACCGACAAAACAAGTAAGTTGCTTAAAGTGTTTTGAAAAAAACCTGTCTCACTGATATAAGTGATTAGTTGATTTGAGTTGGACCTAGCTGTAACAACAAGAGGCTGCTTATCATACAACTTCGTACAGTTCCATAGAAACAGAAAATGCTAAGAAAATTCTAAGAAAAACATTTTTTCATATATGGAAATTGTAGGACTAAAATTATGGTTTAATCAAAACTAGAGTCACCAAAAGGTTGGTCCTCTGGAATTTACAATGCATTGGAAACGACCTGAATTGTGTAAGAGTTCTCTTAACAAATCGTATACTTGAAAGCATCAAACTTTTATTTTTTTTTTGCAAAAATTTTCAAGATGATTATTTTTGAAATTAAAACTAAGCCTGTTTGGAAAAAAAGGGAAAACTTGGGAAAAAGTTTGTTTGAAAACAAAATACGATTTGCGATTGAAAAAAATTTTGGGGCAATTTCAATATTACGTGGAAAAACTTTTGTTGTCGCCATCAAAAAAAATGCTAGTCATACAATTTTCATATATAGATCATATACCATTTTTTTCATCTCCAGACTGTTTTATTGGGTTCAAATAGCCGCAGAAACTAGTTCGAATCTTTTCTCAATGATTTTTTTAAAATGTATGTATATTGTATGATTAGCATTTTTCCATACATTCGGTGTATGTTATTGTATGATAAGCATTTTTGGTGTATGGAGGTCAACCCGTGTTGTTGGATATATTTAAAAAATCCCCCTATGGTATCTACTTAACAATCTAATTTTGTTGCATGCCGATCGGTTGAAAATTCGATTGTTTTAATCTACGGAACAATCCCCCTCCACTATCTTAAAAAAGGGGGGTTTTTAAGTAGATCCGGCTACTCTTGTTACATGTTTTTTTATACAGCAATTTGCAGGGCTTCTGTGTTTACTGTGAACAAGTCATTTAACGCTGTTAGTATTTTTATTGAAACCGCTTTGATAAAAATCAGTTTCTAAAATAAAAAATTATAAGAATTTACTGTTTGTTACTTACCTCGAAATTGCAAGGTGAACAGTGCCAATTACACGAAAAAGTTTTCATGGTCGTCAAAAACGGATCATTTGTTAGAAGTTGTAACGTTTCTTTTTTTTTCATGAAGCGGTATCAGCAAACAGTGAGGCGTGTTTGAAATCACAAAAATTGTTTGCTGAACACTTTTTATGACACTTTTTATCTTTTTTTTTGAAAACAAAGTTCTTGTGTTACGTTTCTTTTAAGATAATTACATGATTACAATCTTTAAAGTTAACCATTTTTATTTGAACAAAAATTGAAGCATATCCGAATACGCTGTAGAACGAATTGACAACCTGTTTACAACTGCGCAAGATTTAGCACGATTTTTGACATAGTGTTTTTGTCCGCTCGAACAACTGCAAAACAATAAAGAATGGCTCAATAAGCTTATGGCGCCTTCGCTTTAAAATTGAGGTCATAGACCGACTGAGGTTCATTCTAACCAGAAGTAAGAATTAAAAAATGCTGTTGCAGTTATCCAAAATCAGTATTGTAAAAATTACACAGGCAGGTGGCTTAGTTCTGCTTGATTAGTTTAAAAGACGGCTACCGGTCAAAGTTCCTTTTTCTCTTTCTTGTTTTCTCGCTTAACTTCTGAAAAGCTACTTACTTGTTTTCACATACTCTTCTGCTTATCTGCAGTAACTTTTTTTTGTAATTTAATTTATACAAACTTCAACTCTTTCTGTTAATCAAAATCATAGACCTAGAAAAAATATTTTTTCGGATCTTCCAAACAGAATTTCAAAATAGGTTTAAGACCATCTAATCTCTAAACATTAAACCTTACCAAATCAACTTAAATATTAATTGTTATCTTTGTGATTAAACTTTCTTTCCACTTTTATGAAGACTTTAACGGCCCTGCGAACTGTACAACCGGTCATTTTTTTTAGAAGTTCCGGCAATTTCCCCAAATTAATCTCAACTGTCAGCCCGAAGTGACAAGAAGCTCGAAAAAATGACATTTGGTAAGAAAAAACTTATTCGAAATTTAGGTAAAATTTTCCAAAAAACCATAACTTTTTTGATAGCGGCAGTTTTTAAGGCGCAAAAGGAAATTTGTAGTGATTGCAAAAAAAAATGTTTTTTGGGTGCCTAACGTTGTCTTGATCAACCAAAAACTGTTTTTTTTTGGTTTTTGTTGTTGTTTTTGAATTGATAAACTGTGGTTTTTTGATCTTTTTGGTTTTTTAGTATGACCCAGCCAAAAACAATGTTGTCAGAAATTACAATCGAAATTAGTTTTTTACCAGGAATTTCAGTCAGATTTATGCAATTTTATTTTTTAATGATACTGCGTGTAGAACATGTAAAAACGAAGTCTAATCTCCGCAAAAAAGGGTACCAGATCACATTGGTGTTTTAGTGCTTTTTGCTTAAAACGGTTAGCTTTTAATTTTTGTGGCGGCTAAAGTATATGTGAAAGTATCGGTGTTAGCTAAATTTAATTTTCCCTTTTAAACATGATACCCGGTTTAATCAAAAATGTTTCTCATACAATTTTCATATAGGAAAAAATGCTTATAATACAATTTGTACAATTACATAAATACAGAAAATGTTGAGGAAACTCTGAAATAAGCTTTTTTCATTTATGAAAAATGTAGGACAAGAATTTTTTTCATAACCAAAAAAAAATATATATTTTTTTAATATTTAATTCTGAAAAATTTTGGGATGTGTTCGTGGCCGAACACAAGTGACTAAACCCATCGTTTACTCAAAACTAGAGTCACCACAGTGTTCAACGTCTGACAATGCATTGGAAACGACCTGAATTGTGTAAGAGTTCTTTTCACAAATCATATACTGAAAGCATCAAACTTTTAAATTTTGGCAAAATCTTTCATAGATGATTTTTCTAAAAAGAATTTTCAAATTATCGGACATTGATCAAGGCATATACAAACATGCCATACAAAAGAAATAGGAGTTTTTAGCCCGTTCGAAGAAAGTTATCCTGAGAAACAGAGAAAAAAAATCTAATTTATGTGTATCCAGGACTACGTTATGCAGAGAAAAATTTGCAAGCAAAAAACATTCGCGTACAAAATTCGATTTGCGGTTGAAAATTTAAATGGCAATTTCAATTTTACTTCAATTTCAAGTTGCCATCCAAAAGTGCTATTCATACAATTTTCAGATATAGAAATTGTATGATAATCATTCTCTTCCAAAAAAAAAGAAACATAGTTTTTTTCATCACCAGACTGTTTTATTGGGTTGAAATAGCCGCAAAAACTAGTTTGCATCTTTTCTCAATAATTTTCTTACATTGAATGAATTTTATATGACTAGCACTTTTCCATACATTTGATGTATGGAATTGTATGATCAGCATTTTCGGTGTATGGAATTGTAAGATAAGCACTTTCGGTTAATGGAGGTCAACCCGGATAGTTTGTGTGTGCTTAAGGCAGTTTTCAAGACACAAAAAAATCATGAGCATCTTATTGTCTTTTTCCTTTTTAAACAAAAATGTTTGTATTGTTTGTAATGTGATAAGGTTTAACACTTAATGAGTATTGTTCATACTCTGAAAGAGATAAAGAGCTAAATTGCTGAAACTTGAAATTTTGAAGACAACACAGTTATTTTTGCTGATGCTGATGCAAATAGCTTTCACACTACTAGGACAAAGGGTGTAATGTGATA
>NC_087071.1:3212991-3400501 GCF_963678635.1 Symsagittifera roscoffensis
CATCGATTTCGTGGCATTTTTCCCGCTAACTTAGCATTTAATACAATATTGAAACGCGACAATACTTTCATGATAGTCAACGCATCAAACTCAGACCAGCCAGGAACTCATTGGTTACTGTTTGCTCAAGCTGGTGGTCAAATCTTTTTTGCAGATCCTCTTGGACGAAGCCTACACAACTATCCACATGTATACAAAAATATGAGACGTTCTATCCATGAGGGAAACCAAATACTGATGAATAAGCCAATCCAATCAGCTAACTCGGTCTTGTGTGGACTTTATTGTATTTATGTTGCTCATGTTATAATTTCTTCTAGGTTTCCTATAGGTTTCAAGGTTAACGATCATGACATGATGCGTTTTGCTAAACATATGATGTTATAATTTTGTGATACTGTTGCATTTCTTTAATGATTTATAATTGATTTTTTTTTAAAAAAAACATGTTTTATGGTTGCTAGAACACATACCGCTGGAATTATCTCAGAAATGTTTTTTTTCAAAAATTGTATTTCTTCTCCATTATAAATTTAACAAACAAAGTATTCGAATCAATCTCTAATCGACCATACCCACTCAAAATAATATCAATGATTTTTGAAAATTCGGCAGCATTATCCCCATTCAAAATTCGAATAAAACGTTCAATGGTTACATTAGTAATTAGATCAGTTTGAGTTTGAATGGATCGAGTCTGTGATGCAAAGCAAATCTGTGGCAATCGTTTTCGCAAAGAAACTCCAGCGGTGTCAAGGTTGTTAGTCGAATTGTAGTTAACAGCCAATTTCATTTTTTCCATCAGTGGTCTTGATAGATGATATTTGCTGCACCGCATAATCAAATATTTAAAGGATGAAAGGAGGCAAGGCACAATAAAAGATTTTAAGGTCATCTTGTTAACTGCTTCAGTGCATTCTTTTGTAACTTCGATAAGAACGTGGTAATGTGGCTGACCATTGGCAGGAGATTGGGAACAAAAATCGTTCTGATTTGAATGGACTGCAAATGCAAAGTTCGTATTAGACGGAAGGTCAGAAACGTCGGGTTCATTGTTCAGAAAAAAAAATTTAAAGTTTTTCCGAAATTGTTTAAAGTATTCCGGCGATTGTTCATACATTGCTTCAACCATTCTGATAATTAATAAATGAAACTGGGTTTTTTTTTTCCAATTACTCAAGCCACTCTACTTTTTTTGTTGGAATAATCTTCTTCATCATCCTCTCCGTTTTCACTATTACAGTCTTTTTCGGAGTAAACCGATCGTTTTGATTTATATCGTCGTTTTTGAGGTTTATCGTTTCCTGTTGTGGAAGTTGAAATCTTTTCACCAGTTGGTGCTTTGATCATTTTTTTTACTTTTGAATAATTATCTGCTAAGCTATCAAATTCTTTCGTCGTCAAAGTAACTGCTTGATACATTTTGAACACTTCTTCGTCAGTTTTCTTAAACAATTTTAGTGTAATATAGGTACCTGTTTTTTCAAATGTTTTTGTTCCAACTCTGACTATACGTTTTTCTCCTGAAGAAATATCACGAAAGTCATCAAAAAAGTTAGTATCACTTTCAAGCGTGTACATAGTTGGGTAGCGGTAATTTTATTCAACCGTATCAGTCAAGAGACAATTTAAGAATGATTTACCCAGCCGGTGAATAGCTTAACTCGGGCGATTTCTTTTACGGTATTCCTTAAGCTTCATTGGGGACTTTTAATTAGTTTGCAGTTGGAAATTTATGAGTTTAAGTTATACATGTCAAATCTGTCTGGCAAATTCCCGTTTTAGCTCATAAATCTCAACGGTTTTACCCTGGCGGCATGCCTGTTATCTCTTTGAAGTGTAAAACTTCTGTCATTTGTGCTTAGGGTATCATAAAAAGGCGCCATGCTGTTTCTTTGAAGTATAGATTTTCAAAGCGTTCACATTTCTACTTTAATTGCAAAAGCCCTGAAAACATATTAAAATTTTACAAAACCCGATCTATGGTAATTGGCTAAAACTAAACCACCAGCAATAAAAAACTAAAAGTGGTACGTCAAACTAAATCGACTCGCTATTTTCATTCAATCTCTCAAAATCAAACAAAACAAAATTTTCAACGATGGCAACTCCACTGCAAATTATTTCAATTAATTCACTTGAAAGAGCTATATTGTACCAAACTTATACCAGAGATTCTATCGTAGTGGTTCAACAGGAACGGAAAATGCGTCATCGAAACGCAAGTCCTTTGAACGATCTTGATCCAGGAAGCAGAGAATTCGATGAATGGGTCACTAAAAACCATATGATGTTACCCCATTATTTGCTAGATCAAATTGGTATCCTCATACAAAGCAGAAAACAGGTCTACGAGAGTTGTTGTGTGACTGAATCGTATCCTGCGCTGAAGCGCACAGATATTCAAGACCCTACTTGCCTTGATCGTTCACCGAGAAAAATACTGTTCAACTACGATTGCCAATCGATCCCCTTTTACGAAAATCAGGAAGGATCCATTAGAGATTTAGCAGAGCGAGAAAACTACTGGAACATTGAGTCGATTGAATCACCAGATTCAACAGAGAAAAAAGATGAGGACCAGCAGACGCCCAAAACCCCAATAAAACCGGATATCTTTTCAATCACTCAACATCAGCAGCAGCAAACTTCTTCTGCTTCTTCTTTTTCCGGCAGTCAAAGTCCCACTGCACCAAAGTTAGTAGCTGAGACACCGCCTATCAATGCTTGCTATGCGCCAAAAAAACGCAAACTGCAATTTAGAGATCTCTGAAAACTCAAAAAAAAATTTGTTTCCACCGAGAGTGCACCAGTTTGGGGTTTATTATTTAGTTTGATAAGTTTTTTTTATTATTGTGGCTGAATCTTTGCTTACGTTTTGTTTATGATTTTTCTAATTTAATGCTTGCTCTCTAACTTTTTTTTTTTCAGAAATCTTTGAAAGAATAAAACTAAACAAAAAGAAACATATTTTAAATTTTTTTTGTTTTTGAAAAAAAATTAAGAGTTTCAAAATTTTGTTTGAAACAAACAGTGGTATCAAAAATTATCCTCTGGTTTCGACCAGTAGTAGGTGATCAACTTAGCTAATGAAAGTTTGCCTGTATATGCAGCACCTAACAAGTTATTTCTGTTCAAAACCGAAACCAGAAAAAGTAAACAAAATTTTGTTTTTGTTTTTTGTCCAAAAAATTCCAAAAATTGATTCCGTGAACTGCAACTTTATCTCTTACTGTTGCTATAAGGGTATTACGGCTGATGAAACCCCCAGTTCCTTAATACAACGCTTTTTGAAATGTTATTTTTGAGAAAATCAAAATTCATTAAAATTCATCGTTGGCTAAGTGTCGTTCACTATGAAGCCGTGCTCAGAAATGGATGAAACCAATTTTTTTAGACTCAGCGGGGTCGAAAACAAGGCGTAGCCGCCGTTTTCGAGTCTAGGCGGCCACGTTTCAAAAGATATTTGGTGGTTTTTGAAAGGACTGCATATCCACTGAGCCAATGCTCCTCTCAACCCTGCAGTGGAAACCATCTAAAAGTAAAAGCTGAAACACTGCAAAGGACCCAACAGATACCTGAATCAGTGAACATATACGCCGAATGAAGTTAATAAAAACAAGAAAAAATCAAAAAACAATAAATTGACCTGTTTGGTTTTTTCGATTTTCAGAAGTTTGACATGAAAAATTCCCATTATTTAATTTTTAAAAAATTAATGATATGAAGCTTTATCACTTCTTTGACAGCTCAATTGATGATTAACTACATTCGGTGTAATGCATTCATTTCACTCTGCTGGGCTTAGGTCTACTCGGGTGAGGTCTTTTTGAATTGAGTGCCGATGAATTGTTTGAAGCTACACAACTTGTCTAGGAACTTTGTGGTTAATTCAGAAAATTTGGTTGATTTATGAGACTATTTTATAGGTTTACTTAATGAGCCGAAGTTAATTTCTTTGATGTATCTGAGAGCATTTTGGGAGCACCCTCTCGATTTTATTAATCTAAGCTCCACCTTAGGAAACCACTCCTTGTTTGGCAATTAAGCAAATGATAGAAAAAGTTTGAAAATCTAAACAGATTTAATAGCAGTCGTAAAACAAACGGAAAATCACTCGAACTCTTTTGACTTGTAAACCAGTATCTACTTTATTTGAACCTAGCTTTCGGAAATATCAAAATTCTCAAAAAAAAAACAACCACCTCGCAATGTCTACAAAAGTCGTACCCTGTAATCTCTGCCAAAAAAAACTGAGTGACCGGCGAAGCCTCAAAAAACATCTAATGGCTGTTCACAAGATTGATCCTGTGAAAACCGACTACATCTGTGGTCACTGTGAACTAGAGGATAAGTCACTTCGCATCATTTGGGAACATGTCGTGGAGCGTCACAAAACAATCGATGAAACGGAAGAAAGAAGAATTTGTCTCTACGACATGAATGTGTTCCAAAATGATCGCGCATATGCTGCGCATATGCTAAACGAACACGGTCTGCCAGCATGGGATGTGAGCCGAGAAATCCTCACTTCTATACAGCCTGAGACAGCTTTTGATGGAGCAGTCAGGACATACGATATAGTGCCGATGGAAACGGAAGTGGACCTACTAGCGCTATTCGTGACCAAGAGAGACGAAATCGAAGAGCTGATACTTCAAAATACCATGTATGAGCCTCAGAAAGCTCAATTGTCAGCAGAAGTAACTCTTCAAAAAGAGAAGGCAGATGGCACAGAAGAAGTAATAACCATCTTCGCCAATTGCAAAATGCTTGCTGTAGACGTTCAAGGATGGACCCAGGACCAATTCTATGATTGCGTAGACCAAATATTGTCTAGTGTCCATCAATATGCGTCTCATGGTAGTGGCTGGAGAATCCGCAGGATTGA
Organism: Symsagittifera roscoffensis; assembly: GCF_963678635.1. Classification (NCBI taxonomy): domain Eukaryota; kingdom Metazoa; phylum Xenacoelomorpha; order Acoela; family Convolutidae; genus Symsagittifera; species Symsagittifera roscoffensis. The sequence continues at coordinate 3,217,883 of NC_087071.1, forward strand.
TAAGATTGTCCTAAAAATGGTGAAGTCTGCACCGATCAGGGGTTCATCGTACTTGCCACTACCAGCCGATCTACTGAAACTCAAACGCTTCTTGTTGAATATTCGCAATTATGAAGACGATCGATGCTTTGAGTACTGCTTCGTTGCTGAGTATCATCGGCAGAACAATATCCCGCTCACTCTTCGTACGATGCAGAGTAAAGAGGAGGAGAAAGCGAGCTTCTATGATTATCGCAGAAACTCAAGAGCGCACGAGCCAACTGGTGATTTTGTGTACCCAATGGGACTACCGGCTATTGCACGCTTCGAAATTTTGAATGAAGTGCAAGTGAATGTCTTCAGGTTAGTTGAAGTTTTAATCAAATTTTTTTTTTATTGGTGTGAAGCTGTATCTAAGCACATCAGAACAAATGGTTGGCTGCACATTCGTTGAAGAATTATTATTATGATGACATTAAAAATTAGTATAAAAATATCATTCAAAATTTTTCTCTAGGTACAATGAAAAGACTCTTCTACCCCTGAGAGTGTCAAAATATCAGACTAATTTTGTTGTGGATTTGCTGCTTCTAAACGATATGGGCACGCATCACTACGTCGTGATAAAAGACCTGAACAAGCTAGTGAGCAAAATGCAAAAAAGAAAACTGAGATCGAGAAACATGCTGTGCCGAAATTGCTTCCACCGGTGTTCATCTCAGGAACGACTTGAGCGCCACCAGTTAATCTGCATGGGGAACGAACCAGCAATCGTTACCATGCCAAATGCTGACAAGAGCAGCGTAGGCTTCAAAAACATCGGTGCTCGAAGCTATAGCCCATTCGCGGTTTACTTTGATTTGGAGTCTGTGCTGGAGAAGGTGGAGACGGTGAAAAATAATCCTAACTGCTCGAGCACAACCGTGATTGAAAAACATAAGCCCAGCAGTTTTTGCCTTGTCGTTGTGGAAGCTGGAAACCCGAAACCTGCGTTTTTTTCACTTCATCGAGGAGTGGACGCCATGACTAAATTCGTTCGAATGCTGGAAGTATTGGCGCGTGACTTTCATAATAAAAAACGACGATACCCGAACTACCTCGGAAGCACCACTATTCTTGAAGACAGTGACAAATGCTGGATTTGCGAAGAGGAATTCTCCGAAACTAACGCGAAAGTTTTGGACCATAATCATTTCGATGGATCATTCCTCGGATGGGCTCACAACAAATGCAACTTCCTGAGACGTACCATACAATTCACCCCTGTCTTTGCCCACAATCTCCAGAATTATGATTTGCACCATGTACTGAAGAGTCTGCAAGATACCAATACCAGAAACACCTTTTCGGTCATTCCTCTCAATGACGAAAAATTTATTTCACTAACAATGAAAGTGTGGATTAGATCGTACACTAACGAAAAAGGAAATGTCTATAATGTCTACGAAGAAATCCGTTTTGTGGACAGTTGTAAATTTATGAACAGCTCACTCGATGAGCTAGCTCGAAATCTACCCGTGGAAAAGTTCATCTATCTCAATAACCACTTTGCTACCCGACCGGAAGAAGATAAAGCATTGATTCGACAAAAAGGTTACTTCCCCTACTCGTATGTTGACAGCCATGCAAGATACACAGAAGATGGACTACCTGCACGCGACAAGTGGACCAACACGCTGCAAGGAGGTGTTGTTAGTGTCAGTGAAAAAGAATACCAACATGCATGGTTAGTGTACACTCGTTTCGGTTGTCAGACTTTGGGTGAATACAGCGATTTGTATCTAACGACTGATACCTTGATTCTTGCATGCGTTTTTGAAGAGTTTAGACGAGTGTGTTATGAAACATATAAGCTAGATTGTGCTCAATATTTCACGGTTAGCAATCTCTCAGGGGATGCATTTTTGCGAACATGTAAGGCTGACCTCCATTTGCTCACTAATAGGGAGCACTTGGATATGGCAGAAAACCTGATCAGGGGGGGCATTGCAAGTGTGTTTGAAAAAAGACTTGTTTCCGCCAACAATAAATTTGTGAAAAATTACGACCCTAAATAGCCTAACACTTTCCTCTTCATGATAGACGCGAACAATTTATACGGCGGGATTATGGAAAAATTTCCTCTTCCACTTAACTCATTCGAGTTTAATGACCAAGTTACTATAGCCGTAATTCTCAACACGAGCAGAGAATCCGAAATTGGATACATTTTGGACGTCGATCTTTTATACCCCGATCATTTGCATGATGCACATTCGGATTACCCACTCGCCCCAACAAAAGAAGTTGTGTCCAAAATGTGGCTCAGTGAGCTTCAATTGGACATGTTGAAAAAAATGAACATTTCGGATAAAGTGGGCACTACGCCAAAGCTCATACAAAACTTCTTTCCAAAGAAAAACTATACTGTACACTACCTAACACTTCAGCTCTATGTCAAACTTGGTTTGAAAATTGAAAAAGTTAATCGAGTACTGCAGTTTAGACAAGAAAAATTTATTGCACCATATGTTCAGTTGAACACTGAGCTCCGAAAAAAAGCTACTACCAAGTTTGAACAAGATTTCTTCAAGCAAATAATAAATAGTGCGTTTGGAAAATTCTGCGAATCAAAAAGGAATCGACTTATTGTAGATATTGTTCGCAATGCTGAAGAATTGCAAAATTTATCAAGGAAAAAAAGATTTAGCAGTATAAAAATTATTGACCAACACTTGGTATCTGTAACCTCAAAACCTGTGAACATTAACTGGGATAAGCCCACAATTGTTGGTGCAACGATACTAGATTTGGCAAAATTTTACATGTTCCAGTTCCATTACAACATAATCAAGAAAAATTTTGACGCAACTCTTTTATATTCGGACACTGATTCGTTCCTGTATGAAATCCGCAGCAAAGATCTCTACAAGGAAATTGAGAAAAACCATGAACTGCGAAATCATTTTGACTTTTCAAATCTACCAGTCACCCACCCCCTCTACACCAACGAGAATTTGCGCGTTACCCTGAAATTCAAGGACGAGTTTGCTGGGGAGATCATACAGGAGTACGTCGGACTAAAACCCAAACTGTACAGCATTATTTCTTCGAGTAAGTTTCTTTTTCTTTTCTTTTACCATTTTGCAATTACCCTTTTAGAAAAGGGCAACAAAAACAAATCATAAGATTATGTAGTGAGGGGGGGGGATGGAGGTATTTATGTGGAAAAGAGAAAAAACTGTTAAAAATTTGAAGTAAATTGATTGTATTTTTGTTTCAGACATGGACAAAAAAAGCGCTAAAGGTATTTCTAAACTTTCAAAAATGGAGCTAACCCATAATAAGTTTAAACAAACATTGACTTACTGTTCGCTGGTCCGGTCAGAAAATGTGAGGATAAATTCTTGCAATCACAATTTACAAACCATAATAACGAATAAAATTTCCCTGAGCGCATTTGACAATAAGCGCTATATACATGCAGACAGAGTAACTACTAGTCCTTTCGGACATAAACGTTTGCGTGAGGATATGTTCATAAGAGAAATTGGGCGCACCATGGACTGGGGCGAATACGACGTAGACGACGACGCCGTGGTCCCAACTCCCACCGATAACGGAAGTGGGGAGGATTTGGCTGAAGCTATAGAAGCGCAGGGTGGGTATTATGTGGATATTTTTACTCTACCAGATATGGGGTTCAACCAACCCACATACACTGATCAAGAGCTAGAACAGGATTTGGTAGATTTCGACCAGCTAAGTGAGCAAAATGAGTCAGAACCAGCAGCGTACAACTGCCCCTATTTGGACATTGAAGCTCGGGAAGAAAACGAGCGGGAAGAAATTAGACCACCTAAACGGCGGCGGTGCTTAAATCGACGTGCTTTTATATTAGACGATTCTGACTAAATAACTTCTGATTATAAATGTAAATGATTCGCTTTATAGTACTTTTCATTCAGGAAATAAAGCTTTTCAAAATTGTTCTTTTGACCGAAAAGTGAAATAATCAACAACTCTAATTGTGAGGGGAGGGGGGTATTCAAAACAACAATATAAACTTACCAATATCTCAGCATTTTATTTAATTCCACACGTGGCGATAAAGATTACAAAATAATCCACAATATAACGCGCGCAGTAAAGTTTGAACTGACAAAGTCAAAGGGAAAACATGCACCAACCAAAACTTAATTCCTTCCCGTTTCCATAAAGTGGCTGGAAAATTACCAATTTTAACCCCCCTTAAAACATGCGTGCCCGAAAAAGTAGGGGCTTTAACCCCTTTGGGGGTTAAAAGTGGTAAGTACAACGGCACATCGAAAAAAAGGGGGGGGGGGTTAAAAGTGGTCATTTTCCTAGCCACTTTTAGTATACTACTTACAACCAACAACGGAAAATAATCTTTGCTTTCAGTCTTTTAGTTTCTCCGGATGGATACTAAAAAATTTTTTAGGTCGTATTCCAAGTCTGTTTCAGTTGTTCAAGTAAAACGAGAAAAAACGAAAGATTTTCAAAATTGAAAATAATTTCTCAGAAACAGGTTTTGAAAAAAGCGTACCAAGTTTCTTGAGAATATTTTTTTTCAAAATTGTCTGCAAAAATGCTTTAACATGATACCGCGTTCATTGATGATAGAGCTTTTCTTGAGGTAGCTCTTTTTGACGAAAACGCAAAACCTTATAATGCTATAGCTTTTTTCATCAAGATGGATGTCAACGGATTAATTAATTTTTCATTTCTAAAAGGTAAAAAAATTTATCAACAGTAACCTTTCCAATTTGAAAAAACTAAAAAATAAGCGTTTCTCAAGACTTTTGAGATTTCTTTCCCGCTTTCTTAGATGGCAAGAATGTAAACATTGGATTAGCAGAGGACTAATTTAGGGCGCAAAGGCGTAATGACACTATATCTTCAGTCAGTCAAAGACTCTTCATTATCAAACTGTACGCTTTTGGTTAAAATAGCTAAGCGGTTGCAGCAAAAGACTTGATTAGCATTCTTTGTAATCGGAACCTTAGATCAAGTCAGCACCGCCTCCCATCAGCTGGGCGACATTGTTTTTCAAAGAAAATAAAAGCGGGAGTAATGAGTGGGATTAATGTCGATTGTTTTGGATCAAAAAGTTCGAATAAGTTTTCTCTTTCATAGATTATCAAACAAGTATTTAGAGCGTCTGATTTTTATCTAATTGTTTTTTCTTTTATTTATAGGTAGCTACATTGAATTTTTAAGCATGCCTGATTAAAAAAAATATGAACCGATGAATTGAGACAATAAACATGTTCTCAGATGATTTAAATGAAAAGTAAGCAAACAAGTAAAACTGGCCGTCAGCGAACATCAATTATCAATTTTGTGAATAAAATGTGATTTCCTTTTCAGTTAAATTTTTTGGTGGTCTGGGGCAAAAAATCCTTGTTTCGTCATTGTGCCCACAAAAAAAAAACTTGTCGGCCCAAGAAAAAAGTCAGAAACTTTCACTAACTTCAAAGGGTCACCTTTGGATAAAGTTGGATGCCAGATTTCAACATATGTATGACCCATAAAGTATACCTTTCGAATGAGCCTGGTAGTCGGTATTTGATTGCATGAGGAGAAGATGGTATTGACTTTAACTGCGCTTTGAACCATTCAACTTCGGTGTTGTAATCGAAATAAAATACATGGTTATTGTCTTTGCAATAATATAGCTTTCTAAGCAACAATTTTTTTTTTCAAATATATATAAAACTTGATATGAAATTATGTGGAAAAATTGATCTTTTTTTGTTAAAACCATATAAAATCAAGCAAAATGTACCAATTTTATCAAATCAATAACAAAAAAAACTAGCCCAAACATTAAATAAGTGATCATTATTGCAATAAATACCTTTTGAAAGTTCATACTTTTTGGGCAAATTATGTGAATTAAAGCTCGAATAGTGTTTCTGTGAACCCCAGGAGCTATCAGTGGGTCGTAACAGTCCTTTTGAATGATCTAAGGAAAGTCAATTTATTTTTTTCCCATATCCCAAGATGAGGTTTTGTGTAGGGTGAAACTAGTTTTGCAAAGTTGGGGGTTGTTTTGCATCTGGAATATTCGCATGGTAGCATACTGCAGTTGAAACTGGTCAAGCTCTCCGAGACCCGAAGCTAGAGTTCCTTAAGATGACAGGAGATCGAAAAGTCGTTCTGTCGTTCTGAATCGAGCTTCAGAACTCCTACGTGGCGGTTTTAGTGGGTCAAGAAGAGATTTATCTTGACCGAAAGATTGAGTTCCACCACACCACAATTATTTTAGCTGATTTTGAAAAAATTTGATGCTAAACTAAAAATATTTCTCTACTTTGTTCAGGTTATAGCGGCAAGTAAATTTCCGGAAAACTATATACCGATTTTCTTGTAGAGTGATATCGAACTGTGGCACGTGAATTTTTCAAGCTCGTTTCAATTTTTGATTAAATCTACTAGGTGCTAATTGTTGTATCCTTCTATTGGACAATTAGTTGTAGATAAAATGTGGCTCCACAAAAAGGTTTCAAACCAAGTTTTTTTTTAGATTTTTCAAACCTTTCAGAGGTAGATTTGATATTCAAAATTGCTTCCAAACTTTCGTCAATCTTTAAAGCAAAATGTAACAAGCATACTAAAGATAACTTTGTGTTATTTTAAAAGGTTTACCCACAAAAACATAAGGCAAATCGTTAAAACTTGTTGCGCAACTTTCAATTTTTAGTACCGCAATTACCACAATGATTGCTACTTTCACAGCAAATGACTTCTATAGTTGTCCCCAAATAATGTTATCAGTCTTAATGTGCGATCCGTATTTAAATTGTTGCTTAAACTTTTTCGAAAGTTAGACTGAAAGAATATATGAAAACCATGATTTTTTTTCATAAAAAAAATTTATATAATTTCGGTTGGTTTACTTTCAAATGAAGACACTTCGAACAAGCTGATTAAGTTTAAATTTATTTTTCTGCATTTCACTGGGAGTCTGAAATAATATCAGGGTTGACTGATAATAATCCGTTTTTATTGTTTCTACTTAGCCTAATGTTTCTAGTTAGCGTAATTGTTGTGATAAACTTTTCAAGTAGATGTATTTTGTTTCGACGAACCGGATGTTTTAACTGGGCAGCCCGTGTCTACAAATAAATTTTAGAGATTGTATGCACCTGGCCTTGAAATGCACCTGGTTTTTTTTGAATATTTGACGGATATCAACCGATTAAATAGTATTTTACATCGATGAATTCATCCTTTTAATATTCACATTACCCGCAAGCCTCACAGCTGATTGTTTCGATAGCTTTAGATTCTTTTCAGAAAACTTGTCAAGATTTCTAACGACCTCAACTCAAGGGTTAAAAGAAAGCTTGGTGCGCATAGTTGTCTCATTTGTTTTACATCCTACGGTATTTTGTTGAAGCGAGGTAGCGAAATTCTTCAGAGACCTTTACTCTAGTCAAACGCCAGATTTTGAGAAAAATTGCTCAATATGGCGGATCAAGTGAATACAACTGGAGCCTTTTATACCGAATGCGTGTTTTGTAATGGAACTGTACTTGGCGAGGAACATCTTGCTTGCTTGAAATATCACTGCCAATCAGTGCATTTGAAATGCAATGGAATAAAGTCACCAGCATCTAGCTTGTCTAAGAATGGACTTCTGTCATGGCCTTGTATGGAATGTGCCGTTTATCTTCTGTGTTTTTATAGTTTTTCTATCTATCTGATGAGAGTTTTCTAATTTAAACTACTACTTGATTTTTTAGTTATCACAGTCAAATTATTTGCTGCAGAAAAAAAACAGAACTATCAATATTGAAATCCTATTATCAGGCTTTTTGGGATGTTAGCTTTTTTTCTTGCTGATCGTGTTTCTTACGAAGAGCAAGTAATTTATAACTTAACATTTAAGTGAAATCATTTCAAAGTCTGACGTCTTAAATTTGAAAATACGCTGACGTCTTGTCTTTCACAAGTAAATTCTACCTTAACGTTTAAGTGCAATCATTTCAAAGTCTGACGTCTTAGATTTTGGATAACCGCTGACATTTAGGTGCAATATTTTCAAAGTCTGACGTTTTAGATTTTGGAAAACCGCTGACGTCTTAGATTTTGGAAAAATTTGAATAAACAGAGCGAAAAAGAAGTAATAACGACCAATGAAATAGAAATCAAGAAAAAACTACATGGTTTTATTCATCTATTGATAAGATATTGCGACGAACATTCTCTTTTTAAAGGTTATTATCTGCCAAAAAATTACTTTTTAAAAAGAAGAAAAAATCTTTTTAAACTGTTATGCTTATCATATGTTTTTATTACCAACAACGGGAAAATTCATCTTTGCTTTCAGACTTTTAGTTTCTCTGGAGGGAGACTAAAAAAGTTTTTAGGACATATTCCAAGTCTATTTCAGTTGTTCAAGTAAAAAAGTAAAACGAGAATTCTATTCAAGTAAAATGAAAGATTCTCAAAATTGGAAATAAGTTCTCAGAAAAATATTTTTTAAAAAAGCGTACGAAGCTTCTTGAGAATAATTTTTTTTTCAAAATTGTCTGCAAAAGTGCTTAAATCTGATACCGCGTTCATTGACGATAGAGCATTTCTTGAGGTAGCTAATATTGACGAAAACGCAAAATTTTTCGATGCTAGAGCTTTTTTCAACATGGTGGATGTTATCGAGGAAAAATAACTTTTTAGTTCTAAAACATCAAAACTTATCAACAGGAAATTTTCCAATTTTTAAAAACTAACAAAAAAATCATTTCATAAGACTTTTGAGATTTCTTTCCAGTTTACTTAGATGGCAAAAATGTAAAAATTGGATTTAATGGGGACTATTATAAAGCATTAAGGCGGAATGACCAAAAATTTTCACTCAGACAAATCCTCTTCATTATCCAACTATGATTTTGGTTAAAAATCTAAGCGGTTGCAGCAAAACACTTGATTAGCTTTCTTTGATAATCGGAACCTTAGATCAAGTCAGCACCGCCTTCTATCGGCTGAGCGACATTGTTTTTTCCATTTAGAGAAAACAAAAGCGGGAGTAATGAGTGGGGTTATTGTCGAATGATTTGGATCAAAAAGTTTGAACAAGTTTTCTCTTCCATAGAATATCAAACAATTATTTAGAGCATCTGATTTTTATCTAATTGTTTTTCCGTTTATTTATAGGTTGCTACATTGAATTTTCAAGCATGTCTGGTTAAAAATAAAAATGAACTGATGAATTGAGACAATAAACATGTTCTCAGATGATTTAAAAGAAAAGCCACGCCAAATTTCATTGCATTATGGCAACGCTAAATAAGCTTTTCAAAATTGAATTTGAAAGGTGGGGGGGGAAACTGGAAAAGAGCCAGTTCCATCTCACCACAACTATTTTAGCTGCATTTGAAAAAAATTGATGCTAAACTAAAAATATTTCTCTACTTTGTTCAGCTTATAGCGGCAAGTAAATTTCCGGAAAACTATTTACCGATTTTCTTGTGGAGTGATATCAAACTGTGGCACGTGGGTTTATTATGCTCATTTTGAATTTTTAGTAAAAACACTGGGCGCTAACTGTAGTATCACATTTTTGGACATTAAGTTAAAATTTGGTTGCAGAAAAAGGTTTCAAAAAGGTTTTGATTAGAGTTTTAAAATGTTTTAGAGGTAGATTTGATAATCAAAATAGCTCCCAAATTTTCCTCAACCCTTTAAAGCAAATGAAACAATTATAATAAAGATAACTTTTGTGTCATTTAAAACTTTACCTTCACCCACAATAAGCAAATTGAAAAAAAGTCATTATGAATTTTGGTATTCATTACATACCAGTCAACATTTTGCATGATTCGACCATAATTCGAAGCTTTTTAATTCACTCTTCATTTTATTTCTTTTATTCTTTTAAGCAATTGTACATACACTGTACATAACTATCTAGACTATTAGAACAATTTATTAATAGTCAATATTGAAATCCTTTTATCATGCCTTTTAAGATAATAGCACTTTTTTCTTGCTGATCGTGTTTCTTAGGAAGATCAATATAAATCATTTATTTCAGAGCTACAAGTTTACCTCCCCGTCTTGTTTTTCACAAGTAAAATCTACCTCATCATTTAAGTGCAATCATTTGAAAGTAAAAACCACTGACGTCTTAGATTTTGGAAAATGCTGAAGAAAGAGAGATAAAAAGAACTAAACACGACCAATGAAATGGAAATCAAAGAGACAACTACAGGGTTTTATTTATCTATTGATAAGATATTGCGACAAACATTCTCTTTTAAAGGTTAGTATTTGCCAAAATATTACGTTAAACAAAAAGAAAAATCTTTAATTTGTTATGCTTATTATAAGTTTTTACAACCAACAACGGAAAATAATCTTTGCTTTCAGTCTTTTAGTTTCTCCGGATGGATACTAAAAAAAATTTTAGGTCGTATTCCAAGTCTGTTTCAGTTGTTCAAGTAAAACGAGAAAAAACGAAAGATTTTCAAAATTGAAAATAATTTCTCAGAAACAGGTTTTGAAAAAAGCGTACCAAGTTTCTTGATAATAATTTTTTTCAAAATTGTCTGCAAAAATGCTTTAACATGATACCGCGTTCATTAATGATAGAGCTTTTCTTGAGGTAGCTCTTTTTGACGAAAACGCAAAACCTTATAATGCTATAGCTTTTTTCATCAAGATGGATGTCAACGGAATAATTAATTTTTCATTCCTGAAAGGTAAAAAAATTTATCAACACTAACCTTTCCAATTTGAAAAAACTAAATCGTTTCTCAAGACTTTTGAGATTTCTTTCCCGCTTTCTTAGATGGCAAGAATGTAAAAATTGGATTAGCAGAGGACTAATTTAGGGCACAAAGGCGTAATGACACTATATCTTCAGTCAGTCAAAGACTCTTCATTATCAAACTGTACGCTTTTGGTTAAAATAGCTAAGCGGTTGCAGCAAAAGACTTGATTAGCATTCTTTGGTAATCGGAACCTTAGATCAAGTCAGCACCGCCTCCCATCAGCTGGGCGACATTGTTTTTTATTTTCCATTCAAAGAAAATAAAAGCGGGAGTAATGAGTGGGATTAATGTCGATTGTTTTGGATCAAAAAATTCGAATAAGTTTTCTCTTTCATAGATTATCAAACAAGTATTTAGAGCGTCTGATTTTTATCTAATTGTTTTTTCGTTTTTTTATAGGTAGCTACATTGAATTTTTAAGCATGTCTGGTTAAAAATAAAAATGAACTGATGAATTGAGACAATAAACATGTTCTCAGATGATTTAAAAGAAAAGCCACGCCAAATTTCATTGCATTATGGCAACGCTAAATAAGCTTTTCAAAATTGAATTTGAAAGGTGGGGGGGGGGGGAAACTGGAAAAGAGCCAGTTCCATCTCACCACAACTATTTTAGCTGCATTTGAAAAAATTTGATGCTAAACTAAAAATATTTCTCTACTTTGTTCAGCTTATAGCGGCAAGTAAATTTCCGGAAAACTATATACCGATTTTCTTGTAGAGTGATATCGAACTGTGGCACGTGAATTTTTCAAGCTCGTTTCAATTTTTGATTAAATCTACTAGGTGCTAATTGTTGTATCCTTCTATTGGACAATTAGTTGTAGATAAAATGTGGCTCCAGAAAAAGGTTTCAAACCAAATTTTTTTTTAGATTTTTCAAACCTTTCAGAGGTAGATTTGATATTCAAAATTGCTTTCAAACTTTCGTCAATCTTTAAAGCAAAATGTAACAAGCATACTAAAGATAACTTTGTGTTATTTTAAAAGGTTTACCCACAAAAACATAAGGCAAATCATTAAAACTTGTTGCGCAACTTTCAATTTTTAGTACCGCAATTACCACAATGATTGCTACTTTCACAGCAAATGACTTCTATAGTTGTCCCCAAATATTGTTATCAGTCTTAATGTGCAATCCGTATTTAAATTGTTGCTTAAACTTTTTCGAAAGTTAGACTGAAAGAATATATGAAAACCATGATTTTTTTTCATTAAAAAAATTTATATAATTTCGGTTGGTTTACTTTCAAATGAAGACACTTCGAACAAGCTGATATTAAGTTTAAATTTATTTTTCTGCATTTCACTGGGAGTCTGAAATAATATCAGGGTTGACTGATAATAATCCGTTTCTATTGTTTCTACTTAGCCTAATGTTTCTAGTTAGCGTAATTGTTGTGATAAACTTTTCAAGTAGATGTATTTTGTTTCGACGAACCGGATGTTTTAACTGGGCAGCCCGTGTCTACAAATAAATTTTAGAGATTGTATGCACCTGGCCTTGAAATGACTCGTTTTTTTTGAATATTTGACGGATATCAACCGATTAAATAGTATTTTACATCGATGAATTCATCCTTTTAATATTCACATTACCCGCAAGCCTCACAGCTGATTGTTTCGATAGCTTTAGATTCTTTTCAGAAAACTTGTCAAGATTTCTAACGACCTCAACTCAAGGGTTAAAAGAAAGCTTGGTGCGCATAGTTGTCTCATTTGTTTTACATCCTACGGTATTTTGTTGAAGCGAGGTAGCGAAATTCTTCAGAGACCTTTACTCTAGTCAAACGCCAGATTTTGAGAAAAATTGCTCAATATGGCGGATCAAGTGAATACAACTGGAGCCTTTTATACCGAATGCGTGTTTTGTAATGGAACTGTACTTGGCGAGGAACATCTTGCTTGCTTGAAATATCACTGCCAATCAGTACATTTGAAATGCAATGGAATAAAGTCACCAGCATCTAGCTTGTCTAAGAATGGACTTCTGTCATGGCCTTGTATGGAATGTGCCGTTTATCTTCTGTGTTTTTATAGTTTTTCTATCTATCTGATGAGAGTTTTCTAATTTAAACTACTATTTTATTTTTTAGTCACAGTCAAATTATATCATTAAATTACTTAAAAATAACTAAAGCAGCTGATTGTTACTATTTGGATCATTTTCTTGATCCAAAATATATAAAAATTTAAATATCAGTTGATTAATTTTATTTTTTTTCGATATTTAAGTGGGATAATAATATCAAATTCCGACTCAAATTTTTCATTTTTCAGAAATCGAACATTTTCCATGAAAACTAAAGAAAAAGAAAACATTTTAAGTTACGGCAATTTCTAACTTTGAGTTTGGCTAACGCAACAAGAGCGAAAGGAAACAGGACTTCTCGTATTAGGTGTAAGAATAAATGTGGAAAATTGAAATGAAAAACAAATTTTTTTTTGAAATGAGATTTTTCGTGAAAATCGTCCGACCACACGCCATTTGAAACACAGTGATAAACTTCACGCCTAGTAACCAATCAATTATGACAAATAAGCTTCTTTCAACCAATTTAGACGGACTTAATCTCCGCTTACGCGTTAATACAGCGAAATGTAAGGCTCGTTAAATGTCCCAAATTGGCCAAAGGCGCAATCTTCAAACCCCCCATAACTTTACAAAAAAAAATCACAAGTACTTTTTCAATTTAAGCTCAAGACATTAATAACAGTTGAAAGATATAAAAAAATTTGATCAAAAAAGGCTAGTAAAAAAGTCGACATTTGTCTGAAGAAGAAAAACCACCCCGAGCACAAATGTGAACTTCGTCGGGAAAGTCGGAACAAAACTGAGAAAAACACTGGAAAACGTTTCATTGTGAAACCCACTAAAAGGCAAAGTTGATAACATCAAATTTTGTCACACTTAATACATCCAACTGAGGGTTCAGAATTCTCCAGTACGTCTAAAATTGGGTTACTGCTTTTGTAACGAAAATAACGGAATATTTGTGCTCGGGCTTGTTTTTTTTTTCATCAGACAAGTTTTGACTTCAACTCGCATTTTTGACGGACTTTTTAGTTGTATTCCAAAATCATTGTAGTCATGAGCTTGATTTTAAAGAAAAATTTCACCTGTGATCATTTTTGTAAAAATTTGGGGCTTAAAAATTGCGATTTTGTCCAACTTGGGACATTTAACGCCTGATTTATTCCGCCTTAAAAATTATTCCATATTGGTTGAAAGAAGCTTGTTTGTCAGAATTGATTAGTTACTAGGCACAAAATCTATCACTTTGTATTTTAAATGGCGTGTGGGGTGATGATTTTCACAAAAATCTCAAGTTTTGAAGAAAAAAAAATCATTTTTTTTTCATTTAATTTTGTAATGTTATTACTGCTCCATAGACCCTAAAATTTAGTCGGAACATTCAAGGCTTTGCCATGATAAGAGCAGTTTTGTTGTTTATTAGATTGAAAATTACCTCATGCATTTTTTTCAGACCTTACGTGAACTCCTTCCAATCTCCAAAACCGTTTTTAAGTGAATCATCAATGATTATCTTCTCCAGCGGGAATATGACCACAAAAAACATATCTCTAAAGTTAACATAAACTCAGCCAATATTTTTTACGCTTGGATAACATAAAATTTGCTCTATTATAGTAATTCGCTACTTTTGCATTTAGCTTATAATGAAGTAAATTTCTTCTTCAACGGAGAAGATGAAATTGAATCATGTAGCAAAATTGAAATTCGATTATAGTTATAGGTCAATTTGTAACTATAAAGTAGTTATCTGCTTACACTTTCCGATTTTAGCATTAAAGAAACGCAATAAAAGTCCAGCTAACTCTGACCATGACCACAGTCAAAAGAGAAGTGTCATCTGCAATTACTAAAAAATTCTAATATGCTTGCCATCATTCTCGTTCTTTTTCCATCAAATATAGAGAAAGGAAATTTGTTTTAACCGTCTACCAGTTTTCCAGTCTAATCTTAGAAGCTGGAAAAAAATAAAAAAGGTTATAACACTATTATAATAGAGTTCAGTCTGCATATTTTTTCCATCGACAAATCGGATAGCTAAACCCATCATTTGGACCAATCTTGTATGGATCATTTGTTCTAAAACTGGTAAATATAAATTCCTTTTATCAACAACTCTATTAAAAATTGTTGCAGGTAATATATCATTTATTTTTGAAGTTCTGAGCACATTCATAATTTTTGGACAGTACATATTACTTTATTCAGAAATTTTTTCAGAAAGTTTTTGCCAATGTCTTCAAAACTTCAACTAAATAGGAACAAAACAAGAATAGCCAGTTTTTGAGAAGTAGCACAGAATATTCCGGTCATAGTCTTCTTGAAAAAACAACCAAAAGTTTTTACGAAATAGTGTTGTTGTTTCTGCGTGGTGTAATAGAAGGATCTCAATGAAAAACTGGAAGGCCTATTTTTGATGAGAGTAAAACCAAATTTTCAGGCCTAAATTAAGCAAAAATAAGCTACTGTATGCCTGCTTACTCGCTTATTTGCGCCAATTAAAATGAAAAAAAAAGTTTTTTAGTTCCCTAATTATCTTATTTTTCATACAATTATGTCTTTTGGAACAGCTAATGCCTGAGAGTAAACTTCAGCTATTGTTTTCAAAAACACACTTAAACTTTTACAAAAAAAAATAGTTTTTATTTCTTCGTTTTTTAACCTTACGTCTATACATTAATTCGAAAATTTCGATATTAGCTCAAAAAAATCAGCAAAAAAATTTCAGAAAAAATTAAGCCTGCTTTAAATCTCAAATTTTGCACACATGTATTGGAATGATTTATTTGAAAAAATTTGAAATCAAGACAACATTGTAGACAAACAGAATCAGCGTAAAACAAAAAAGGCTAACAAAAATTATAAGGTCAATTAAGTATCTTGTCAAATCCATTCTGTTGGAACCTGATCTAAACTACATTTTATGATTGGATAAATTAGATATTTTACCACTGTAAAGTATTTAATATTAACCAATCATGATCCATCTAACTAACAACCCACTTATTTGTAAGTGCTGAAATTACTTGTAATTTCAGCACCAGAGAGATTTGAATTTAACTTAGAAATTAGTTGACTCTCCAAGAAGACTTCAGCTGCCGCAATAAACCAGTATACCCTAGATCTATTGAGCCTAGCAGAGACTAGTTAAACAACCTGAGACTAGATAGTATAAGAGTAAGATTAGGATCGGTATTAGACTAAGAA
Source organism: Symsagittifera roscoffensis (assembly GCF_963678635.1). Lineage (NCBI taxonomy): Eukaryota > Metazoa > Xenacoelomorpha > Acoela > Convolutidae > Symsagittifera > Symsagittifera roscoffensis. The sequence goes on from NC_087071.1 coordinate 3,233,885, forward strand.
GTTGCACGAATCTATCCGGCCGAAAATAAGATAGCGTGACGAGCAGACGGTGTACCCTATCCGAAATTACTCTATGAGTTATACACTTCGGTCCTAACTCATCTGGTGCGACCATAAGTCTCGAACAAGACCTTAATAGCTTAGAATTAACCAAAAAATAGATTAGAATTTAGACAAAACATTTTTAAAATGTTACACGACGATAATTTAATCGAAATGTCTCTACGACTCAATAGATCAAAGCCAATATTCCGAACGATAAGAGAACTACCCGGAATTGCAAGAAGACCTCGAACCAGAGACGACATACGACAAAGCAGAAATTTACCATATAGTTATATGATAGTTCGGCAAAAGCCAACACAAACTTTTGTATTTAGAATACTACTAGCAATGAATTTAGATTTTCATTTGCAAACATAAAATATTGAAGTCAATCTTCAAAATCATTTCAGGCGCTAAACAAAATTATTAATATACAATAACGATTGATAAAAAGATCTCAGATCGTTTTCCTAAATTCTGCAGTAATATACAAAACATGTTTGAAAAATATTTATTGAAAAATCAAAATAAAAATTAGTAGCATGACAATAAATGGTTAAGTAATCATAAATCATCCATCCTGTTGTTCCAGCTTCATCACCTAAACATAACAGCATTCATAAGCTCACTAATATCATAAAAACACTAAATCTTTTCTCTACACAAATTTAAATTATTTTAAACTTAAATTCACTTAAATTTAAAACCAGATCATCAAGGCTCATCCTTGGATCTTAAATTATTTTCTATTTAATTACATTTAAAACTTGATCATCAAGGCCTATCCTTGGATCAAAAAGAACAATTTTGTTCTCCTCCACCCACTTAGCTAGTGTCTAACGACCTCAAACGTCGATTCACTATCCAACCCTTTCTAAAAACACAGGACTAACAGAAATTTTTGAATAAAACTAATCATTCAAATTAGGATAAACAGTGAAGAACTTCGGTTATTCATCCTTCACTTGATCCCCCCTCTTACCAGACCCAGGATAAATCTTAGACTTAGTAAGTTTAAAATAGTATCTAACGAACTACTCGCGTTCTAATTATACCTGAACCTTGTGGATCGATTTACTATTCTCCAACCCTGAACACAATCACTACCCTTAAGTAAGATTAAGTAAGTTAACACCTTAGCTTATACTAGCCACGAGAAAGTAAAAAATCATTCTTCGGAATCGAGATACTTTTCTCCCCAACCCTGAACAAATAGACCCAGGTTAGGCTAACCAAAAAATCGTAAGGACTAACAGTCTAAGAAAATAGAAATCATTTAACAACCTTTTGCATCCGTCATCCTAAACCTTATGTCATTTAAAAACCTAGGAAATAAACAAACAATCGTTTTACACAATTGTGAAATAGATAACAAAAAATACGATCTTGTAATCACACCTCATACACAAACAATTGGATATATCAGAACAAAACGACAAACATTAAAAAGAAAAATAATAACCAAACAAAGACAAATAACACGAAAAAGATTTTCCAAAAACCGAAACGCATTTTCAGAATCAGAAACCAGCAGTTTAGACGAACTTTATAAATTAAAAGAATCTATAGATAAAAATTGCCCCATTCACGATCAATTATATTTTTCCGACTCAGAAACAACTTCAAATTCATCAAAAAGAGGAAAAAGAAGAATAAAAAAACAATATAAACACAAACCAGTACATTTATACAATTGGAATCAACCAATTAGATACATCGATAGTTACATATTAACAGTCATCAAACGAAAAAATGAGCTCAACACACACCCCAGGTGAAGAAAGTCCAGATGATGATGATATCTTCCCCTTTATCGTAGATGCAACCACAGATAAAGGACAGCACATATTTTGCAAAAATTTACTCTTAAATTTGTTTGAACCCGGAGTCAGTCCATGTAAAACAGAGTTCCCAGATGTAAAAATCAAAAGACAAATTATCGATCACTATTTGAAAGATATATGCAACTTAACACAACAATACGGAATCTACTCCATACAATTCAGCTCACCAAACCAGAATCACAGCAAATATGTAATTCAAACAGACGACCTTGATTTAGAATTCTCAAAAGTATTCTCAGAATATATAAAAAGCATACAATATCATAACTCACAAAGAGCAAACTCCATATTCACCAATGAAGTTTTTGCAATAATATATAGTTATATCTCGATATTAGAAAACGAAATCCCAATCTCAAATGTCTCACCGACAGAAACATCTAAACATATAAGAGTACGACATGAAATCACACTACTCTCTAGTTTTCTAAATATAATTAAAGAAAATTTCACTAAAGATGATGTTTCACAACATACAAAACATGACTTACAAAAAATCTTGGCATGGTTTATAATAGATTATTTCACACATAATCTAGATTTAATTTCACAAGCAAGAAAAAATTTTAGACCTCAAAACTCAAACGATGATACTGCCATCACAGAACAGTCAGACTATGTTTGGGACCCCGAATGGTCTCATCCCGCATTCATAAACTTCCCACAATCAATCTCAAGTCAAGCAATAAGTACGATATCTTATGTAAGAGATTATGTAAGAGTAATACCATTAAGCATTGATGCAACACCATTAAACTATAATACATTTTTACCTGATATGCAAAATAATAGTTTAAACTCCACAATCATACACAATGAAAACCTCAATGAACCTCACCCAGCAAGATATCCAGACACCATCACACTTCATAAATGAAGAAATCGTACAAACAACAACTATACAACAAAGCATTTCACCGATACGTCCAAATTTAACAACACCAAGAAATACAAACCCTTCACAAACACAGGTAACCTTACAATCAACCGTTAAACCTTCGGTTGCCCCAAAATATTCAAACATGGATTATCAGACATACAGACCCATGACAATACCGTCAAAGACACGTAAAACGTTCACTAGAAACAATTTTGCAGAACATAATTATAATTACACACATCCATCAAAAACAAATTATCCCCCACGAAAAAATTTTAATATTTACACAAGATCTCGAAACTGGGATAACCCAATAGCACAAACTAATTCAGTAAATTTTCAAACAAATTTACATCCTTCACAGGATCGTAGTGAAAACTATCCATTTTTTCAACAAAATAAAAATAAAAAACAAACATCTTATCAAATGGATTACTTATCCTCAGATGATGATTTTTTACAACCAGATATTTTTGCACCATATAATCAAGAATATCGTGGACAAGGAGTACAGAAACCACATATAAATCATAGAATTTTTTCCCCACAACCGATAGATACACAAAATCAACAACCAATTCAGCAACAAAACCCAATTATTACACAATATTTTCAACCAATTCAGCAACAAAATCCAATGATCACACACTCGTATCAACCGACGCAAATGCAAAATGAAATACCACTCCCATATTATCTTCAACAACACGAAATAACAAGAAATCAACTTTCAAATTTTTCTCAAATGCCAAATGCAGCAGAATCATTACAAATGACAATGAATCCATACCTTATGGGTGGATCATCAATAACATCAAATAAACCTTTAATGGTATTCACAGGAACAGACCCTGAATATTCTGTAGAAGACTATTTAAATGCAGTAACAGCAAATTTGATTTTAAATATAGGACCTGAACCAATTAATACGCCACTACATCAAAACTGGATACATCGACGCACAGCGTTGATACAAGCAACTTTAGACGGCGCAGCCCAAAAATGGTTTTCAGTATTGCCTCTAGAAATAAAATCAAATTGGAAGAGATTTACACAAGAATTTTCAAAAATGTTTGACTCCGAAAGAAACAAACAACAACAAAGAGTTTTATGTAATGAAATTCGCAGATTACCAAATGAAACCATCAAACAATTAGCAGTACGCATCGAAACACTAGTTCGAAAAGCATATTTTTTAAATACACACGACTATAAAAACACAAAAATGACAGAAATCTTAATGATGACCTTAACACCTCAATTAAGAAAAATAGCAATAAAAAAGAGAGCATCCCATCCCTCCTCAATTCGAGAGCCCGATTTAGATATCCGAAAACTAGTAGACAAACTAGAACAAGCAGAAATCACAATGAAACTCGAAGAAACAGAAAATCTGAAATTACAATACGTTAACCGAATTGAAACAAATACCACAAATATCAACAATATACAAGAATCAGATACAGACCTCGTTGAAAAAATCACTGAAATACTCAATATTTATGAAAAACACCCAAACTTTGAAGGCAAACCATCTTTCAAAAAATGGTGTAATTATTGCCGACGATACGGACATAGTATTTCTGAATGTAGACAAAAACAACAGGACAATCAAAACAAACCTCAAAAATATAAAGAACCAAATAAATCATTCTATCAATACATGAAGAAAGATCAAAATCTACCAAACAAGAAATAATTACTATCCAAACAATCAATCACGAAATTCATCATACAATAGAAATAGAAACTACTCCAATAATCGGAATAGAAGTTATTCAAACAACCGAAACCAGAATTACCCGAACAATCGATCAAGGAATAACTCATATAATAGATCAAACTATAACAGACCAAACAATAATTACCAAAACAGATCACGAAATAATTCACAAAATCGACATTCAAGTTATAATAATCGTTATAGAAATTATTCCCAATCACCACACAGGAATAATAACCATTATAATAATTCTAACAATCGCCACAGAAGTAGTACACCTAAACATCAAAGAAATATTAATCAAGTACAATCAAACCCAGAATTAACATCAGACCCTCCAGGTATTGATGACACAGGAAATAACGAACTACAACTGAATCAAATAAACTGTGAATCATCAGAATCAGAAAGTGATACAGAAAACACTATCTCCATAAATATGATAGCAGTTGAAAATGATTACGAACCTATTATATATGAACAACCTTTTTCATCACATATTTATGAAAATCAATTAGAACTCCTTCACAATTATTATATTGAACCCATCCATTCTACACAAACAACACAAGAAACAAACGAAATTAACACTACAAATCAACCCAATGAGAATGACAAGACAAAATGCTTAAATACAAATCACATCTATCAAAACATACAAAAAGAACAACCCAAATAAAAAATTTGGACAATACCATTTCTTTTAGAAAATCCAAGAAGCAAAGAATTTCAACCACCAGATCTTGAAATTGATTTTTTAATTGATTCAGGAGCAGAATCAAATATAATAAACCTTCCCACATGGAATGAAATAAAAACCTTACACCCAAAGCTAACACCTCTTGAAACCTCCAGTAAACTAGCAACAGCACAAGGATCAACATTGGTAAACTATGGAAAAATTCAATTATTTCTTCTCCCCACAAGAACAATGGAGCAAAATAAAATTTTAACTAAACCATTTAAACAAATATTCCATATCACTGATATTAAACACAATATCATTGGAATACCATTTATCTCTAAATATATACCAACAATCAACATATTAAACAGTAAAATACTAATCAAAGATAAATACACAAAAACAAAAGACACATCCCTAACATTTTTCCAAAGATTAAACAAACAACCACCATTCTTTTCAAAATTTTATCCAATATATAACCAACAAAGAAAACACCTGAAACCACTATCAGGAAACATATATAATTTTTCAATAAAACAAGTTCACCAATATGATAAAAAACAAAACAAACAACAACTCTATATGTCAGAGTTTGAATTCAAACCTATCCATAAATTTTTCAAAATCACAATCTCATCCATAAAATATTTGAAAAACTCGAATTCAGATATTATATCTCTACATGTATACAACAATACACCCTATCAAGTATCATTACCTTTAGGACTTTTAGGCTATTGCGAAACCAACGCTACGATATCACCAATACACGAAAAAGAATACCGCGTAAATAATATACTCCAATTATTAGATATTTGTCAATCCACAATTCTTAATGAAGAATTATCCATAAACAATATAATAAGTAACGAAAAAAGAAATACGGATTATTTCACAAAAACCCCATATTTCAAACCTACATTCAACATAAGTAACTACGCAGAGAATCAACAGAAATTTTTAACAATGTTTAACTTCCAACATTCACAAATAACACAAGACGAATTTGATAAATTAGCCAAACAGCTAATCAAATATTCATCAGTCTATGCAACATCCAAATTTGATGTTGGCAAAATCAGCTCATCACTACATCTCCCATTAAAACCAGATGCAGTTTTCAAAAAACAAAGAGCAAGTAAAGTACCAATTCACTTAACCGATAAAGTGAACAAATTACTCGACATTTTAGAACAATACAACATTATATCACCAGTAAATAAAGAAGAACAACCAAAAGGTAACACATTTATCAACCTTGTTATCATTCTAGCCAAAGGAGAATCATTAAAAATCGTTCTCGACGCTAGATACCTCAACTCACTCATAGATGAATCAAAGTGTAATTGGCCTATTGAACCAATACAAGTTATTTTAACAAAAATAAACGGAAAATACTTTACAACCGCAGATATGAATAGTGCATACAATCAAATGCCATTAGATGAACAATCGCGACGTTTAACACAATTTGTTATTGGAAACCAACAGTATGAATTCAACCGCTTATTCTATGGAATATCCATAGGACCAGCAGCATTTTCAGCTTTCATGAGCAAAATTTTTCGACCACTAATACTCAAGAAAAACGCAATCACCTATTTAGACGATGTTTTTATGCAATCACAGACTAAAGAAGAAATGTTCAATGTTTCAGAACAATATCACCAAATACTTCAGAACGAAAATCTGAAGGCCGCCCCCGATAAATCACACTTCTTTTTAACACGAGTAAAATTCTTAGGACATAATATAGAAAGAAAAACAATCACCCCATTAAAATCACGCATTGACGCTATTCAGAAACTCCAACCACCGACAAATAAAAAGAAAATCCAAGAATTCCTTGGAATGCTAAACTTTTTAAGCAAATATGTTTATAAAATGCAATTATATCTAAGACCATTCTATAATATACTTAGACAGCAAAACAATTTTGAATGGAATACAGAACATCAAGCACGATTTGAAGAAATTAAAAAACTTCTAACTGAACAAATTTCGAATACAATTCCAGATCCAAATCAACCATTCTACGCAATGTGCGATGCTTCGAACTTTGGCATCGGCGCAGCGTTATTACAATCACATAATGGTACAAACAAAATGAACCTTATATCAGCAAATTCTCGATTATTCACTCAAGCAGAGCTAAGACTCTCAACCCTAATGAGAGAATGTACAGCCATAATCTATACACTTACAGAATATGAATTTCTTATACTTGGATCAAAACATCCAACAGTTCTATTCACAGATCACAAACCAATCATTTTTCTCTTCACACAAAAATCCAACCCAACTCACCGAGTTTACAGATTTCAATTAATTCTAATGAAATTTCCAAACTTACATATAGTTTGGACAGCAGGAAAAAATCTTGCATTACCAGACACATTAAGTCGAAATACACCACCTGAATTACTTACACGTAAAACTACAGTTGAAATACCTAAAAATATAAAATTCTACCTTGCAAAAAACGAAACATCACCCCGACTAGAATGCAAATATGCAGTAAAAACTGACGTTGAACAATCACAGATAAATAATCTACAACACTTTCCACTTTATTTAGATTGTCAAAATAACCACTACGAAGTTGATCTACTTGGAACATCAACTTTTAAACCAATTCCATACTCACAATGGATAAAAAATAACACCCAACAAAAAAGAGTAAAACAACACTCGCATAAAAAAGACCTTTTTCCACTAATTGGAAAAGAAAACCTAACTGATAAAATAAATTTATCAGGACCACAAACAAACGATTCAAAATACACAATAAATCAAGTTTTTGACCTCCATGACCCACTTGATACAATACCCTTATCTAAATCAGAAATAGAAAACATTTTTCTCCCCCAACAGAATCAATTACAAATTCAACATTGAAACTATACCAAAATCTTGACCCAGTATATAGACAACTAAAATCATGGCACAAATATAAAACTAAACCCGTCAAGGCAGATACAACTATTTTAGGAAATAAAACACTCCTCCGATATTTTCGAAAATTTAATAATACAACAATTAATGAAAACACAGACCTTCTAGAATACAAATTAAATGAATCTACAGTTCCCTGTCTCCCTTTAAGTATGATTCTCATAGCTTTTAATATTTCACATACACAAAATATTAAAGGACACTCTGGATCAGAGAAAACATATTCAAATTTTATACAAAACTTTTATTTCCCAAATGCACCAATTTGGATAAAAATACTATGCAATGACTGTATAGTATGCCAACTAAATAAACCTTACCCAAATCAAAAACAAATAGCACAAAAACAAGATTTTAAAGGACAAAGTTTGTACTTTAACCATCGTATCTCCTTTGATACAAAAGGACCAATTTCACCCTCATCCGAAGGAAACTCCTACATTATGGTAATTGTTGACGCATTTACACATTATGTAGCACTTAACCCAGTACCACATTCTAACGCTCATTACGCTTACACAACGCTTTATGAACACTGGATAGCCAAATTTGGACTACCAGAAATTCTAGTTACAGATAACGGTACAGAATTCATAAATAATGAAATTATCACACTATGTCATCTATATAACATCAAACACAAACCACGTACATCTCACGCACCTTGGACAAACGGCTTAGTCGAAGGTATGAACCGTTCACTACAAGAATATCTTAGATATATCATCAATGGAAATGATACAAGATATACTGAATGGTCAGCAGATGTAAAATTATTTCCCCTAGCATATAATTCACAAATCACGACAACTCTAGGAATGTCACCATATGAAATGGTTTTTAACCAAAAGCCACGCAAACCAATAATGTTTACAGCAAACTCTCATAAAAACGCACAAGGTTATTGTCAACCAAATAAAGACTCAATTTGTTATAACCTACCTTTACATACACACGATGAAGATCATTTTCATCACCCACAAATTCTTAAATTAGCCTCCGGTACACACACCGAATGGATTTTAAACAGAGATAAAAAACACAATGAAATTTACCAAAAAATAACAAAAAAGTTGTTACAAAGGCAAAACATTAATGAACAAATAAATTCACGCTTTACACCAGCCTCCGATTTAAAAAATGGAACATTTGTATTAATACCCAATTTTAATACTCAAAAAGGAATTTCTAAAAAATTACAACCCCTTCGTAAAGGACCATACCAAATAATTGCAAAACCCACTGATGTAACATATAAAATCACCGACTCAGACAAAAAAGAAATCGTTCAACACCGAAATAACCTATTACCTTATTATCCAAAAGAATACGCACTCCGCAAACTAACTCAATTATATTCTTTTACAGGTTTAAAAGTTATTCAAAATAACCCACATACGGAAAATACAACAAAGGAACAAAAAGATTTTCACCTCAAAAACCAAATAACAAAATCAACCACCACAAAAAACAATACAAAAAATCTAGATCAAAATACATCTCGAAAAGAAAGAAAAAATAGAAAAATGACAGAACAAATAATACCCCAAGAACAAATCGACAAATCAGAACATAGAGAGTCTTCACGACTTAGAAACCAACCACGTAAAAATTATAAATTATTCATCCCACAATCTAAAATATTAAAGAAAGTCGAATTTCAAAAACAACTTTAATTTTGTATTTCACAATCTTAGACCTTTGAAACATTTTGAATTTTCATTTCTCAAAATAACATGCTGACAAACACGCAGCGATTCTAGTTCATAATTAGCCAATAGGATTCATCCAATCCGTCACCTTCTCTAACTCTAACACAAACCAACTAGACGAACGATATTAAACTCCAGGCATATCTATAACTATAACTTTACGACCTCCAGGTCAAAAATAAGCAAACCACTCCAACTTGACAACTAAAATAAATATCACCATAATATCATAACCCTCCCTTATCTAATAAACCAAAGATCAACAATATTTCCCCAACTCAGCCCTCAAATACCCCCCAAACAAATATGTTAAATTAGCCTAAAGTAAAAGAACGACCATTTTAATTAGCCTAAAGTATAAAAATCTCAAACATACCCCAGATCATTTGACAAATGAAAATAAAGACAAAGAAGACCTCCCGATCACCATAAAAATTGCCCCCAACAATTTTTCACAAAACTCAACCCACTTGTCAAAAAACCAATAAATAATCCGACCACACTTGAAAATTGCCCCAAACAACAAAAAATATTAGATCAAGAAGTCATTTCGTAAATGCTCTTCTCTCAATCAGTCACTATAATTATCACAAACCTCAAACTATTTTTTACGATACTTAAAACTTTTATAATATTTCTTTTTGATATCTTTGAATCTTTTGTAATAATCTTAATCATTTTTTGCAATATTTTTTTAATTTTCTATTCCCTATTTGAACTATACCTCCAACTTTCAAAAGCTATTGACTATATCCACAGGTACGATTCACAAAACTTATCTAAATGATCCGAACCATTTTTAGTAGAACCGATATTTTTTTACTATTTGTAATTTTTATAACATTTCTATCATCCCTCATCTTGACAATATGCAAATGTATAAAAAAAGCAATCATCACATTCGCCCTAGCAACAATTCTCCTAATTCTTTTTTTAGAAGAGCACTATAAAAAACATAAACTTTTTCACTAAAAGAATAGACCAAAAAAGCTATCAAAAATTGCTACCCAACAACCACATAGTCAGTCTTCACCGACATCATCCCAAGAAAACCCGACACCACTTTCAACTACCCAAAACCCCCAAACATCTACACGAATTTCTTTTCAAGATAACCCATATACCTTTGAAGAACGACACGCTCGCTTATCAGAACCACTAGAACCAGTTCAACGACAAGCACCTCTAAGCGAACCAACATATAACTTATACCCAACATTACCACAAGAATTAAGTAGAATAAGAAATCCTAGTTAAAACCAAAATACAGTCGAAATAAATAGACAAATTATACATCCTCGACGAAACAGAAATTTTCAAACTCCCCGAGTTCATTTTGATTTACCTCAATCCCCATCACAAAACACTCCAGAAAACCCCATTGGTATATTACCAGAAACCCCTACGCTTCTTTCACAACGTAGCACCTCAAGCCTACCATCGGATTACTTAGGTTCAACACCAACATTTGAACAAATACGTGAAAATCCTTTTAACCCCCCAAACCAAGCATCAAGACTACCATATTGGACAACACATTCATTCACACAAGGTGAACTAAATTTAGTAAATGATCCAATAGATATTTCTACGGATACAACAACATCCTCATCACTACCAGAAACATTATCACTACCATCAACACCATCAATAAGCCAGATTTCACCACCACCTTTTAACTTAATTTTACCAAATAACCTCGACGCTAGATATCGAGAACAATCATCAACAAATATTCCTTTAAGACTAGACTGGAATACATTCACAGCACCTCCACCATTATTTGGACAACACCTAGAAAGTAACCGACTCCACAATTGGGCACTAAACAGACTACAGTATAGACAAGACATTCACGAAGACATTCGTGCTCATAACATCCAAATACTCCAACAAAATAGTCTACAATTAAAATTTGAAATCACGGTTAAATTAAACAACATTAATCAACATCCCTATCCATTAAATCCACCAAATATAACAGCTCAATCCCTACCACCACCATTTATAACAACTGAAGTAATATACAAATACGACAGATATACCAAAAAGACAATTGGTTACATAACATTTTATAACCCATACTCAGGATTGTCATACACATGTATATTCTAAAAATTTTACTTTTTCTCCAACTCCTTTTTCTAATAACCTCAAATGAAAACATAAACCCTTCCCCCCGCACAGGACCCCAAGATTAATTAGTAACACATTACGATTGTGAAGAAAACGAACAAAAAACACTACACAAATATGCAATAAATCAAGTATCACAATACGAAACAGAACCACAAGCCATAGAAACTACAAATGTAGTCGCAAACTTTACTCAAAAGCCCGAGCAACAACAGTTATAGGATATAAATTCACAGCAACATTTTCTGAAAAGAAAGTACATTGTTCACAAGTCTCAAACGGAAATAAAAACCGACTTCACCATGAATCATTCTACCAGAGTAATATAGAACGATTTTTACATCTCAATCCCGAAGATTGTAAAAACGAGTTACTCAGACTAAATATCACAAGAAATAAAAACACAGATAGAAAACTAGTATATTTCCAAGTTTTTGCAGATTCTGTACATCAAGCAGAACTTGAAAGATATCAAGGACATGTAAAATTAGATGAAAAATACCCATACAACGGCGCACACGGAAGATTAACTTATGATATACACGATAAACACTGGATACCACACATTGGTATAAATGACCCATTAAACTGCAAAGCAGACACAAAAAATAAAGGATATCAAGAAATCATGTTTTTTGATTGGAAAATACAACTCGAAAAAATACAACTCACACGCGATTTATCAGACAACACAATGATCTATCAAGGAATTCGATTACCTTGTAAAAACGATCAAGGCTATTGTGACCCTACAACACGAACACAAGCAACAATTGTTTGGTTCCCCGAAGACACATGTACAACATTTCAAGTAGCAAAAATACACGCTCGTATGATAAAATTTCACGAAAAATATTTTATACAATCAATTCCATATGAACAAGTCCATCTATCACGAAAACTAAGTTCTAATTTTAGAAACATAGACAATATAGAAAATAAATTGACACGTTTTCAAATATATCAAGAAACAGAACTTGCATGTAAATACAGAAATCCACTTCACAAAACACAATACTCCGAGATATTAGTTGAATACGAAAAAGGATTCGACACGACCACTGGAAAAGTAAAAATCGACCCATATGCAACAGGTCATCCTCTAAACGAAGGAACATCATACATACCAGTTCATTTTCAAAAAAATACAGGTCAACCTGGTGGACATTTAAAGCCCCAAGACGATCAAAGTACACGTTTACAAGAACTATCACTAATGAATAGTACATATTTCGGTAATATCCACTATGATATTCACTTAGATATGAAACTAGACTACACGATTAGCCGAATTTTTCAAGAAATGTCACTCTCCGAATTAGAAACACTACACCAACTATGCGAATTAGAAAGAACACAAATATTACAATCACTTGCACTAGCAGTATTAAAAATACCCTACGCAGGATATTTACTATCAGGAAATAGATCAAATTTTTTAGACTACGAAGGAAACATTTTATGGTTTTATACTTGTACCAAAAAAGTATCACCACTATACGTTTTTGAAGACAAACGATGCTATAAAAGAATCCCTATCTTTTATAAGAATAAAGTACATTTCGTTGACACACTTTCAAGAAGAACCTATTTCTGGGATACCGCAGTCCCATGTGGATCAGAAAATAGCCATAATGTAGTACAACTAAACCCTGATGAAGATAAATATTACCTTCTCACCCCATATCCCACATTAATGCAATCACTCAAAAAATTTTCACCAGAAAGCATTCGCGCTATCGCTCGAAACCCAAATATAGACTTACAATCAATAGGAATATACTCAAAATCAGATATTCAACATCACATTAGAACACAACAATTCCAAGAATTATTAACACAAATGGACACAATACAAAGACAATCAATTGACCAAAACTTACGCAAACTTGCCGAAACCGCAGGATTTGCAGACATCTATACGCAAAACTATAGCGGATATTTTAAAGACATTAAAGATTATATATATCTAAACGGTGAAAAATACCGTCCCCAAGATATATCACCTATCAATATTTTTAGCTTTGTTACACTCAAGAATGAAATTCTTGATTTTCTAGGATGGCCCTACTACATCTTAGAAAAATTGACTATTTTATACGCAATGTTTAACTTTATTGGATTTCTTTTTTCACTCTTAAAAGGAATCTATAACACATGTGCTATACACACACAAGTCAATAGACAAGCAAGTGTAGCACGCATACTATTTGCAGGATTTTTTGGAATTTTTTCTACATCAATAAACAAAATTCTTTTAGATGCACAAATAAAAGAATACAACACAAAAATAGCAACAAGACAGAACACATACGACGAAGAACATAACAATGTAGACACAACGCCAACAGCACCACAGTTACCACCCCTACCACATAACCATCCATTATCCCTAGTCCCACGTAATTTTCGAAACTTAGCAATAACACATAATCCAAATTTAAGACCAACCATATCACAAAGTCCCATCCAACATATAATGACACACCACTCACAAGATGAAAATACCTATGAACAAATTATAGAACAACCCCATACCACCGCTTTTCAGTCTCAAAATAATATTTTTTTTAGCCCACGATGAGCCGACAACTTGGATCCCTACACCGTTCAAATTCCCATCCAACCAACCTCACTACTCCAATTACAATAGTACCACTTTTTGCTTTCCCACCACCCGATTTCCCAACCAGTAATGTAACATCAGGCATGAATTCCGATACTATTTCACACATCTCAGTTTTATACTCCACATCACAACTCAATAACCCGAATATTGAAACCCCCGATGAATTTGCCGACTCTGAACCATCTCCATCCAATAATTTTCCCACCAACCCCTCAATTTTTTCCCAACCCCCTTTTCAACCAATGACACCAAATAACCCTGTCCCCACCAATTCTACACCCTCTTATGCTTCCCAAGTCACTCCAACCTATTCTTCATATCATTCAGACCGATCATCCAATTCTCCAGATACCCCCCAAATCTCCCCAGAACTAGATAATTTTATTACATTACAACAACAACCCTACCACCTTGACAACCCCACCATAAACCAAATTTTATCCACAATAGATTCATCCAACCCTCCTACCCCTACACCCTCTTCAATTTATACCGAATCATTAGCACCATCATCCACATCTACTGAATCTTCACTCAGCACTAATAGAGCTTACCGCACTTTTAAAAGAAAGTTCCCCAACCATCCTTTCCCAGCAAAACCAGGAACAGCCCGTGAATATATAAATCACCCAAATCACACAAATACAAAAGAATTTTTAGCTATCACCTTACCCTCATTTCCACAATACACCTTAAACACCCCTCACGACACTAACGAAACACGTAACTTTGTAGACGAACACGTTTTAATGCCTACCCTTCCTTGGACCTCATATTATCATTTTACTAATCCCCTTTGCTTACCTTTATCTAACACTCACATCGATATAGAACGAAATAAGGACATGCTATATCGACTCACTACACCACTAACACCTAGACAATTTACTTACATAGGATATAAAAAATCACTAAAAACATACACTGCACCCCGAGCTAACGAATATACGCTAGAATATTACGATCATAACATCATCAGAACTAACCAAGATCAGTTCTTAGACGATGACCGCTTCGCTAACCCACAAATCACAGAAAAATTTTTCTTTAAAACACCATATGTATTTACACTCAATATATTTGATCGCAAATTTGACCACATCATCTCAGAAGCACTAACAGACACGCAAGCCTACGAAAGTTTTAAAGAACGCTTCCAAATATTTTCACTAACCTTTCATTTCCTTGCACCACATGAAAGAGATCTGCACTGCTCACACAATATTATGTTGCGCACTAAACAAACTCACACATATACATATTATCGTTTTATCCAAAATCACTTCGACCTACACACTCCCTCCAGACAACCACACCACCGTTTTCAATTCATCAATTCCAAATACACCTCACCATTCTTTCTTAACTTCACATATTGCATTAAAGATACTAACCTTCATGGTATTCTTCGAAATTATGATCCCATAACCCAAATGTATATTTTTTGTCCCATCACCAAGACCTTCAACGCAGAGGAATCCCGACCCTTCCTTCTCCCACACGAATTTGTTCAACCTATAGAAATCCCCATTTTAGAATTCATCCACAACACTAAATTCAATCACAAATTATATAATCTAATCCAAAACACATTATGAGTTTGCAGTTGGCACTGAAGAACTAACCACCATTAAAGCACTTCAATTGCTTTGGCCACTGCTTCAAACTAAAAATATCATCCGCATCTTAGCTAAATTACTAACAACTTCAGATCTCATCCATGACATCTTCCCCCACGGTTTCTTCCCCGACGACTAACAGGTAAATATGAATTATACATATTATTAACTAATTAAATTTCAACTAGAAACTAACCATTCCTTATTCATGTCTTCTTTAGAATTTTAGCCTTCATCCAACGATCATCTGAAAAATTCACAAAAGAAAATAAAAATTGAAAACTTCTTCAAACTGTTTAAAACTCTATTAATTTTTTGCACCAAACAAATCACTAAAAATAATACCAATGCAGTAATTTAATTTATAAATTTTTTCCCAAATGCAGTAAATCTAATAATGATGAAAACTTGTAACTTAATTTTCCCCAACAACTAGCAGTAAATTTGCATTTCTATGTAATAAATTGATAAAACGAAAATGCAGTACTAACCTTTTGATATTTCCATTCATTCGCACAAAGATTCTATCCACACTCGCACAGCTCGCCCACGAAGAATTGTTTAAAATAATGAATTTCAGTTTCAAGCTTTCACACTCAACAACTCTAACACACGATAACAAGTTTCAAACTTTCCTTTAACCCGGTTGGAAAGGAATTATATACTAAACAACACTAACCAACGCAGCTTACTAAACACCACAAATCATAGAATAACAGCATGACTAAGAAAAGGAAACCAACGGTACCCAAACCGGATTAACCCAGTTTAAAACTGGATAATTCATTCTTTTGAAGACTATTATAAAGTCTAAGAAAGAAATAATAAAACACAAAAAAGTCGAAAGACAAACCCATACCAAAAACAATTTGATTTTTGAAAAAAGGACACAACCAACAAAACGTAAGAAAAACCACAACAAACCCAACATAAAACGTTGTCACATAACAGGACCCCTCACAAAAACCGCATGCAATCATACTCCCACTCCTGGCCTAACCCACCAGAAGAGGACGTCCTGAGCATGCTCTATAGCCGGCCTAACCCACCGTGCTACATCCACGCTTTGTGACCACACTCCTATTTTTAATAAGAGCTACTCAAGGGTGAGTAACTCTTCAAAATAACTGAACTAAAACAAAAAGCTTTTGTGAAAACAACTAACCAAAATCATAACTAAAACATTAAACTAATAAAAATTTTATAAAATGTAAATTATATCTTGCAGTATATAGATCAGCATACAACACCAAAGACGAACATCCAAAGGCAAGATGACCCCACTACACTCGAAAAAGAATGGCCAACCACAATCAATATGCCGCCCACAATCACAACTCAAAGGATTTAGAGTACGACTTGACTTCGCAGAAAAGGACTTCATTGAACTAGAACAATGACCACCTCGATGTTCAAATATACGTACAGATCCGAGTAACCAGGCATCCCCTCCACACACAATCTCCACGCCATTCCCAGACAAGGTCAAACCCAAAAGAAGTTCTCTACATGAAACGGAAAAACCTGTCATAGCCAACCATTCTGAAATCAGATTTGAGTTTGTTGCGAAAACCCAGTCGTTGTCTTGAGAAGGATATGATTGGATATTTTACCACTGTAAAGTATTTAATATTAACCAATCATGATCCATCTAACTAACAACCCACTTATTTGTAAGTGCTGAAATTACTTGTAATTTCAGCACCAGAGAGATTTGAATTTAACTTAGAAATTAGTTGACTCTCCAAGAAGACATCAGCTGCCGCAATAAACCAGTATACCCTAGATCTATTGAGCCTAGCAGAGACTAGTTAAACAACCTGAGACTAGATAGTATAAGAGTAAGATTAGGATCGGTATTAGACTAAGAAGTTGCACGAATCTATCCGGCCGAAAATAAGATAGCGTGACGAGCAGACGGTGTACCCTATCCGAAATTACTCTATGAGTTATACACTTCGGTCCTAACTCACTGTTTAGTATTTTTTTTATTCATCCCGTTCCAACTTGCTCTAAACTTTTTTCTAGAAAATTAAAAAGTAAACAAAAAATACCTAGAGCCGAAAAAAACTTGCTGACGTCAAACATAATATATCAATTTTTTATAAAATGTGTTTCTGTTATTTTATGAGAAAAAAAAACATATATTAAAACTTAGACAGAAAATTGATTTTTTTAATGGCGTGATAGCATCCTTAGTGGCTGGTTCAAAAGTCTTCAGCTATCAAAAACATCTATCTCCAGCACATTATCATATCTGATTTTTTCTAATTACATATTCTGATATGAATTGAATTTAAAAAAAATTCCGAGATACAATTGCTCTGCTATTTTCAATGCATCCCGCTTTTTGGTTATTTTGTGCTTTCAATGCAATCAGTGCTAGAATAACCTTTTCATTCGATCAACCTTTATTTTAATGTTTTTTTCGTGTTTGTTCATCAGCATCTATTTTTGATAAAAATACAAATATTTACAATCATTTTTTTAGCAAACCTTATTTTTCAAGAAAACGCAAGGATAAAACTCAGGTAAAATTGCATCTTGTAGAGCGCTGTTTTTTTTTAGGTTGTAGTTTTTTTAAAATCAATTATTTGATAGAAGATTGAATAATTCTAAGCACACCTTTCGGTTTTTGAAATACAGCACAGTTCAAATTAAATATCGTCTCGCAAAATCTAGAAAAAAAATTCCAAAAGGAAAATCTTCATAAAACTTTTTTTTTCTAAATCATTTTATCAAGCGGACGACTTTTCTTAAAGAAGTTCAAAATTGATTACCATCATTTTCACAACAGATTTTTTTGTATTTGACATAATTCAAATTTTCTTTTTTAAATATGAGAACAGTAGAAAATGCAGCTTTGATTATTTTTGCATTTAATATCTTTCAGCATCAGCGACGTATCAGTTATGATTATTTCAATCTAAACAACGAATCAAACACTGAACCAAAAAAGGTTGTTTACCCACTGGAACCGTGTTATTTTTGTCTCAACCTTCTACTGGTTTAAGTTAAAGCAAAAATGATTTATTTTGAGCAAATTTTGCAGCTTTTTTTCTTGCTGTTTTTGTCCCAATTAGTTTTTTGGGACTTTAGCACTTCCCCAACGTGCAAAAACATATTGAACGTGCAAGGTCAGTGTTTAATCTAATAAAGAGTTGTTTTGATCAACTAGTCTGCGTCGATGTAACTTTCCAATTTTTTCTGAGCCGGATTCAATAGTTGCCTGAACTACGCCTAATTGGAAATATATCACCTACCACATTTCCAAAAATGACAATTTTTAAATAAACAATATTATAACACCAACTGATCGCTTGTAAATTGTCTTTTTGATTTTCAGCTTAGGTTATTTAACTCTTGAGATTGTGCCAAATTTTTGTCAAAAACGGTAGTTGAAAACTAAATTTTTCGTAAAAATCGATATTACAAAAACAGTCGCGTTTTGTTAAATTCCGCCAAGCAAAACATTTAGATTCACTTTTTGCTTTCCTTTTTTTCAATTGATTCCATTAAACACAGTTAGAAGATCTAAGGATTACAAACTATAACAACAGTTAAACTTGATAATTAGCCAATTTTATTTGACTCGCAAAGATAAAATCAAGAAAAATTAGCCGCTGATTCTTCATTTCTTCCCATTCAAATCTGATTCTTCAGAATTCTCAGTAAACACTTTATTTTACAACTATCTCTAAAATCCTTGTCAAAATCAATGCGCAATTTCTTGAACTATGTTCTCGAACTCGAGTATGATTCAGGAAAAATTCAAATGTTTAGTCTTTGTTAAAGCTGAAAAAAGATCCATTGGTAAAAATTTACTCCAAAGAACCAGCGGACGACCTTTTCCGTTAAAAAGTGACAAGTTCAGACTAAATAAAGTACATCGCCAAAATCAGGGGCACTTTTTCAAAATTTGCGAAAAATTCACAAATTTTTTAGGCGTGCAGAGCACTTTTAAAACTAAATGAGATTACTAGAAGTCATTGCATAGATTTTGGGTCAAGCTTTTTCCAAGAAAAAAAGAATACAATTTTTTTTCTACAGTGAAAATTAAAAATCTATTTTATGATGTTATGCACCATTTTCAGCGAGGAAGTCCCAAATAACACTAAATAAGTTGCATCTTTTTCCTTCCCCGCCTCACATAAGCATCGATTTCATGTTTTACAAGGTTGAGTACGAAAATTAAATATGTTTTTGACGGCCTAATCAGTCCGTATGCTAAAATTTTTAATAATCCGACATTGCGAACAGAAAAAATTACTTTAGAAACTTTGCAGGTGGGAAAAGGAAAAAGTTTTTTTTTGAACTCTCTTCTCATTTTTTTTTCTGAGTAGATTGATTTTTGAGTTTTTGTTTTTTGATAATCGCTGAGTTTTTAAAACATATGGCTGAGTTTTAAAAACATTTGATGATGTTCTACATTGGATAATGTTTATGGGTAAACATAATCGTAAGACCACTGTGAAAAACAAAATATGTACCTAAGAATCGAAGAACTTTTTTTTCAAGATACCGCTTATTTCATTGTTTTTAAGACGAGCGAAACTGTCATACAAACAAGGTTTTGCAAATTTTTCTTCAAATATTTGAGTTGACGTATGGACAAAGTAACACTAAAAAGCAAATCGATGGAAAAACATGAAATTCAAAACAAGTTACGAATCTGACTCACGACATTAAAGCAGCAGTTGTGTGTAGTGTACTACTCTGATGAAAAATAAATAACTTTCAGAGGCAGTATCATGTCTTTTGTGTTTTCGACTTATAACGTATTTTTACTCAACATGATTCCAAAAACTCTTTTATTTATTGTCTTTCTGTGAAAAACTCGTCCGACATTCGTATGTTGTCATTTTACTATCACCTAAGAATGCATGTCACCAATGTAAAATATGTAGGCATTGTGATTATGTTACATTTTCGTTTTGTAAAAACAAAATAATTTTATAATCCAAAAATTACACCAGAGTAAAAAAACTCCTCAACGCTTAAATAATTTCAAATTTATTTTATACTTTTAATTCAAAGTATATTACAAGGCTTCAAAATCCTGTTTTCTTTTTATAAGCCGCTTTGCCTTCATATCAATGGAATCAAGAAAGATATGAAACTGTTTTAAAAGAATTCTAATTTTGAAAAAAAGACAAGTTCTTCTCTCCCAAGCTGAGGAGACACAAACGTTAGAAAAAAAACTGAGCAAAATAACCTGTTTTATTGAAGGTTAAAAAACTTCAACATTTCTAAGTTTACAAGTTGCTTCACACAGATGTTTTAAACGTGAAGGGTACAAAATTTCTGAATTTGTTGAGTCTGCTCTTTTTTTGTTACTGCAGTAAATTACTTTTTCAAACCTCGACATTTTTTGTATCTAAATTGCAAAAAATTTAATTTGAGTTTTTCTTGCTTAGGAAACAAATCAACTCTCGTTTTGCTCAATTGACTGTCGATCTTAATTTTTCGAAAATCAACTTCAATTTGAAGCTTCAGCTTTAAATTTCAGCCAAAAACCCAGCAATAATAGCTGCAGCAATCCTGGCTCGACCAAACATGCTACTCAAAAAATTTTCAAGCAATTCCACAGTACAGAAATTAGTATGAAAGTTCGATGATTATCAATTTTTCATTTATGGAAGTTATTTGACTAGCATTTTCCGTTAAACCGAAAAATTTTTTTCGTAGAACTATATTTTCAAAATTTTCAACAAGTCATGGTTTACTCAAAACTAAAGTCACCAAAAGTTTGATCCTCTTGCGTTTACATTGGATTGAAAACGACCTGAATTGGGTAAAAAATTTCTTAATCAAATCATATAATCCAATTATCAAACTTTAATTTTTGGAAAAAATTGTCAAAGATGATTGTTTTTGAAACGCAAAATTTTGATTTCTCATGTATTTATCAAGGCATAAAAAACATGCCAGGCAAAAAAACGTTCTTAGTCTGTTTGTAAAAAGTTATCTAGAGAAACGGAAAAAATTCACATTTTGTGGATCCAAGACTACGTTAACTTTGAGTTAACGTGCAAAAACATATTGAACGTGCAAGGTCAGTGTTTAATCTAATAAAGAGTTGTTTTGATCAACTAGTCTGCGTCGATGTAACTTTCCAATTTTTTCTGAGCCGGATTCAATAGTTGCCTGAACTACGCCTAATTGGAAATATATCACCTACCACATTTCCAAAAATGACAATTTTTAAATAAACAATATTATAACACCAACTGATCGCTTGTAAATTGTCTTTTTGATTTTCAGCTTAGGTTATTTAACTCTTGAGATTGTGCCAAATTTTTGTCAAAAACGGTAGTTGAAAACTAAATTTTTCGTAAAAATCGATATTACAAAAACAGTCGCGTTTTGTTAAATTCCGCCAAGCAAAACATTTAGATTCACTTTTTGCTTTCCTTTTTTTCAATTGATTCCATTAAACACAGTTAGAAGATCTAAGGATTACAAACTATAACAACAGTTAAACTTGATAATTAGCCAATTTTATTTGACTCGCAAAGATAAAATCAAGAAAAATTAGCCGCTGATTCTTCATTTCTTCCCATTCAAATCTGATTCTTCAGAATTCTCAGTAAACACTTTATTTTACAACTACCTCTAAAATCCTTGTCAAAATCAATGCGCAATTTCTTGAACTAGGTTCTCGAACTCGAGTATGATTCAGGAAAAATTCAAATGTTTAGTCTTTGTTAAAGCTGAAAAAAGATCCATTGGTAAAAATTTACTCCAAAGAACCAGCGGACGACCTTTTCCGTTAAAAAGTGACAAGTTCAGACTAAATAAAGTACATCGCCAAAATCAGGGGCACTTTTTCAAAATTTGCGAAAAATTCACAAATTTTTTAGGCGTGCAGAGCACTTTTAAAACTAAATGAGATTACTAGAAGTCATTGCATAGATTTTGGGTCAAGCTTTTTCCAAGAAAAAAAGAATACAATTTTTTTTCTACAGTGAAAATTAAAAATCTATTTTATGATGTTATGCACCATTTTCAGCGAGGAAGTCCCAAATAACACTAAATAAGTTGCATCTTTTTCCTTCCCCGCCTCACATAAGCATCGATTTCATGTTTTACAAGGTTGAGTACGAAAATTAAATATGTTTTTGACGGCCTAATCAGTCCGTATGCTAAAATTTTTAATAATCCGACATTGCGAACAGAAAAAATTACTTTAGAAACTTTGCAGGTGGGAAAAGGAAAAAGTTTTTTTTTGAACTCTCTTCTCATTTTTTTTTCTGAGTAGATTGATTTTTGAGTTTTTGTTTTTTGATAATCGCTGAGTTTTTAAAACATATGGCTGAGTTTTAAAAACATTTGATGATGTTCTACATTGGATAATGTTTATGGGTAAACATAATCGTAAGACCACTGTGAAAAACAAAATATGTACCTAAGAATCGAAGAACTTTTTTTTCAAGATACCGCTTATTTCATTGTTTTTAAGACGAGCGAAACTGTCATACAAACAAGGTTTTGCAAATTTTTCTTCAAATATTTGAGTTGAAGTATGGACAAAGTAACACTAAAAAGCAAATCGATGGAAAAACATGAAATTCAAAACAAGTTACGAATCTGACTCACGACATTAAAGCAGCAGTTGTGTGTAGTGTACTACTCTGATGAAAAATAAATAACTTTCAGAGGCAGTATCATGTCTTTTGTGTTTTCGACTTATAACGTATTTTTACTCAACATGATTCCAAAAACTCTTTTATTTATTGTCTTTCTGTGAAAAACTCGTCCGACGTTCGTATGTTGTCATTTTACTATCACCTAAGAATGCATGTCACCAATGTAAAATATGTAGGCATTGTGATTATGTTACATTTTTGTTTTGTAAAAACAAAATAATTTTATAATCCAAAAATTACACCAGAGTAAAAAAACTCCTCAACGCTTAAATAATTTCAAATTTCTTTTATACTTTTAATTCAAAGTATATTACAAGGCTTCAAAATCCTGTTTTCTTTTTATAAGCCGCTTTGCCTTCATATCAATGGAATCAAGAAAGATATGAAACTGTTTTAAAAGAATTCTAATTTTGAAAAAAAGACAAGTTCTTCTCTCCCAAGCTGAGGAGACACAAACGTTAGAAAAAAAACTGAGCAAAATAACCTGTTTTATTGAAGGTTAAAAAACTTCAACATTTCTAAGTTTACAAGTTGATTCACACAGATGTTTTAAACGTGAAGGGTACAAAATTTCTGAATTTGTTGAGTCTGCTCTTTTTTTGTTACTGCAGTAAATTACTTTTTCAAACCTCGACATTTTTTGTATCTAAATTGCAAAAAATTTAATTTGAGTTTTTCTTGCTTAGGAAACAAATCAACTCTCGTTTTGCTCAATTGACTGTCGATCTTAATTTTTCGAAAATCAACTTCAATTTGAAGCTTCAGCTTTATATTTCAGCCAAAAACCCAGCAATAATAGCTGCAGCAATCCTGGCTCGACCAAACATGCTACTCAAAAAATTTTCAAGCAATTCCACAGTACAGAAATTAGTATGAAAGTTCGATGATTATCAATTTTTCATTTATGGAAATTATTTGACTAGCATTTTCCGTTAAACCGAAAATTTTTTTTCGTAGAACTATATTTTCAAAATTTTCAACAAGTCATGGTTTACTCAAAACTAAAGTCACCAAAAGTTTGATCCTCTTGCGTTTACATTGGATTGAAAACGACCTGAATTGGGTAAAAAATTTCTTAATCAAATCATATAATCCAATTATCAAACTTTAATTTTTGGAAAAAATTGTCAAAGATGATTGTTTTTGAAACGCAAAATTTTGATTTCTCATGTATTTATCAAGGCATAAAAAACATGCCAGGCAAAAAAACGTTCTTAGTCTGTTTGTAAAAAGTTATCTAGAGAAACGGAAAAAATTCACATTTTGTGGATCCAAGACTACGTTAACTTTGAGTACAAATTTCAATTGGCGGTTGAAGAAAAAACAAAAAAATTGGGGAAAAAAACTTTTGTGGCTGCCAAAAAAATGTTTGTCATACAGTTTCCATGTAAGGAAATTTATGACTTGCATTTTTCTAAAACAAAAAAATTTTCTTTTTTATTTAGTACGATACACTGATTTTTATGGACAAACAAGATAAAAGTTCTTTAAAAAATCGATGACACAATTTTAGCAGAATGTATGAAATTTTTATGACTAGTTTTTTTCATAGACTTAGTTAATGGAATTGTGTGATAAGCATTTTGGTCTATGCAGGTCAACCCGGGATAACATAAAAGATCAACACTGCTTTTATACCAGGTCGCTTGTTATGAGTCAAGGTTTCCACTGCTCTTTTATTGGTCTCGAAATTGAACTGCAACCTATTGTTTTAATTGGCAAAAAAAGTTTGAATAAAAACTACCTGAAACAAACTTTTTCTAACTTCTGCCAAAAAAAATAAGACTAGGATGTTTTGACTCAATGAATGAGACTAATTCGAGTGAAAACTGCAGAACAAAAAAGTAAAAAAGTTAATCATAATACCTTGAAAAATTAAATTTTCACGTTTCGGTCTCTTTTTTTAAAGAAAAAAAAACTAGCTTGGAGAGAGAATCTGTGCTATTTGCACAGCAGCCTGTTAATGAGGTTTTGCAGTTTGACTTTGCTGAGAAGCGGAGTCACTGCCAGCAAAGTTCCGAGCGCAACAAGTTTCGTAATGAGATTGATTAGTGCGTAAACTTTTTTGAAAAAACCGCAAAGAGAACAGTGCGAAGCAGATCAAAACGTCTTGCAGATCAAAACGAAGCAGAAAAAAAGCGGTTTGTTTGTAAGAGACAATATGATTTCTCTTTTTTCATAAAACAAAGACAGCAGCAAAAATTGAGACGGGTCTCAATTGTCATTAAGTGTGTGCTCATCAAATTTTATGGCCTATATTAAGCTATTTTTCATTTAAATGATTTTTTTATTATTTGCGCTTTTGGTTTTGTTTCTTTTTTTCTTTTTGTTGATTTCAAGCTTCACAACGAATTTTTCAATTTTCAATCACCGATTAACTTATGAAAAGATGTTTCATACTTTCGTTAAAAATAAAAAACGTAGGTAGTGAAACACGCTGTGGAACAAAAGGATAACTTAATTAGCGCAACGAAAAAATTTGCTCCATTCCTTGCATTTATTTTCTGGCTGCTTGAATAACTCTACGCAAAATAGAACGTTCATGAAACTTTTCCTTTACAAAAAAAAGGTCATATTCTGATTCGGATTTATTCTAGCCAGTGTTAGAGTAATCAAAATTTGCTCTTTTATATGAAAGATTATTTCAGATTGGAGTGAGAACATTTACTAGGTACGGGTGGTTTTGCGGAGAATTATCGGTCGATGTTCACGTTCTTTTTTCTTCAGAAAAATCCAAAATTACAAAAACTATGCACACAACTTCTACTGTATCATACGAGTTTATTAATTTCGAGTTATTTTGTTCATCCATAGACTCACTTGGTTGTTATATCTTCTTTACAGAGATTTGAAATAATATTAAGTCCATCTTATCCCTTACACCTTATTTTTCACAACTCCTATTTAACTTTAGTGTTAGTTGTTACCTTCAAGCATCAACTTTCTTATGAATATCGCCAAATTATTTTCAAAAGGAATAAAAAATATACAAAACGAGAATCGAAATCTCAATTAAATATTCCTACTCAGACATTAACATCCTTTTTGACGAATAAATTAACAACAGAAAAAAACAGAAACAGATCCTCAAACTTTGTATATTTGGGATTTACGAAATTTTTGATGCTAAAATTCACAGTTTTTAAGTCAATTTGTGCAAGACGATAGTGGAGGATTTTATGCTAGAAGACTTCAGTTTTGTCATGTTCGATCTATGATTTTTGTTAGTGAATATCGGTGTTGTCAGGTTTTATTTCTGACCTTTAAAGTTTTTCAATTTTTCACCAAGCAAATGAAATTGTAGCAAAATTGACTGCGGAAATTTTTTGTTTTTAATTAAATTTGTACGGTGAAAGCAAAAAGAATCAAAAAAGTAACAAAGCATCTGTTCCTTTTGGAAAATGAAAATTGATTATAAATTTTCTTTTCAACTCAAAATAGAAAAAAGAATCATCTGTTGGTAACGCATATAATTTTAGCACGAACATTTGACTTTTTTGACATTTTTAAAAGATTGAAACAATGGAAGAATCCATTGCAAAATGGAAAATTTTTTAATCAGTTTTTAAACTCAATTCAGATTGAAAAGAAAATTTTGGTCAGTTCCGAAAAATCTTGTTTTCTTTGGATCACGCTTAGTTTCATTTAAAGCGACAAATTTCTTTTTTTTGGAGCTTTTTTTCATGAAATATAAAAGTCAAAAACAGCGACCTTGATTTCAAGATAGTAGGCTGAAATATCTTATTTCATTCTATATATGGTGTAAGACATGTAAAGTAAAAGACTTGATCCGTGATGTCAAAATCATATTTTGGACTTAAAACTTCCTGCTAAAGCTTGTTAAGTTTATCAACTACTGTGACCGAATTATACGCGCTTTTTGTATTAAATTTTTTTTACAGGGGTAAATTTTCTCAAAATTTGCTTCCACACTTTGTTAATCATGATTATTCTCAATCGAGAAATTTGCTGCTATCTTCATTTGTCTCAATATAAAAATTATTGTTTGATTTAAGAAAAAATTATGAAAAGAGTTGAAAGCTGTTAATTACAAATGCAAATAGCTAACTTGAAAATTATGTTCCGTTTTACATCTTTTTTTTGCAATCTCTTCAACAGTGAGATTTTTGAAGATCAATTATGTTTATGAAAAGCTCCTTTATTTTGCTACTTGTTTTCAATTTTAAGGAAGTTTTTGCTTAGAAATTGATGGTATTTGAAAGCGGTAATTACAGTTAACAGGCAAATAAGTGCCAAATATAACGTCAAGATATTCAAACAAAAAATTGTAGCATGGGGACCAAATAAATTACCTGAAAATAAAAAAAGTTAGCGAAATCCTGATGACTAATTGAATGAAAGCATATTTCGCAAAACAACATACAAGATAAACATTTGATAGAAAAAACTTTCAGTTTAATCTTAATTTAACGAAATTAATCTTTATTAACTTTTTTGCAGTATAAATAATTAAATCGCAACTTGCACGTGACGACTGATAGTTAAAACAGAAAAATTTACAGTGCTGATTTCAATTAACTGGACGAAATAAACAAAACTCGAACTTTCAAATGCATTTTTATTAAATTGGGTTAAAATTAGACAAAAATGAACGAAACAAAAGTTGCTTAGAATTTCAACAGAATCAATTTGGTTCAATTTTTTCTCCAAAATTCTCACCCAAAATTTTACCCCAAAAATGGGTTGTTTTGGTTTTTTCAATTATTCAAAAATTACGCTGAAGCTGCTTTGCTAATTGATGATAAATATATATCACAAGCAGCCTCTTACACAGCCAAACAAAATTCTAGAGAAGTTGAATCTCCAAAAATCGGTGTAAGGGAAAAAGTTTTTAGCGTGACAGTCAAGAAACGTGATTTCTACTATATAAAACCCAAATCTTTGCTTAAAAACTAGTTTTAAACAATTTACTGAAATTTTTGGAGATTCAACTTTTCTGAAATTTTGTTGGGCTGTGTAAGAGGCTTCTTCTGACATTTCTCTTCAATTAACAAAGCAGTTTCAGCGTAACTTTTGATTAACTGAAAAAAAACAAACTGAAACGTTTTTGGGGTAAAATTTTGTTCGAGAATTTCGGAGAAAAAATTAAACTATATCAATTCTGAGAAAATTCTATGCAACTTTTATTCTCTTCATTTTTTGTATAATTTTAACTCAATTTGAGAAAAACGCGTTTGAAATTTCAAAAATTATTCGTTTTGTCCTGTTAATTTAAATCAGCACTGTTTTACCACTGGAGAATGTAAGGCAGTTTGGCTCAAGTTTTTCAGCAATACAGCAAGCGAAAATTGAAACCTTATCAAGTGACAAAATCTTAACAGTCCTCTCTGTCGTTTTATCGAGATTCCTTTTTTCTTTTTTTTTGACATTCCAGTCTGGGTTATTTTGTTGAGCGACACTTTTTTTCTACATCCAGGTTCTTTTTGCCTTTTTTAAAACTTTGTTGCCGATTTTGTTCAAAATGTGACAGATCTGAAGCGAGAGGTCAAGTGAAAGCTCGTTGTCACCCTGGACCGTCACTCGATCTGGCTTTCTCAATTGAGTGTGTTCGATCCTGTGCATGGCAATGACATTGAGTGACGTTGAGCTCCGATTTGAATTGAAACGTGATATCTTTCACAATTTGATTAGTTTTGGCTGTAAGGGATTTCAACAGGCATGAACCAAAAATATATTCATGAACTTTCCTGCTTTGTTCAGTTTTTACAAATATATAATTTTCCGATATAGTCACTGCCTTTTCTCTACAGATAGTGGAAAGTAGCAATGGCGTTAGATTTTTTTTATTGATTTGACTGCCTGGGAGACAAGTCTTTGGGTCTAAACACGGTATTTCAATGTTTTAGATGTAGTTTTGGA
Source organism: Symsagittifera roscoffensis (assembly GCF_963678635.1). Taxonomy (NCBI): domain Eukaryota; kingdom Metazoa; phylum Xenacoelomorpha; order Acoela; family Convolutidae; genus Symsagittifera; species Symsagittifera roscoffensis. The sequence continues at coordinate 3,263,645 of NC_087071.1, forward strand.
TATGGTTTGACTTCCAAAAAATTTATCCAAAAATTTTCTGTTTTTTTTTAAATTAAAAAATGCTTTAATTATTTTCCCGCTGTACTTATTATTGAAAAACTCACTTCAAACTTCTTTAAACATTTTCACGGCAGTTTCGATATTTTTCAGGCGATTCAAAAAAAAGTATGATATTTCAAACATTTTGTTGTTATCCACATTTGGAGAACTTTTTAAAAACTGCTATATGTCTATTTTTTAATCATTTATCAGTCTGTTCGCCTGCAATTTTCTGGAATTCTTTAAGCTCAAAAACATTTTTTGACTTTTTTTTCTGGCGTTTTATTCTTAAAATTACAATTGGATTGCACAAGTTAAGGATTTAAAGTTCATGCTGCCCCTGGAAGTGAACGTTAATATTCTTTGCACTTATAGTCTCCTAAAAACGACATAAAATGATTTGCAGTAAAAATGGAGGCTGAGTTTTGTATATGATTTTTTAAGGAACGGCGCTAGTCTAAAAACTATTGCCTAAGTTTAGACTAAAATTTATCCCAAAAACTAACCAGTATTTCAATCATACGACTGGAATAAAAACTCTTTATTATTTTTAAACATATGACTGGAATAAAAACTCCTTGTTATTTTTAAACATATGACTGGAATAAAAACTCCTCATTTTTTTCATTAAGAAATATTTCCTCAAATTACTTTAGATAAAGTTAGGTTTGATTTAAAGTTAGGCAAGAGTTGATTTACCTAAAGACAGGGATTGGTGTATAGCTATAATGATGATGTTGTGGGGAAGGCTGGTGATATTCGCCAGATTATGAAGAGGTCTCGGCTCTTTTCCATTTTCCCACCCCCTTCGTAAAATTACAAAATTAAGCTGTTCAAAAGTTGTTCACACGGCATTTTGCATATAAATAAAATTGTATAAAGTTGTTCACATGTTCGCGCTGAAACTTTTTGATGCTGTTTGTAACATGAAAAGCAATTTTAAAGAAACTTTCAAATATTGAATTTCAGAATAAATTAAAGGGGGGAACTGGAAAAGAGCCGATGTCTCGAAGTGCGCTTTCCTTTCTTAACAGTTAAAAATCGCTTGTGTGAACTTTGACAAAAAGATAGTCAAACTTGCGTGTGGTTTGGACAAGAAAACCATCCAAATTTTGAAACGTATTCTTTGCGCTTTTCAAATTAAGGAGAAAAAGACTGATAATGAAGACGCGCGGAAAACAATATTCGAAAGAAAAAGATTCCAAAAAATTTTTTTTTTTGAACTCCAGTTTGGCTGCATACCAAATAAGAAGTAATCCCAAGCCACCTGATACTTGAAGTCAAAAATTTCTTTAAAGTTAATGAATTTTGCGCGTAACGTATTGACTCCCGAAAAACAAACAAAACTATTAGATACCAGGCTTAGAGTCAAAACTGTGCCTAAAGTAGTTGCTAGGAGGAATCTTTAGCCAAGATTTAGACTGAAGTCGTCAGGCGCTTAATTAGAAAGTCCTTTAAAACCCGACAAAATAGGCCAGTGAAAGGATGACATTCGGAAAAGTCGCTTGGAAAATCAGGTAAACTCAGGTCGCATCCTGAAAAAAAAATTTACAGATAGAAAAAATCTTTTAAAAAAATCGAATTCGCCTCTTTCAGATTTAAAAGCAAGAGAAAACACTTTTTATCAAGGGAACCTAACCAAGTAGAGGTGTTCGGAAAAAAAGCTGAAAAAAACGAGAACTGAAGAATTGAAAAGAAATGGCAACCTCTTAAAGATTACAGACCATGATTATACTACTAATTGAAAAAACAGTTGCAGAAGATTTGAAGTCAGCTTGGGAGATAAGGTTGTTATATCTCGTCTAACGGCGTTTCAACTTCACAAAAAGGCAATCTTAAGATAGAAAATTGAAGCGCAAGTGCTAAGGTTTTTCATCATTCAACAAGGATCATAAACATTGCGCAAACGCAGCATTGAGACGGCCAATTCTTGTCAGCTGGTAACAGTTTGGGAATTTTGGCTACCGACATTCGTACCGGGTGTGAAACTAAGGAGGATCTCGATTGCACTCAAAAAATCTCGGCATTGTTTTGACGTTTGTAGTCTTCAATCAACTATTCTAATGGTGTATCTAATAGTATCTTCTTTAAGCTACAGCGGCGTGAACCCTCGCACAAAACACGCCTTCTCTGAAAAACTCGACGAATAAATTTCAACCAATCAGAATCGTTGGACGTTTCTTATGTCTAAATGAACATTGCACAAAATCTAAGTCGTAATTAACAGAAAAAAAAACATATATAACAGCACAGCATAGTTTTCCCGTACAATTCGTGAAGATAGACAATACATTTTTATTTTTCAATTTTCAAGTCGTTCTTTGTTTTTTTTTCCAATAGCAGACATCAATTTCGCAAAATCTCATGTATCTGTTTGTTTTCTAATTGGTCAATATTAATTTAACTAGCCAGTTTTTTCGCTTCGCGGGTTGAACAAAAATGCTAGTCATATAATTTTCATTTATCGAAAAACACTTTTCATAAATTTTCATTCAAATGCATACGTACAAAAAATTGCAAAAGACTTACATCAAGCAAGTTTTCATAAACGAAAATTATATAATAAGCATTTTTCCATAAATCAAAAAATTTTAGTATCCAAGTTTTCCGAGACAAAATAACCACCATTTTTTTTAACAAAAGAAGCCCAAGTGGAAGCCCAATTTGGAGCCCCATAGGCATTAATAATTTCAAGTTTGAATTCGCACAAAGGTTTTTTGGTTTTCTTTTTCTTTGTGGGAAACTGCATTTTTTCATGCAGTTTTTTTTTCGAAAGAAGCTTATTTGAGCAAGAAAAAATTATTTTTTTTTTGAAAATTTTTGCAGCAAAAGAAAAATGAGTTATTATACAAGTTCCATTCATAAAAATGGTATGATGAATATGTGTAACAACTTTTTTTGTAAATGAAATTCCAAGGTAAGCATTTTTCGTGCATGGAGGTCAAACCGGGTTTTTTTGGGAGTTTACTTATGTTTTTGAGATTTTGAGTTTTCAATTCTGATCGGCCAAAAGTAACTAAGAATTTTTTAAAATAATTAATCCCTGTATGATGGGGGACGCAAGTTTTTACAAGAATTATTATAATTTCATGTATTGACTCGGTTTTGATTTAGATTAGATATAGGCATGCATTTCACATCATGAACTCACGTCAAAACTAGCATATGCAAATGAGATTGAATTTTTCCTTAGAACGTCCAAAAAAAGAAAATTGTAGATCGAATAATTGTCCATACAAAAATTTTAAAGCCTAGGTTAAGTGGCTTCTTTTTTTAAATATCATATATCTCAATTATCATCAATTATTAATCCACCAAAAAGGATTAAAGGGCTAACGAAGACAGTTGTTTAAGTTACAACCGAATAAGATTTCCGGGCAGTTTAAGTCTCAGTTGACAGTATATTGCCTTTCAAAAACTAGAAAACAAAACAAAAATTAAAAATTTTGAAGTTTTTCACGAAAATTTTGTGTTTTCATGATATGATTCAAAAATATATTCGTTCTTTGGGGAGGAGGATTGGACAAGGCATCAAAAGTATGCAATTTCAATTTGATTAGAAAAATTTGTCAAATTGCAAGAATAAAGGATTTTTGCGGCTTACAACAACGTCAGTTAGTTATACGTTTATTTTAAGGCAAGGCAAAGAAGCGAAAAAACTTCCAACTGGGACTGTCCAACTTAGATTGATACATGCCAATTTTAGTCAATAAACAGTTTTCTGCGTTATTTACAATTATTCCATTTATTTTCAGCTCATTTAATAACAAAATAAAATCTGTAATAATAGCTTACCAATCTAATTAAAAATTCTCAAAAATTTTATCAACTTACATATCTATTCCTCCAAAAAATCCCGTTCCGCAACACATCATCAAAACTTTCCCAAAAATTGTAAATTTGAAACACTAATATCTCAACAAGAAATTGTTGACTTTTTGGTTTTAAAGTCAACATATTCAGTTTTTTTTCAGATTTTAAAACAAAATCTAGTCAAAAAGTTAATGGTTTAAAAATCAATAAAAGCGCAAAATTTTTGTCTATTTTTTGAAAATACGGACGATTAAGTCAAACTTCAGCTAAAAGTTTTGCTTTGATTTTTATACATTGGCAATTAGAGGCGTCTCTTCTCTTGGTGTAGGAGAATTCAGTTTCGCTATACTACGCTATACGATACAATGCTATATTTTTAAGTATAGCTATACGCTATACTATGCTATATTATTTCTCCACAAAATTCTTCGATGGCAGTCTGCAGTTTTTTTCAGGAAAGTGCGCTGTTCTTAAAAAAAGCAACAAAATTTTGAAACCTATCAAGTAAAAAACAAATATTATGTGCACGCCGTTGTTTCAGAAAAATATGGAAATTTATTTTTTTCCCATTCTAGCTTCCCAGCCAGGTAAAAACCGAACCAGATTATGTTTTCAGTAATAAATGAAAAATAATTGGTGGTTGGTTATAGCTTTTTTGGGAAATGTTTTTGGGAGCCAACTATACATCAGATGTATTTACGTCACATAAATCTTTGATGAGCAAATCATGGCAAGAAGTTGCATTCTATTTTAAGAGTCTTGCCTCTAAACTTATGTTTGAAAAAAGCCATAGTTATGGGTTTTTAGTTTTATTGATGCTGAATTTTGCTCTTTTGTTTTTTCTTTGTCTAATGAGTGTCTTTGCTCCATTTGTTTCCTTCGAGTTTTTTTTTCTATAAAGGCCAAGAGAATATAGTTTATTAGATTTCATTCTATTGAAACTTGGTTACCTAACAAAGTCTTCATGACAGAATAAATCTTTGCAAATCATTTTGTCGATACAAACTAAAATGCAGACACTTTTTGCTATGTCAACCATTAAATATTAGTTTTTAGAAGACGTTTTCAAATACTTTTGAAAATTGTTGATTGAGAATTCAGGTCAATATGGCCACGATAGGAGATCCCAGTGGCCCTGAAAAAACTAAACTGAAATCAAGTTAATGTCTTCTATAAACCTCAACGGTAGTCATGTCGTAAGCAATTAGATTCCTGGAGACGTATTCAAGTACTATTAGTTATAAAATAAATCCTCAGTAGTTGAAACACCGATGTTGTAGTTATTCTAACTCAATTTTTTTTACGCAGATTAGAAAAAGCAGCAAATTAAATTTAATTTTTAGGCTGCATTTGCGTTCTGTACCGTTTCCCGGGTGCTGTTTAGAAGGTACAAAATTAAAATAAAACGTCCGAAAAATCAAAATATTTGTTAAAAAATCTCATTTTCACCTTCGTTTTATATACCATACTTTTTGTACATTTCATGTCTTAGAGTACAATATCTAGACAGTTTCTCATGCCAAAAGTCTGATCTGAATGTGCGCCAGGAGTTTTTGTTGCAGTGATTTTTTTAATCCTAATGACGTACTTGTAAATATTACATACCTGCATCTGTCTTATAAGGTGTGAGGGTAATCTTCTCATGATAGAGGTGCAAATAAAGGAAAATATTAACCAATCAGAATCGTAAGACGTTAATTCTGACTGAATGTCTTTTGCACAAAGCCGAAATTGTTATAAACAGAAAAAAAATATAGCAGTGTATAAAAATTCTCCTGTACATTTCGTACAGAAAGATTTTTTTTTCCATTTTTTAAATTCGGTTATAAATTTTTAATACCCGACTTCAATTTCACGATTTCTTATTTTTTAATCGGTTGATATTATTTTAAGTGGCATTTCTTTATTCGCTTCCCGGGCTGACCAAAGGGCTTGTCATATCAATTTCATTTATGAAAAACTGTTTATCATACATTTTATTACAATTTTATCCGTACAGAAACTGCGAAGAAACGCTACGGCAAACAATTTCTTACATATGAAAACAAAACAATAATCATTTTTCAATTTTAATTAGTTTCAAGTTTGAATTTGCACAAAAGATTTTAAAAAATTTTTTTCTTTGTATAAAAAATTCAGCTTAAACTACGTTATACACAAAATAACAAACTGTTGCATTACATTTTTTTTCAAAAACAAATTGTTTGAGCACAAAAGTGATACTGCGACTGAAAAGTGAAAAAAAGTTGGAAAATTTTTTGCAGCAATATACTAATTGCTCATCATACATTACTCTCTCCACGTATGAAAATGTAACTTTCTTGACTTTTTTCCGTATAGAATTGTATTAATTGAATTTTTTGTGATTGGAGGTCAACCTTAGTTTCTTTGAGAGTTTCGCATTTTTTTGAGATTTTGATTTTTCAATTCTGATTGGCTAAAATCAACTGAATAATTTCTTTTGATATTTGGTCCCTTCATCATGAGAAATGGCACCTCTTACCAGAATTGTTGGAATTTAAAATATTGACTCGGTTTTTTCTTAGCTTATATAGGCAGACATTTTACATCACTAAGTTAGTCAAAAAAGAATTGAAGAAACTGGTTCCTCATTAACAGATTTTAAGTATCAATTTTTTGCTCCACAATATCTAGTATCTAGTAAAAAGAGAAATAAGTTACTTCATTTCATACTCTTTATTTATTGGGCTCTACTTAACAAAATACCACAAACGCTTTCTTTTTTTTCAGAACAATTTTTATAATTTTTGAGAAACCAATTTTATATGGAATTAAACTTGAAACTGGTTAGGAAGATTGTGAAAAACTCTGAATTTCATGATTTATTCATAAGCTTACGTCGAACTTAACACATGAAATTGAGATTGAATTATTCTCTAGTATGTCCAGAAAAAAAGAGATTGTAGATCGAATAATTGTCCATACAAAAAATTTAAAACCTGTGAGCTCTTTTTTGTTTTCCAAATTATCGTATGTCACAAATGTCATCATTTATTTTCTCCTTCTTTCCGGCTGAAGATCTAGCGTTCTAATAATATGATTTCAGCGCCAACCCTTACAAATTTATTACAAAACCAGTCACAAATATCTTACACAATGATATCAATAAATTCTTTCAAAACAATTTAACATCGAATAAAGTTTTGATTCAATTGAAATATCAGTGGAAAATATACATCCCTACAAAAACAAAAAAGCAAACCAGAATTTATAATCTTTGAACTTTTTAAAACCAAATTGAAAGTTTTCATGAAATTATTAATGAAGATTATTTTTCTTCGGGGAGGAGGATTGGAAACATAATTTCGACTTACAGCAGCGTCGTTCCATTGCACTTCAAGTTTAAACCAAGGCAAGATGCAATAAAATTCCAACTAAGACTGTCCAAATTTAATTCATACATGTCACTTCTAATCAAAAAACAACTTTCCTTTATATTTACGAACAATTCATTTATCTTCATCTCAAATAATGACGAAATAAAAACTGTAATAACATTTTACCAATCTCATCTATAACGCTCAACATTCACAAACACATAACGGCTAGAAGTGTGCAACTTACATATTTTGGCTTCCGAAAAATTGCATTGATTAACGCATCAACTATTTTGAGCGCATCATTAGACAAAAATTTCAATTTTTGAACACTAATTTTTAGATGAAAAATTGTTGAAGATGAAATTTTTTTTAGTTTCGAGCTTAACTTATCCGGTTCTTTTCGGACTTAATAAAAATCTGGTAAAAAAATAATTAGTTAAAAAATCATTGTTAGCGCTAACATTTAGCGTCAATTTTTTCAAAACTTGGATCAATAAATCAGATGACAGTCAAAGATTTTTTAGTTGATAGAGTTGACAATTAGAAACTTAGCTATTTATGGTTTAAGAGCGCGTAAAATCACTATGCTATATCCTCGAGAATTTTTTTTTTGATTTTTAAAATATAATTCAGAGGTCATAGCGTGTCAAGATGAGAGTGAGCAACCACTTCCGCCAAAACTTCAAACCTTGTGCCTCAGCTGAAGTTCGAAGACTTTCAATTTTATACCACTAAAACTGCTATTTTTCCTCAACAGTCTATGATGTCAACCTTTGTTTGTTTGAGGAGAATGCGCGAAATGGTTGTCAAATTATAACGCGCAGGAGAATGCGCGTTTCACCATCTTTTTTGACAAATCCCTCAAAACTGTCACAAAAAAGCTAGAACGGCTGTTCTTAAAACTATCAACAACTTTTCGAAAACTAGCATGTCAAAAACATTCTATGCACGCATTGTCCCTTTCCTACCAGTTTAAGATTTCACTATCATTTGAAACGTTTTTGGTGGTTAGTTATAAAATTTTATGCTTAATTTTCCGGAAGCCAATTAAATAGCAGGTGTATTTCCACATAAATCTTCGATTGTTATTTCATAGCAAGAACTTTTTATTCTGATTTGAACACATTTTTAAATTAACCCACAGTTAAGAGTTTTTTGTCGGTTTTATTGATGCTCACTGATGCTCTTTTAAAATGTTTTTCCTTCTCTTAAAATGTTTTTGCTCCATTTTTTTTCTTCCGCATTACTCGTTTCAATCAAGGCTAACAAAGTAAAATTTAATTGAAAAAGATTTTTCAGAGTTCATTTTTATAGATCTTTGGGTACTTAACAAAACATGTGTAACCAAATAAATCACTTTAAAATATTTTTTTTTTTCAAAAAAATTGTTTCGAAAAATTCGTTCAAAAAATTGTTAGAATTTTGCTTTGGGGTCTCCTTTAAAGTAGGTAAGTCTTGATAGTGGAACTCGAGGATACCTTTTCAAATAATTTCTCTGTCCACCGTTTAATTGGAGCTTGTTAGAAGAAGTTTTTATAAACTTTTTGAAAATGTTGGCTTGAGAAACCAGGTCCAAAATTTCAGCCATAATAGCAGATCCCAGTGGCCTTGAAAAATTCAAACTGAAATCAAGTTAATGTCTCATAAAAGGGTTCTTGTTAACTATTTCCCCCCTTGTTTCCATTTTCAGACATTCATTTTTCGCTGTCACATTTTCAATAGCTCAAAACAATATTCAGAAAACAAATTTAATCAAAATTTTCTTTGTAGGTATTATATAAATAGAGGGTAATACAAATATTAATGTGCGAAAATGAAAACCCAATTAATTTTGACATTTTTAAAGGCATATTTTATGCAGAAATGGTTGTCAAATAAAACATGCATAAGGGTGGAAATAGTTAACAAGGTCCAAAGAGGGATGTTTAACAAGATCCCATAAAAGTATAAACTCTTCTTCACAATAATCATTTCGAAAACAATCACAAGAGGCAGATTTAAGAGGGCGGGCCCTCTCCCCTTAGGGACCCCCCCCCCCACACGCCAACCAATGATTCCCCCTTAGGTATCAGTTTATTACATCTAAGTTAGGCCGAACATCCGTAAAAAATTCTTGAAGGCCTCTTTGGCACCAAATACATTAATTTTCAAAGGGGGCGCTCGCCGAAAAAAAAGTTTTTTTTTCTCAAAATTTTCCAAAAATTGCCCAAAAACGGCTTTTTGCCCTGTTTTTTTTTCTTCAAAGTTTGCTTTTGGCGCAAAGTTTTTGGTCAAAATAGGGTCTTTATAGTGTTCTAGGAGTGCTCGGAAAGTCATCTTTACCTGGCCAAACTGTAATGATAGGCTCATAATTTTGTGTCTGAATGTTCCTGGATTCCTAAGACAAGTCTTTAAACATGTTAAAATTTTGTCGGAACGATCAAAAGAAAAAAAAGAACAAAAGAAGAGCAAAGGGAGCGTCCTTGTTGCGGAATCCGCTGACAATGCAAAAAATACAGTTTGGCCTCGTAATGATCAAATTTTTCAATTTTTCAGGTCGACAAATTTTTCGTTTTTTTTTTTGAAAATTCGGTCCCCCATCGAGAAAATCTTAGATCCGCCCGGGAGCTCTAGAGTCGTGTTTGAATACTAAAATTGAATAATTGGTCTCTCAATTAAGAAAAAAACAATGTAGCAGTTATTCTAGTTTTACACTAATTCACGCTGATTAGATGAGAAAAAGGTAGAAAATTAAACTTTAATTAACACTTTAGGCTATATTTGCTTTCTCTCTCGCTCCTCGAATAGTCGTTAAAATGAAGCAAGAATCGAAAACTAAATTATTGTGAAAAAATTCAACTTTATCCCTAGCTTATTTACCATACAATTAGGGCCTTCTGGTTCAATTAATACCTTAGTGGAAATTCTGAATACTCGCTTATAAATACGGTTCAATTGTAAAATAAACCTGATTTCTTGTGCATTGTATTTCTTTCTCAGGTATATACAATTACTATCCTATTTTTACTTTTCCTTCAGACAAAATTGCAGCGTTTTTGTTGCAGTTTTTTTAATGTGAATTCGAACATCGGATCTTGTTAAATATATGCTCCCCTTTTGCAAGTAGGGGGAGCAAATTCGTTACAAGGTACAAATTTAGTATATGATTAACTATTCAATTCTGTCTTCATAGTTGAGGTGGGGAGGGGGGAGGGTCAATTTGTTAGTATAGGTAAACAAGATCCCAAAAGTACTCAAAAACTTTATTGATTTGTTTCAGCAATTGAATTAGTCTTTTTAAAAACTTGAAACGGTTTGTTCGTTTTAGCTCGTCGTCACCCTACAAGTTATTGGAGTTTTTGAATTATAATTACGTGATTATCAGCCTTATCCTACAAGTCGAAACATTCCCAAAATTCAACTTATTGATATTAATTTTGTTTCAACTTGCAGTATTTAAACTGAAATTATGTTCCACTAAGTTTACTTGTTAAATTGCCAGGGTCTTAGAATCAAAGACTAAATTCATTATTTATTGTGCTGCTTCATCTTTTAAAACTTCTCATCAACGTGTTGTTTGGCTTTAATTTTTTCTAAATTAATATCAGTCTTTAATCTTTTTTTTGCAAATTAGCAATAAAACTGATTTCAGTCTACAAATCTCTGCCTATCTTCAGAAACATGGAGTTTTGCGCAGGTAAGAAAATCGTCTGTCAACATATCGATTGCATGTTCCTAAATGATTTTTATCCACAAAATTAAATCTGTCTAAATTGATGGCGTATGTAATGCGTGCAAAATTAGTTTTCTTTAGTCCAAGTAGAAGTTCTTTTTTTTAAAACAATATTATGAAATAAACTGAACATGGAATACCTTATTACTAGTTGAATTTCAATTTTTTAAAGAAAACTAACAAAAGCAGGTGACATCAGAAAAAAAAGGAAGAGCAAGTGAGTTCAAAACACGGCATTCCGAATACAGAAGAATTTAACAATATTCGTATTGAAATTGATCAGGAGCTTATTAACAAAAATACAGACCCATTAAATCTAAAAAGTGTTGTAGAGAATGAAAATACTATGTGTTTTGCAAGCATTTCATCCCAAGAACTTTAAGAAATATTTAGAAGCCTGAAGAAAAAACAGCCTTGATAATTACAACCAAAGTAACAACCAAATCAAAAAATTAAGTCCGGTTATATCTGCGCTACTGAGTTGCCTTTTTAATCAAGGTGTAGAGTTGTCTTATTAACTTTCAATTTTCATTTTTGCTAAAGTTGAGCCAATTCAAAAAAATCATACCTTGTCAGATTGTGGTAACTACGGACCTATATCTATATTACCAATTATGGGGAAAGTGTTCAAAAAATTGAATCATAATCGCTTGAACGAATATGATGTATTAACATCATGTCTGTACGGATTCCAAAAACAAAAAAGCACAGTTTATGCTATCTTAGAACTCACTGAACGAATATTGGAGAACTCAGAAGTTAATGTTGGCTCGATTTGTACGTTGATAGATCTTACAAAAGCGTTCAACACAATTGATCACAAATCTTACTAGAAAAATGTGAACAATACGGTTATCGAGGTAAAGTTAATAACCTTTTGAGGTCATACCTTGAAAATCGTAAAAAGTATCTTAGTTATAGCAATTCATTATCAGATACTAAAACAATCTACTATGGTGTACCACAAAAATCATTCCTGAGTCCTTTGTTGTTTTTTCTGTATATAAAACATTTGCCAAGCGTCTGTAGGCATAACAAAAATGTACTGTTTGCTGATGATTGCGCATTGTATACAACAACTAAAACAAAAAATGAGCAGCAGGTGAACTCTGATACAAGCAATGTTGGAATTTGGAGTATAAGCTCACCATAAACAAAGATAAAACAGCCACCTTAGAATTTAATAGAAAGAAATTTTCAAACAAAAGAGCCCATAAATACTTAGATCTAATAATTGATGACAAATTAAATTTCAAATTAAAATTTCGATAAATTTGAAAAGGGCAGCCAAATCTTGCTCAATGATTTATCAATTCAGTTATTAATTCAACAGGTCTACACTGCTCAAGATATGCAAAAGATATAATTAACCAATAAATCTTTTTAGTGTACTGATCTATGGCACTAATAAGACAGACTTTTAAAAACTAGAAAGTCAGAGAAGCCTCGAGTAGAGGAATTGTTTTGAAATTAAAAAGTGGGAAAGTCTTGAACATATTCCCGACAAACATAAACTCTGTATGGTTCTAGAAGAACACATATATGAGCCTTTAAACTCAAGTTTAAAATTAGAAGACGATCTTGTGGAAATAAAAAAAACTTCATGAGTACATAAGTGAACAGGAGATTACAGATACTATCAAAACAGGCAATATTTTGCAGCCAAAATAAGTTTGATAAAAAAGCAGTAAGGAAAATCAATAATAGGGTTGATATTTTGCATAATAATTTCTTACAGTTGGATAAAAACATTCTTCTTGAAGCTTCAACAGCTACCAATGAATCTTTGGACTCGTTTTTTAAAAATAAAATAAGAGACATACATTTGTGACAACGAACATTTTTCGAAAATGTTATGGTAAATTTCCATTGTTTAAGTACTTTTTGCTCATCTTATTTTGATTGTTAGACAACAACAAAACAAATACATTTTATTTTTCTTCTTAATTTTGTGATAGTTAAAGAAAATTTGCAGTCTTTCTGTCTATGTGATCTAAATTTAAAAAAATGACGAATAGATTTTGCTCATGGAGATGCCAACTAACAGGCTGACGCCTTTCTGGTACTCTCCCAAGCCGAAAATAATTGTAAATTTATTTTAAAATGGAATATGTGCTAATAATTTTTGGCTTGAAAATTAAATTATTATTATTAGGAGAAAAAAATAGCAAAAACTGAAAAAGGCAAAATAATTTTAAGAAAACTTTTCTTATACTGTTTTTCTCTACAGAAATAATGACGTCTCGGCTTATGCAGGGAAAACTACTACCAACTGTGATCTCTTGAACATGGTAAATCTTGATAAAAAAAATTCCAAAATTTTAAAAATAGCCATGACATCCGCTATCGATTGAACTTTTAATCTCACGTTTTACAGAACACTTTATCAGAAAATGAAAGAAAATTCTAAAAAGAAGAAAAATTCCCGACATTGAGTTTTTCGAACGCGGAAACTTTTTCGTACAAATTCCACAATTTAGTCAGACACATTATTATCAAATAAGAATTTATTATTAACTAAAAATTGAAACCTTGCTTTTAAAACGCTATTGGTCGGGAGCAAGAGCTTAAATGAACACTTTTAATGATCACCTTTGTTTGCAACTTAAGTCGGAAAAAATGAATCGTAATATACCACTAAGCTATGCTTGTGTAAGCAATCGGAAAATGCGAACAAAAATTTTAACAAACATTTCGAGGCAGGGGAAAGAAAAAAAGACATTTTTCAAGCAAGGGGGCAATTGAACTATTTGACAATGCCAAATTTATAATCCATCCAAAAAATTGCCAAAACAGTTCTATTATTATACTAATTTTGACCCCTAGCGGTACTAAATTAGTACTTCTAAGGTAGTAAAAACAATGAAAGCACACAACGCCATGGTTCTTTATTCCTGAAGTGGTCTTCTTAACAATAGTTAGTTTTGAATGCGGCGAAATTGGATTGTTACCAAATGCAACGAATTGCGAAATAACTAATTGTGACCTTTTAGAGGCTAACAAGGACTTTTAGATAGCTGCTGTATCCAGCAAAATTCAGTTGAAACTTTAAAAAAGCAAAAAGGAAGTATTTAAAACATTTTGGACAGCTATTTTAACCTCTGTTGTGATCTTACATCAGGTTTTGCAAACGTAGGCGCTACGCGCAATACACCGAAGGCATAGAAACTGAAGCAAAAACCAAACAATAAAATAAACAAAAATAAATATGTACATACATAAATTATAAATAAATATAAGCAAACTAAACATAATTAAATAAATAGAAGAACAGATAATTAAATAAATAAAGATGAACAAATAAAGAAACAAACATACGCAATCACGTGACATAGCGCGATATAGTCCAGCCCACATGATAATTGATAACTGTGGACGTTATTTGTCGACACATGACAACAGACAACATTAAAAAAAAAACCCGTTACACGATACCATAACACCTTGACTAAAGTCTTCGGTGTAATTATTGCAAAACATACTTAGTTAATTAACCGGTCACTCATATATGACCTTCATTAGCCATTCTCTCCGGCGGAGAGAATGATCTCTCATTGTTTTAATGTTTTAACTTATCGACTAATTCATCTTAATTCTTATTCTTTTTAATAGTTTTAACCTAGAATTAGCTACAACAAAGTAACATTTTATCAACCTCGAAGGAAATAATTTTTTATTTATGAAAAAATGACCCAAAAAACATTCAAAAAAATGAGTATCTTTGCAAGCAATGAGAGGTGAGATATTAATTTAATTGGTTTTTGTTTTAAAATGAAAATTTAAGAAGTTGCGCTCAGTTTCCATAATAAATTTTTATTTTATAATCGAAAGGTCACATTTATTTTATAAACGAGGACAAGTATATTTCCAGCTTACTTAAAGCTGACTGTTTGAGCTTCAAAAACGTTCTTAGAAAAGTTTAAAAAAGATAATCTTTGGCTGCGATAGACAAACGCAAGGGAGCATATTTGTAGGAAATTGTAACCAAGGCCAGATTCGATCCTCACATCTTCGGACCGAGGGCACTGTTTCCAACTTCCACTAAAAAAAACTTGAATCTGAGGACAATAATAAGCAACGTAAGATCGATTCCGTAAAGTTTATGCAGAATTTATTAGTACGTGATTGCCATTCTTGACTTCCAAAGTAGCATTATTTACAACTGTAAAAAGGGTTTCGCAGTTTACCAAGACACTCCGCTTTTCTAAATACGACCGAATCTTCACCGAAGTCTACGAATTATTCAGTTATCATCGGTGGGTTTTTTGTAATTTCTGAATAACCGACACTTGTGTTGCACTCATTCAAAATCTGTCACATAAAATATATTCTTTACTTTAACTTAGAGGAAAACTAAAACAAGCTTCGAATGGTAGAAAAAAGCTCTTCTCATTGTCATTTTTGAATGATTTTTAATGCTTATCATGCTGAATCTAGCGATTCGAACTTTGGAAAAAAGACCGACTGTCATTGGGGAAAAATTAGGGATCTTTTTAGTTAAAGTCTGCTTACGAGTTTTATCGCATCAAAAATGATGTAGAAAAAGAAGAGCTTTTAATCGTAAATACATTTCAAGTCAGGCCAAGTTAGTTTTGTTTGGGTCTACAAAGTGAAGTGCTTTGAAGTCGTCTATCTTTTTGCCTTTGTGGTCGTAATGCAGTTCTCGCAGACATCTCTCGCAGAGGAAACAGGGACTGCGGGGAAGCAATTCGTCGTTCACCTAAAAAAATATTCACAAAATCAAGATCTTAGTGACAATTTCCAACTATTGCAGAAAGAGAAAAATTGGCTGCAAGTTTTAATAAGTCGGCTATTGGGCCATAATTATTTATTGAGTCCCATAAAAGGGATCGTTAACAAGATCCGTGATGGAAGCAAATTGTCGTTCACATAAAATTTTTATTTACATTTTTACAAAAATTGGTTACAAAATTGAAAAAGTCGCTTATGCTCAAGCATTGAATAAGTCCACTATGGGTCTAAGCAAATTGTCGTTAACCTTTTTGTGAACGATATTCAAAACGAAATTTTAATTAATTTAAATAAGACAGGATATACGAATCAATCATTAGGTTCTTGGTGAACTTGACAATCTAGAAAGCCAGATAATTTTTAACAGAGTCGCTTCGCAAACACTAGCAAGAAAACGAAAAAAAAATGGCTCTAAAATGTACAATAAGAAATTGAAATAAGTCTGGAATTAGGAAAAATTAGGCTACATCTCGGATTTGCTCTGCTGCGAACTAGAATTTATCACGAAGTTTCACGAACTAACCACTCAGCCACGGGAACTTAATAAATCACAAACATTCGCCACAAACAAAGCAGAGAACAGAATCTATGAAAATTCCAATGCTACAGGTCGTGATTATAGCAAAAGTGCCACCGAATAAGTGAACAATTTTAATGAACACTTTTATTTGCGAGTTAGGCTAGAAAAAAATGCGGTTCGTACTAATAGACTAACGCTCACAAGCCAACTAGTGTAATCATCCAATAATTCCGAAAGCAATCTATCTCTTAAAACTTAAGCCAAACAAAGTAGGTAACAACCAGTTCAAATAAACGATGAAAGTTAAGTGGTAAGGATGCATAAAAACAACATGAGCGGATTTAAGGATGCCAGACAGAATTTCAACGCTTCGTCGCCTATATCGTCCCTCTTGAACCATACTTTACAAAAACTTTTCTCGGACGGGTTAGAATTTTCTATGGACTTTATTCAAACGCCCTCCGAAGATTGTTTTCATGATACTCTTCATTGCATGTTCTTTATCATCGGAGGAAATGTATAAGATAGCTGATGCTTTTGTTTTTGTCATCTTGTTGACAAAGATAGCTTTACATAAATTTTGAAGGTTTGTCTTAATTTATTTTCATGGAAGCGGGCTAGAGACGAAGATAGAAACTAAATTTTTATAAGTAGAAGTGCAATTTGGTTCAATTATACTGGCCTGATCTGATTAAATGTAATTCCAATTTAAAAAATGTTACACAATCAAGTCTCCAGGGAAATAAATCCTTCTTGACCTCAAAAAAGGTTCAATATAATTTCAAATAAATCCAAATTGCATTCAACGAAAGTCTTCAAGGCAAAATGATTGCATGGGAGCTATACTTTCATCTGGTCAAAAATTGCAAACAGAAACGAATGAAAAAAAATCATTTTGCAATCCATGCAAGGATAAAAGAAATATGACAGCTCGTATCAAGGCGATGAATGTTCTGATTTCCTTGTAAAGTAAATTACGGAGATTTTGCTAAGCTAAGCTTCGTGTGAACTATTAAAAACCGAAGTTTCGTGTGAACTATGTCTATGCTGAATCTAACAAGACTGCTCGCATCAGGTCAAAACCCTGAATCTTCAGATTGCATTTTAGTTTCTATGGAGTAGTTAAGATCTAAAAAAAACATGACAAATCGCTCGTTAATTGTCTCAAATTGGCAATATTTAAACCCCCATAATTTGCCGGGAAATAATCACAGGTGAAAGGTTTTTTTTTAAAAATTTGAGTGCAGGACAACAAAATCTTTCGAATGAAAAAAAAAATGCGTCAGAATTGCTAGTTAGAAAGTCGAAACTTGTATAGAGAAAAAGAATCCACCCCGATTACAAATATTGGGTCATTTTTGTTCGAAAACTGTCGGAACAATAACGAATTTTAAAAAGCAACTATCTTGCATCGGTTCAATTTTCGAAGTATTTCTCAGTCGGATTAATTAGCCGGCTGCGCTATGCCTTGATGTAAATAAAGTACGCATTAACTATCCCAAATTATCTCACAACTTTCAAACCCACATTTGGTAACGGTAACACAAAATGGTCGCATTAAATTGTCTTTCTTATTTTTATTTAGGCCATCAATGCTTTTCAGACAATACCAAAAACTCTGACAAACATGGTAGTAAAAAACTTTTTTCTGAGAAGTCAAAAAGCCTGATTTTTTAGCTACCACTCAGCAAAATATGTTAAATCACTTTTTTAAACTAATTTTTGACTGATTCCATAGTAATGTGAAAAAAAATTCATATAAACCGCAGTTACGCTAAAATATCATAATTTGGTTGCTTAGGCAGGACCACTAGCGTAATTTAAATTTGTCAGTGATTGACGCAGTCGGACTAAATTACACGCATGATAAAACTACCCTGATTTTATATGCTTTCCCACTTCAATTTGGGGCTCTACTCAACTATTAAATAATCAAAACACGCCCTGAGCTGAGATAACAAACCCGCCCTAGGCGTTTTTATTACTAAAAATGGAAAACGTTCATGCAGCTCCACTTAAATAATAAATCAGGAAAAGTAACCCAACTGTAAAGGCCCTAAAGCTGAACCAAATGCGGATTTCATTTTCCTTTCTCAAATGTTTTTTAAAAAGTTCCACGAAACTACTCTTAAAAGAACTTATTAAGTAGAACTGCTTGCAATGCAAGTAACTGAGAATATTCCGACCACAATTACTTGAATTTGAAATTTCAAAAACAAGAGGATAATTTTGTATAAGAATGAAAAAAATGAATTAATCAAACTATCAAACTATGAAAGACTATTCTTTCGAAATTTAGGTGGTAAAAGAAAAAAAATAGAATTTATGTTCTTCTATCGATGTGATCGGAACATTCTGCACTTCTTGCACAACAACCGGCTATCCTTAATTGCAATGAAAAGAAAATTAAATCATGAATTTTGCGGAACAAATAACAAAATGGGACCAATGCGTGTTTCTGTCTTTTTTCCGGATGAACAACCGACAAGATTTTTGCACAACAACCGACCACCCTCGTTCTAATGAAAAAAATAAATATTGAGATGTTAAGACCAAATAACAAAAACTAGTTGGACCAAAAACAACAGCTATTTTTTGGTCCGAAAACTGAACCAAATAACAACAACTAATTGGACCAAAAATTAGCAACAACCACTGGCACCAAAAATAACAACAAAATTTTGGTCCAAAATTGGAACAAATAACAATCACTAATTTTTGGTCCAAAATTGGACCAAATAAAAACAGCTAATTGTCGTCATCCACGCCTGTGCTGGCCAATTCTTTCGCGAGTAAGTCGGTGGACAAGTCTGTGTCGGATGCTCAAGGCATTCAACCTATTCTTCGAGATGCTACTTCGGTGGTGGATCTTACGGCCTCTTCCTCTACGTCCGGAAATTTTCCTCCGGAAGTGCCCATTAGTGTCAAGTCGCAGGCACCTTCTCCCGCTAAATCTGCTATTATATATTGCCCGGATTTGATTCCCATCTCGTCGGATGATGAATCGTCAGTCCCGAAGTTACAGGAATGCTCCCGAAGTTCAAATTTGGCAGTTTCCGGTCCATCCAACCGTGACAGGTCAGGGTTTACCTGGGATCTTGATGGAAATATCTCCTCAGCGTCCAACTCGTCGCGCACTTCGTCCCGCCATAAAAAGCAAACATCCTTTTATGGTAGCCCAGTTCGTCACTCTGTGAATCTAATTGATTCACCTAATCCAACTAGCTCAACTCAGGCATCCCCGGATAGAAGGGTCCGTTTCGCAAAGGACAAACAACAAGTATATCTCCAGTCGGAACATCACAGGGTCTGTTCTCCCAATGATGCGTTATACTAGGAAGTTCACCGGTTTTCCGAATGTAAACTCGTCATCGGATAACCCGTTGCGACGAAATGAAAATTAAACTTTTCTACTTCTTTTGATGGTAATAATCTATAAAAACTCTTAGTTTCTGTAATTACTCAACCGTTGAGTCCTTTCAGTCTTTTCACCTTAAATTGTCATTACTGCAGTTACTTTTGTAAAATTTATGTTCCATTTGAATTTTCCCAAGAGGGGGAAAAGTGGTGCGGTGTTGTTTAATGAGTAGAGCGGTATTATTCATTGTTACTTATGACGTCATCCTAATCTTAGCCGTTAATCTATTGTTGGTAATCAAGGTCGTTATCGACCTGTCAAATCTCGGTTCAATTCTAAGCAAGCTTATTCACTCACTCTCTAGTCGACTTATGAAAGATTTAAGTAGACACAATTTATTTTCATGACATGATTTGTTAAAGTACTCATTTATTTATATATCAAGATGAATTAAGTCTTGAATAGCTATCTCAGTTCTTTGAGTTATCACAGCACCAAAAACAACAATTAATTTTCGGTCCAAAAATTGGACCAAATAACAACAACTAATTGGACCAAAAACAATAACTAATTTTTGGTGCAAAAATTGGACAACTAATTGGACCAAAAACAACAACTAATTGGACCAAAAACAACAACTAATTTTTGGTTCAAAAATTGGACAAGAACTAATTGGACCAAAAACAACAACTAATTTTTGGTTCAAAAATTGGACCAAATAACAACTAAATTTTGGTCCAAAAATTGAACCAAAAATAAACAACAACTAATTTGACCAAAAACAACAACTAACCAGCATCCATGAAGCAGCGTATTGTGCACATGCTAGACACTTTCTCCTGTGGAAGTAGCCCACCCCTGTCACTCTTGGATAGTCCGAGTATGACTGCATGTCGTGGGGGTGGTAGAGACGCACTGAAGTCACCATCCACACGTGCTCACAAGTGCCTGGAAAGAAAAAAAATCCAGTTGAAAAATTTTCTTTAGATACTTAATTGACCTGCACGTTTACAGACAAAGCTACCCTTAGAGCTCGAAAAAGATGTCTTGTTTGACCGTCCACTTGAGCTGGAGGTTTACCGTTTACCCATTGGTTGTGCTGTTAATTGGACCGCCTTTAAGAAGAAGCGAATGAATCGTTCAACGAAGCTCTTCAAAGGAACTTAAAATTTTCTTATTGTCTGAAAAATTAGCTTTTGCATGCAAAAGTTGTCTGAAAAGAGTCATATGCTCTTTTTAGTTATTTTTGTTTGTCCGAACTGTTTGCTACCAATTATAAACACAAAAGTAAATAACACACTACGCTTCGCTTGTGTAAACATGTACCTTGATGTAGATACAAATAGGGTTTTCCCAACTGCAGAGTAAGATGTTCAAAGGAGACTAAGTGCATGGAGGTTGGACACTGGTTGAGTCCCTTCCACCCCCTGTCTCTCTCCTCGCTCCACTTCACTATCGTGTCACTCAATCTGATGGCCTCGGGTTCACGCAGGTCATCAAAAAAAGTGCCCTGAAATGCATTGTTTTGAAACATTTCCTGGAAAAAATGTATTTTTTTGCTTTAAACTCACTAAAAAATTTTTATTTATGGCCAAACGAAGCAAATCGAAACGTGCAAAAAAAAACTAGCAAAGCACATTTTTTAGAATAAATTTCTAGAAAAAAAATAAAATTAACCATTTAACCTTTAACTCAATTCTATTGCTTTCATGAATAGCCAATTGAAACCAATCAAAACAAGGATAACCGGTTACTGTGCAAGCAGCACAAAATGTTCCGACCAGTCTTAAAAAATTTTCCAATGAGTGTCGTTTTTTCGGCTTGGTGTGATAAAGGAATATGAACGGAAAAGCTTAGGCATTTTCGTCAGTCATTTTAAAACATGCTAATTGCAAAACAATTTTTGAAGACAATTAATAAGAAAAACAAATAAACATCCAAAAAAATTTGGTTTCTAAGATGAAATTAAAAACTCCAAAAATTAACTTCATTCTTCATTAGAGTAAAACTAAATTTTCAAGTAAATTAAGCATAAATAAGCTAATTTAGGCCTGTTCACTCGCTCGAAATTAGACGAAAATCCAAATATTTCAAACCGGTTTTTCTCGACACTGAGAAAACTTTTCAGAAATTTTGTAAAAAGGTTCGAATCACGATTGAAAGTACTTTAATATGATATATCACTCAACCCTGTCCGAGAATTATTTGTGGTAGCTGATTTTGCTTGGAAAAAACTAAAACACACCCTACTACAAAGTTCCCCCCCCCCCATTTTCAATGGTCGGAACATTAAAAAAACAAGATTTTTCAACAAGATCTTGTAAAACTTCATTACAAATTTCAAAAAACTTCCTGAGTCGAGAAAAAACATTTGACACAGAGGTGAAGTTGCACTTCGCATACACAAGCAAAACTATGACCGACAACGCTACCGGAAAAAACCGAATGAGTAAAATTTTGAGTCTGCAAAATTTCTTAAGTGACGCACGCTAATTATGAGTCTACATAATTGCTAAGTGACGCAAGTCAATTATGACACATTAGCAGTACCAGTCAATTTGAAAAGAAATTTACCAAATAACATGCCTCAATTCTAAAGCGGACGCATTTTAACTAGCATACAAAAAAGTTCATCAAAAAATCCGATCCTGCCCAGGTTGGAACCCTCTTATTTTGCTGCTGGTCTCCTTCCCTACCTCTACGCTACAGAGTGAGTCATGATACCTTGAAGCTAAAGTGCTATTTGTGATATATAGTAGTCTGTGTTAATATCTATAGCATTGGCTGTACTTAATAGCTGGATCAAAATGAACACTTTCAAATGAACATTTTGTAGCAACAATTGCATCGCAAAAATATTTGCGACATAGGTTGAAAAAAAAAGAAAATTCATACTATAACACAAGCTATGCTTGTGTAAAAACCTATAAAATCTCAAGTACATTATGAAAAATCATTTCATTAAAAAAAAATTTTACGATTCAGTTTTTTTAATTTATTTTCAGTATTAACTGTGGTAAGGACATAGCCAACAAACAGTTGCTAAAAAGTCAATCAACGCAAGGAATTAGAAAAAAACGCATGACTAGTTTTTAAAAAAACACTTCAACTTACGAAATTCAAAGAACAAAGCTATGGCCTTTAAGCTCTTGGATCAGCAAGCTTTTGCTGATGAAGCAACTGGATCAGCAAGTATATTTTTTATTTCGCTGGGATATCTGAAAATCTAAATTTCACTTTTGAAACTAGAAGTATATCACGTTTTCGTGACTTTTAGACTTTTGCTGTTTGATAATGGAGTTTGCCTTCCTTTCAACAAAGGAAATGAGTTGAACTTAAGAAAATCAAAAGACAAACCGCGAAAAATCAAATTCCAGCGTGAAAAATAAAATGACATCTTCCTGAAACAAAAAAAATAAACACCAAGACCTATATAAGAGTCTTCACTACGTTCATCGACTCTTAATCAGAACTGAAATTTTCTGGTGAAACGTCTTAAATTTACTCAACTTGCCTCTATGAAGAAACATCCACTTGGGAACTTAGATTTGTAAGTAGGTGCTCTGTTGTATGTGTTGATTCTGGAGCTGAACTCTCCAAAGTGCGTGTGGTCTAAAGAGCAGGGGAAAAAGTCCCGCAGTGAAGACAATCTTTGACTGCTCAGCACCTAAAATAGAATTCAGACAGGCAATTTATAACTAGATTACAGCGACTGGTTCGGAGTAGACGAGTTTAAAATATAGTCATGCGTTCAAATCCCGCTTGGGTCAGGATTGGAGGGGTCCCAGTGTCATCCGTCTCCTCAAGGTGGGAAATGAGAAACATCACCCCATCCCCCCACCCCACAACGGTTGGTCTTGCATTGAGCAGGACCGGAGTCTTACAAAAAAAGTTTAAAATCTAGATCATTTGACCAAACAGATGGTGGACTCAATCTGAAATTAGTCTATGAGTTAGAACCTAATCGGAACCAACTCGAAACGACAAAAAATCCGATACGATATTATAAAAATTACTTAACCATTCATTTAATTATTTCGTTTTTTCCAGCGGACCAAACTTATTTTGCGAGAATTCAATAATAATAACTTTTCTCCAATACTTTTTCCGCACGTAAGGCTTTTGAAAAAGTGGTTTTACAGAAATTCTTTTTTACTATTTATTTTCAAAACTTTTCTGATTAAGAACCGCGTTTTTTTCACTCACAATTGACACTAGCCTCGCTGCTTATATTTTGAACTGCTTCGTGATCGTCAGGTTGATTAGTTAACAACATAATTTTATTTATTCATAGAGCGATTGATATGCTAGAGGTTTAAAAACACCTTAGAAAAAAAACGATATTTAGGTCTGCAATTTGATAGTAGTAAAAATTCTTTCGGACATGAATCACGAAGTTGTTTAAGAAAAACAAAGTTGGAGTCATAAAAACTGAAATGATGCTCACTTCTATTTCGTGGGACACTTTGCACCGGAACATCTCGGGGTAGGGGGAGTCCACTCGCAACACCACAATAGTCAACACCGCCTCGGGGCCCTCAATCCTGGAAACAGATAAAACATAAGAAGAATAAACAGGCAGTACCGGATTTAGAGAGGGGGGAGGGCGGACGCCTCCTCCTTTCAGGTATTCGACCCCCTGCCGACCCAAAGGGTCCTTCCTTTGTACTATTTTAGATATCCATTATTGGCTGAATGACCCTAAAACTTTTCTAAAGGCGCCTTTGGCACCAATATATACTTACTTTGAGGGGGGAGCGCGTGCCAATTT
Source organism: Symsagittifera roscoffensis (assembly GCF_963678635.1). Classification (NCBI taxonomy): domain Eukaryota; kingdom Metazoa; phylum Xenacoelomorpha; order Acoela; family Convolutidae; genus Symsagittifera; species Symsagittifera roscoffensis. The sequence goes on from NC_087071.1 coordinate 3,287,951, forward strand.
GGTCGACCTAAAAAAAAAGGTCGACAAATTTTTAATTTTTTTTTTGAAAATAAGCCACCCCCCCTCAAAAATCCTAAATCCGCGTGAACATAGATGAAAACATTAGAAGAATAAGCATAGAAAAAAAATCGAAGAATAAACATAGATAAAAATGTCTTGCAACTAAAAAAACATAAATTTATTTCAACGTTTTCGGCAACGCTAATTGCAGTATGTAATAGATTACCTGAAAGATTCCGGAAAAATTATACTGCGGATGAAGACTGAAGCGCACGAAAAAATTATACTGCGGATGAGACCAAAAAAATTAGCCTGCGGATGAAGACTGAAGCGCACTTAAACCTTTAAACAGTCAAATTTTATTTGTATTTCATAATCTTTCCAAGTCCAATTGTAAACATTTGTCCAATCATCACACAGTTAGTACCAAAGATTACCGCTTTTTTGATTAATATCAAAATTCATTTCAATATTGAACACATTGACGCAAATTTTGATACAGCCAACCTTTAAATTACCATTAAAATGCTCTTTTCCACCCCCTCCCCCAACATTGCCAGATTTCTATTTTCTTAGTTGTGTTACGTATTATTATGGCCTAAATGCATGCTGTTACGAATTGAGGTATGAACAACAAATTTGTTCACAATATAGTTAGTTCCTTCACCATGCCAAAATTTATTGGATTACGACTAGGGCCCGGATAAATTGCGTTTGCAATAACGCTATAGCAAACGCAATTTTTGCTTGTTTTTTCTCCGAGACGCAATGTTTGAAATAACGCAATTTTCACTCATTCTACAAGAATTAAACGAAATATATGGCATAACTCACAGTTCTGCAGCAAATTGTTGCGGCCGAGCTAGCTTTTATAGCAGGAAGTTTTGATTTCCTACCCTCGACCATTGATGCACTGCAGAAACGTCAGCCTTTAGCTGAAGGTATAAAAATTTTCAGACATTTGTATTGTTTTTCTCGTAGATTTTAGCCGCAAACAGAACGCAATATGACACAATTGCTCAATTTTTGGCAAAATTTGGCGCAATTTTTCCGAGCCCTGATTATGACCGATTAAAATGGATTTTCAAAATTCAATTTCAAATGTGGGGGAAAGTGGAAAAGAGCCCATCAAAACGTTCTGAAAAGCAGAGTTCGTTATCATGTTCAGCCCCTCCAGTGTTAATTCGTATTCCGAAAAGACGTTTCTAAAACTCCCATCGGCGTCTGGAAAAACTGGTCTGCATTTTTAGTATTCAGACTAACTTGTGGCTAAAAACATGGATAAATCAATCCAAAACTGAATCAACTATTTCCACTTCGAGTATTCCCAATTTCTAAATCATTTTTCCTAAATTGATCATTGTTCTGTCCACTGAAAGTGAGGAGAAACTCTTATCTTTATAAGTTTCATTACGAGGCCATACTGTGAATTTTGTGAACTGAATGCGAAATCCGCAACAAGAACACTTTCTTTGATCTTTCGTTTTCTTTGATCGTTCCGACAAAAATTTTAAAGATGTTTAAAGACTTGTCTCTAGATTCCAGAGACATACATACACTAAATTTTATGCCTATACTGTGCACAGTTCGACCTCGTAAAGGTTTCAGTTTATTTTTTTTTCTATTTTTTTCCCACAACAAAAAGTGTCAGAATCATCAGAAAATTGATTTTTTTAAATGTTTTTTTGTTAAATGAATTTGGTCGGAACTTTCTGTGCTTCATGCAAAACAACAGGCTACTCTTGTTAAATTGTGGCTTAGCATATTCCTTAAACCACACTTAGTGTTGTTTTGCCGCGAAAAAATTCAGCAAACATGTCAAAAACAAATTTAATAGCTCAGCGTTTACATTTAATTGGCTGTTACTATAATTGAAAAAATATTGTCTTGCCAGCTTGACAAGAAGGATGATTAAAAGAATGAGCTTTCCTTTTTTCCAATTTAATTTAGAACCAAAAAGTGTCTGAAGGTGTTTTTAAGGGAAAACACCGCGCTGTTTTTACAATCAGAACAATTCGGATGTCATTTATTTCCGTAATGGATAAATAGTCTAACGTAACCCGAATCACAGTAATACTGAGTTACCCGTTTGGTATTTTGGCATGTGGATTGTTCTTTTGTTTCTTCGCTCTTTCTTTTTCCTTCTCTTTATTCATATGAGAGGTGGAAAAAAACTTCACTGGGTATGCTGCATCATCTCGGGTCAGATACGCGCCTGAAATAAAAAAGAAGCAGTTAAGATAAGGGAAATCATGCTGCTTCTGAACTAGCTTGTTATTACGGAGCCCAATTCTAAAATACAAGGCTGATAAAATAGTTATTTTGCAACCGAGTCTAATTCGGTGATGTCTTTTTACATGTTTTAAGCCCCAGAGGTCGAATTCAACACCAACAGATTCAAGGATTAAAAAATGGGTAAAATAAACAAACGCCATCATTCATGCTTGCTTTCATGCCAATAGTGTTGATGAGAGCAAAAAAAATCAGATTTTACTTTGAATAATGAAATAAAACAAAATCATTCTAGTTTACTTCACAATTTTAAATGAACAAATACCTCATATATGCTAGTAGTCGCCGACAAAAAAATACATAAACAATATAAAAACGGCAATAAGTGTCAAAGTTCAGAAAAAATATGGGATTTAAAAATGCACTACGGACACTACGGGATTCGAAAAACGGACCTCCGGCGTCATACGCAAACTCTTTGAAGCATAATATGTATTAATTGATCAAGCTGTTTAATTAACGCAACAACTGTAAATTAAATCTTTGAAATGAAATGGGCGACTTTGATTGGACGAAGCTGGCATGTAAACACGCTTTGTCAGTTCCATTTGCGTAATTAAGTGAAACTGCGTTAAATTGATGAAAACTTCGATTAATTCTCTGACTGACCTCTAGCTATTCTGTGTTTGCGCATCTTCAAAGTGTTCAGCTCAATTCCCTTTTCACTCATCATCTGTTCTAGCAGCTGAACTTTCTCCTCTTTCGTGACTGAACAAAAAAAAACACATCAAAGTTCAACTTTCAAGGTCATTGTGTTATTTTTTAATTAAGATAAAAAAAGAATTAATCCGACAGTTAATTGATTCATTTTATATATGAGCTGGCGATTTTTAACTTAAATTTATTCTCTGTTTCTATGTTAATTGTGTTTTCAATTAGCTCTCTGGTCGCTATATTTATTGAGACAATTTTAGCCCTTCCATTATAGAAAACAGGATCATTTGTCTTTATTGCGACCAAGAAATTTTTATTGAAGGCAATTTCAAATTCCATAAAACAAGCAATACTTTTAGTGCATAAGTGCTCTGGGGATCTAGAGGGTGAATCTACGATTTTCTCGAAGAGGGGGATTAATTCTTTGAATTATTTTTGCACCTTTTGAGAGGTTTTGGCTATTTTCGCTTATTTGTCTCTTAATCCTCCGTTATAAATATAAACCATGGTTAACCAAAAGTCGCTATCTTAGAACTTTTCGTACAAGAAAGTTGTAAGATAGTGGAAATTTCCTACAGTTCTTTAAAAAAATTGTGAGATAGGGGAATATTTGGAAGGATAGTCAACCCGGGAGGATTAGTCGAACAAGGTGTCCAAATCCGTTAGTAAAAACTAAAAAAAAATTGCACGGACCGCGGTTTATGACTTGCTTGGACATTTCTGCACCCAGAAATGATTAAACGGCCAAAAAATACACATTTTTGACAGAACATGTCCATATTTTTCCTCATGAATGATATCTTATTCCACGTACAGTCACGGCACAAAACACTTGTTAATTTCAGTTTTCAGCCTATGAAACGATCGAAACTTTTCATCAAAAATTAATTCTGTCAATTTTCTGCCAATTCCTGCATTTCAGCATTGAAATTTTGATACAATACCAGTGAAACTATTTAAACTGATGTAACCGATATAATTTTTAAAAATTCTCCGAGACTCGTTTAATACGTGTACCGGCCGAGGACCACTTGTTTAAACCTCTTAACCAGATTTGGATTCTCATTCTCAAAGCATAGTTTATTTAACAGAAAGCGCTTTGACAGAACTTTGGAGCAAAAACGTGCAACTATTTTTTGAAAAAAGATTGCGCTAAAAAACAAAATGCTCCCACTCTCGCTTGTGTTAATATTTTTTAATTGAACATGTTTTTCAAATTTTAATGGAAAATTATATAAGGAGTAGTCAAAAAACTTATTGATTAAAAATATTTTAATTGGTTAATGGTTGAAAAATAAGGTTAAATATTTTTCAACTGGACATTACTGGTTTTAAAGACGGCTAAAAAATCTTTAAAACGTAACTTTTCGGCTTTTGAAATCCCTTCAATTTCTTTTGGCTGGGTTCAACAACCATATGTTAAAAACTCAGCCGTGTATCTCAAGTTGTTACAAAGAAAACATAAAAATGCAGAGAAAATATTGATTCACTTAAAAATAACTGAAAATAAATTTCAAACATTCGGTCCCTCCATCATAAGCGACCAATTGAAAAAAAATCAAATCGCATTTCAGCAAAGAATTAATTTTAAACCAATCAAATTCAAGCAAAATTGTGCCTGATCTGACAGTCAGACAAGAAAAGATAATGCTCGAATCTGATTGGCTGAAAACGCACCAGATTGCTTGAAAATATGCTGAAAAGCAAAAATCAAATACTCAAATTCTAAAGATTTGATTTTTGCGCAATTAGACAAAAATTTTTTTCAAAAAAGGGTAATAAATTACAATAGGTGGTAGGTTCAATTTGAATAGCTGGATTGCTTTTTGTTATACTTCGCACATTATTTAAAATTTATTGCATAAGCCAAACTTTATGGCAAAAGAAGTGTACAATTTGAGCTTTTTAATACTATTTCATTTGGCAGAGAATTGTATTTACAGAACTATTTTAGTAGTAGTACAATTGATTGAAAATGAAATGACTATATTATGCATTAGAGTTCTCAAATTTAATACATGCACTATACTCAAAATGACCACTTATTGAAATATATCACCCAAAAAAAAGACCCACTTACTTTTATCGGGTAGATTTTCCGGCTGTGTCTGACACTGAAGTTGTTTTGAGTCACAGACGCTGATGAGTTCATCAGCTATGGCTGCACTGATTTGCAGAGCACGAGACACCATACACGCATCTATTTTGGGGAGAGATCTGTCCATGTATTCATCGCCTAGAAGGGGTCAAATCGAGGTCGAAAGATTTTATCGGGGTCAAAACAGGTCAATTCGAGACCAAAAAATTTATCGGGGGTCAAAACAGGTCAATTAGAGACCAAAAAAATTTATCGGGGTCAAAACAGGTCAATTCGAGACCAAAAAAATTTATCGGGGTCAAAAAGGTCAATTTGAGGTCGAACGAGTCTACTAGTAGTTGAAATACGGATCTGAAAACAATTCTGAATATCCATTGGTGATCTCACAGTCAATACTAAGTGTACTTAAGTTTCATTTATAGAAAATTTTGTATATTTTGTGCCTCAATACAATTTGTTTTTCTGAATTATTATTATTATTAATGAGTTTATCGGGATCCATAAATTCTGCTAGTATTGGAAAACAAAACTCCAATGTTTTGCAAAAAAACACTTGACGAAAACAAAACAGTTACTTTTAGAGTTTAGAGTTTACAGTTGTTTGCAAATGCTCTTGGTAATACAGTGCTGATTTAAATTAACCGGACAAAACGCGTTTAACTTGAAATTTAAAACGTATTTTTCTCAAATTGGGTTGATTTTAGGTGAAAACTTATGAAGACAAAACTTGCTTAAAAATTTAGCAGAAGTAATATGGTCTAATTTGTTTTGTGAAATTCGGGCCCGAAATTTTACCCCAAAAATGAGACATTTTGGCTTTTTTTAGTTAATCAAAAATTACGACGAAAATACCCGGTCGATCACAGACATAATTATATCAAAGTGAGCCCCTTACATAGCCCAACAAACTTTAAGAAGGGTATAATCTCCAAAAAAAATTGCAAATTGTTTAAAAATTGTTTTTAAATAAAAAATTGGTATTTTATAAAGTAAAAACGACCTTTTTTGTCTCAAACAAAAATAAATTAAATTATACAATATTTTGGAGATTATACCCTTCTCAAAGTTTGTTGGGCTACGTAAGGGACTCACTTTGATACAATTATGTCTGTGATCGACTGGGTATTTTCGGCGTAATTTTTGGTTAACTAAGAAAAGCCAAAATGACCCATTTTCGGGGTAAGATTTTGGGCCCGAATTTCGCAAAACAAATTACACCATATTACTTCTGCTAAAATTTTAAGCAAGTTTTGTCTTCATAAGTTTTTACCTAAACTCAACCCAATTTGAGAAAAACGGGTTTTAAATTTCAAGTTTAACGCGTTTTGTCCGGTTAATTTAAATCAGCACAGTACATGGCGTCTGCCTTGAAAAAAACTACAATTTAGATACTCTCATAGATCACTTCAACCTTTTAGAACAAAGCAGTTTCAAAAACGTTTTTTTTTCAACGTTGGTTCTAAACATCTCACTGTTGTTACAGACACTATGCATGTGATCTGGTACAGATTTAGAAAGAGAAGATTGTGTCTCTGTTTTAACCGACTTTGTATGAGGTATGGAATTAATTCCTCATACACGAAGGACCGAATGCGCGAAAGTTTTGTCAACCAATCAGAGCTCAGCATTCAACAATTCAAACGAAATAAGCAATAAAATCAGAGTCTTGGACAATTTAAAGGGCGCTGATTGGTTGAGAATTTGCGCGCGTTCAGTCATTCGCCTATGAGAATAGCCCCCTGTTTGAGGCTCAGAGGCTAAATTAAATAGGGTATCAAAATCATAACTTTAAAATGGAATCAATAGGCAGCAAAAAAAAACATAACTTTTTATACAATTTAAATATCCGAATCACGAATGAAAACAGCTTTAAGATAATACCAATTTTGAACCTTTTGAACTTTGTTTTAAGTACCTAAAACGCGTGAAAAAACCTCATTAGTCTTTTGTTAATTTCTTTTTTTTTTCGTTCGTCATCGGGAAAAACAAACTGAGAATAATCAAACTTCCTTTTTTATCAAGAAAAACAGTAAGATACAAAACGCTTCCTTTTAGTTGACCTTTTCTTTTGATTGTTGAATTCACTATCACTAGCTAATTGAATTCAATTCAGTCTCAGAATCTCAGTCAATCTAATTCACCTTTTCAATTTGATTCACTGACTAAGATGCTATTGATAGTCAAAATAAATTGAAACTCCATTTTCCCTAATTTGACATTTTTATATCCGTAATTGAATCATAATGTCCCTCTGGAATTGCAATTTATATTTCATCATTAAGAAAAAAAACGATCTCCTTCTATAAATAAACACTGTACTGTAAATTACAAAATCTTAAACTCACTGACTTTATAAGGTAAGTAATCAGATCATTTCATCAATGAACCCATCTTATAAAATATAATTTCATAAAAAGTTTCACAATAACGTCTTCATGTCTTTAGATCTATATCTTTAGGGTAAACGTCTTTTGTTACAACGCCAATAATTGCTTTCTATTGTTTTTATTCACAGCTTTCTAATAACCAATATTTCAGCAATGAGATAAAAAAATCGTTGCTTGAATCGACTGGAGCCAGCAACAGCGCTTTTTTCAAAACTTTTCTCAAAAAGCTCTTTTTTCTGTTATTCAATTTCGTCATACAAAATTTCATGAAGTTATAAAAGTTTTTATGACCCATCCATACTTCAGCACAGAAATATACAGTAATCTAGTTTGCCCTCAAAACTGCGCAATAAAATTTGACTAAGCCGAAAAAACAAATTGTTTTGAAAGTTTGAAAAATAAAAAAATGTAGAAAAAATCACGCAAAATCATACTTGGTAAATTTACAAATTACTGAACTTTGAGTTATAAGAAAAAACTGTTTAAATTAGAACAAAACCCATGCTTTAAAAAGTCAGCCAATAAAAAAAAAATACTTGTTTAAAAATAAACGGACAATGAACCAACAGAAACTAGGACGAAAACCATGAAGCCGAAAAAAAATCATAAAAACTAATTACAACCTGAAACAGTCTTTAGCTAATTACAACTTAAATGATAGTAGTTACATTTGAACTTCAAGATTTTGAGAGTGCCATAAGTGATATTTACCATTCCTACTTAAAAAAAACATTCTGAAAACAAAGTTGTTTACGGGAGAAAAGTCTAGTCCGCAAGGATAACGAAGTGGTAACAGAGCCGAAAATAGTTATCGAGACACCTGTTTAGCCAAAAATAAAGGTTTTCAGAAAAAAATGCTTTCTCCTCAAAAAACACACAAGCACAAGAAATTTATTCGCTCATCGATCGACACGATTGGAAGAAAGTATAGTATTAGTCAAAACACTATAAAAAGCCGAAGGTGAATAAATTCAAAAGAAAAGAAAATTGAAACTATCCCAAATCCTAGTTCGTAAATTAACAACAAACGTAAGAAAACAAGGATAGCCGGCTGTGCAAGGGTTGTTAGGCTTTGAGCGAATCTGAACGAAAGCCTAAAAAAAATTACAATTGATAGTAAGAGTAGAATATGCAAAGAAACGACAACGAATTTTGTCAAAAATTACTCAAATAATAAAAAAACGCTCGAAACTAAACCAAAAATCAAAAACCTGTGACCGGTTGTTCTCAAGATTTTTGGAATTTTTAATAGGGTTCGAATCTCGACTGCAAAGGATTCAATATGATATATCACTCGACCCCTTCCGTCGATTATTGTTCCGACTTTTGAAGAAAACGGAATATTTAAGCTCGGTGTGGTTTTATTTATTCAGTCAATTTTCTCCGAACGAAACAACAGTTTTCAACAAAAAAAATTTCATACCTCGTTGAAGATATTGACTTCCTGAGTTCAAATTTGAAACGATGTTATAGCTCCAATTTTTTAATAAAGTATTGGGGGTTTGAAAATTGCCAAATTGGCAATTTTCGGGACTAAATTATGCGCACTTTGAAGAATTTGTTTATAATGCTGAGAACGTAACGCGAATTATTTATTCCTGGCGAATTATCCCGCACAACAAAATCATTCCAAAATGAAATGAGGCTAGTTAATCGATCGTATTAATTTTGTACAGCTTGAAAATTTACGCAAAAAATTGTCCAAAATTTATAGATTTTCAATATTTCCTTTTCTCAAAAACTATTTGATATAAATTAGGGGACATTCGGAACATTGAGGGCTTTGCCCTGATGTACGAGCAGTCTTGCTGATTTATATACCTGATTTTACGTGGAAAACAAAAAGTATTAAAAAACTAAAACACTCGAACACAAAATTCCTCCCCACTTTCAGTGGTCGGATCAATAAGGAAAGTCTATAGATGTATACTAAGTGATTATTTAAGGTTAAGTAAGCTATTTCTCTCTTAAAAGAGCTCAATATGTAAATTGCAGTGCACGTGCGATTTGAACCCGCATTCACACGATTGCTGGGCACCATCACTACCGATGCGCGACGACGCCACAATAATAAACTTATCCCATCCATAATCAGTTTTGTAACAGCAAAAGTTGATGCAACAATGAACTGCTTTTCTCTTTCATTTCAAAGTTTCTCTGCTAATTCTATTTCTCACAGTATCTTGTAGGTTTAAGAGTTCAGCTCTAACTGGGTCGTTGACAAAATATTTGTGCAGATTCGATATGATTACGAATCCAATGTCAAATCTCTGGCTAATTTAACGTTGCCTTTTTCGCTGAATTCATGCCTTTCGAAGAAATCAGGGACATTTTGATTACTAGACGCTTTGCAACTTTTTGCCATAAGGCTGGCTGTTTTTCTGTACCTCTCCAGATAATGAGTCAACTTTTCTTCAGACGTCTTTTTCACCCCTAGTTGCATTAACTCTCACGATACCAGATCTTCAGTTACTTGACTTAACAGTTTAGTGACCACTGTTTTCTTTAAAGACGTAACCTCAACTGACGCTTGAGCCATTACAAAACTTCCTGCAAAAACTGCGGTCAATACGCTGTAATGAGCGCTCAGAGTAGAACAATTTCTAAGAGCTGAAGAGTTATTTACCACGTCATCGTGTATCAAACTAACGGCATGGATCATATCGCATATTTAAGCAAGTTTAAGCTGGTTTGGATGAAGGCTAAAATTAGTGGAACTTATTGTCATTACAGCACATAAATACAAGAGATAACAGACGAGTCCTAAAAAACTTCAATACGCTCCGAAAAGCCAGCCTGATGATTTCAATTAAATGAGCCTTATCCATATGATTCAGTTAACTAAAGTAGCTTTGAAATCCGTCTACTTTTTCTGGTTAACTGGTAACTAACTTATGATCCAATGCTTTTCGAAAATTTCAATCACAATATCTGTAGAATTTCATATTTGTGTTCCTAAAGGATATTTTGTGCTTCGTTAAATTATCATAACAACTCGATTTAGTTTTTCGCTATTTTGCACCGGTTACCCCTTTTTTCTATACTATTGTCAATATTTTCCGGTATGTTCACTTTTAGTACTATGAGATAATTAAAAGCAAAGATTGAGAGTTGGATTTGAAAAAGCACGGCAGCTAGCCGAAAAAAAAACATGACGAAAGCCAATGAGTCGAAAAAAATGGAAACAACAATATGAACCAAAAAAATTTGTATGTTTGACTCAAGTGAAAATCAACCTGAGGAAAACTGGCCAAAAAATGCAACTTGCAGTGTTAAAACTATATTCAAACAAAGTTTACCAGCGGTAACTAAGCAGACAATACTTGGGTAGTTGACTGTTGAGTCGAAAAACAAACTTGTCACAAACTCTGTCAAAAAATGAAATGCGAAAGTTCCTAAATGTAATCAAAAACAAACAATTAATTATTGCAATCAAATAAATTGCATATTCAAGGGGAACGCTCGGGGGTAAATAGGCCCTATATGCTATTTGCTATAGTATAAGATCAAAATGAAAGAAAAGAAATTGAAAAACAAAATGTCAAAAAAAAGAATGCAAAAATTACAAACAATTGCCCCAAAAAGTCTTTGGTTCTTCGAAAAATCTCAGCCATACTGCACACAACTGGATCCCATGCAACACTTTCCGCCACATTTTTTGTATACAAAACAGTTGAGTCAAATTTGCAAAAAAAATTAAGGGAGAACTATCAATTTTTTCGAAAGTTTTCTGACATATTAAAACAATACGCTGAACCATCAACTTGAAACGAAAACACTGAAACAGAAATTGCTCAAACCTAAATCACATTGAACTAATTAAAACTAAAACTACTTCCACAGACTTAAAGAACAAAGAAATCAGAAACGAAACATCCAAAAAAAACTGAAAATTTAATGCTAGAAAAATGTCTAAGAGAAAGTTTCAAAAAAAACTTTTTTTCTAACAGAAAATTTCAGCACCTGCCAAAACTAGAAAACTATGAACTACATTTACCCTCATGAAAAAGAAAAGAGTATTCAAAAAGTATACCAAAAATACAGAAATAATTCACTCAGCAAGAAAGCCGACCAAAATTGGGACGAAATCAACAAAGCCGACAAAATATCAAAATATCTTAAAAAAATTCAGTTGTAAAACAAGACAAATCTTTAAATTAGTTGTTGAGCTACAGCTATTAGACGCGAAACTTGGGTAGAAATGAAAATGCAGATGACCAAATTCCAGTCATCCTGTAAACAAAGTTGTTTACGGGGGAAAAAGTCTAGTACCCGATTGCGATACACGTGCTTATGGCAGGGTAAAAATATTGTAAATTTATCCCAGCCACAATCAGGTTTGTATTTGCAGAAATTATGCAACATTAATTGTTTTTCTATCTCACTTCAAAGTTTCCATTTTTTCTTTACTAATTCTATTAATTATAGAATCTTGTAGGTAGAATTGTAGGTTTAAGAGTTCAGTTCTAACTGGGTCGTCGCCAAAATATTTTTGAGTCAATTGCTGTGCAGATTCGATATGATTATGAATCATTACTTCAGTCTCTTGCACGCCAGACGAATCTAATGTCAAGTCTCTGGCTAATTTAACGTCGCCTTTTTCGCCAAACTGGCGCATAATAAGAAAATTGAGGTCATTGCGTTCGAACGCTGCGAAAAAAACAGGCGCAGTAGCGAGACCAGAGGCAAGATCTGCGTTTGTCGGTTTATCCGACTTAGAAGCTGCACCGACAAAATCAACGATGTCATCGGCTAATTGAAAAGCTAATCCAATGTTTTTACCGATTTGGAAGCACACGCTTCATGTCTTTCGAAGAAATCAGAGGCATTTAGAATACTAGACGCTTTGCAACATTGTGCCATTAAGCTGGCTGTTTTTTTGTACGACTTGTCAAGATAATGAGTTAAGCTTTCTTCAGACGTCTTTTTCACTCCTAGTTGCATTAATTCTCCCGAAACCAGATCTTCAGTCACTTGACTTAACAATTTAGTGACCACTATATTCTTCAAAGAAGCCACCTCAACTAACGCTTGAGCGATTACAAAGCGTCCAGCAAAGACTGCTGTCGATTCACCGTAATAAGCCCTTAGAGATGGACAATTTCTACGAATTGAAGAGTTATCGACCAACGTCATCGTGTATCAAACTAGCGACATGGATCATTTCGGTTATATAAGCCAATTTAAGCTGATTTGGCTGAAGGCTAATTTTTTTGGAAGTTATTGTCATTGAATTACAGCACATAGACACAAGGGACACTAGACGTCGTCTGAAAAACTTCCCTTTGCCCTGAAAAGCATCCCTGGAGACTTCATTTAAATAAGACTTATCCAGATGATTCAGTGAACTAAGGTAGCTTTGAAATCCATCTATTTTTTCTTCTAGATAACTGGTAACTGACATATGATCCAATGCATTTCGGGAAACTAAACAACAATGTCTGAAGAATTGCAAATTGTGTTCCAAAATGATATTTTATACTTCGCAAAATTCTCATACTACAACTCATATAACAACTCAATATTAACACAACTGATTTTTCTTATTAATATGAATTTTTAACGGCATAGTCAAGCTTTTTTTGCAGCGGTTACCCTATTCTATCTATTGTCAATACTTTCCCGTTATGTTCACTTTTAGTACTACGAGATGCTTAAAAGCAGATCTTGAGAATTAATTTTGATACAACAAAAGAACGCAGCTAGCCGAAAGAAAACATGACGAAAGCCAATGAGTCGAAAAAAAATGAGTTTGTCTCGAGTGAAGCTCAACCTGAGGAAAAATGCCGAGAAATGCAATTTGTAGTGTTACAACTATATTGAAACAACATTTAACAAGCGTTAATTAAGCAGACATTACTTAGGTAGTTGACAGTTGAGCCGAAAAACAAACTTGTCATAAAAAAATCTGGGCCAAAGATGTCTGTAACAAGTAATTAAACTCACCAATACCACTAGAACACAAGCAGATTTTTTAAAAAAAATTAGCCCTTCAAACGACATGTCATGAGGCAACTAAACCGATATAACACAACAAAATCATAGGTGTTAAATTTAGACATTACAGGAAACACCAAAATGAAGTTCATTTATAAAAAAAGCTTAGATCAGAAGAAAAATTCATACTTTGTGAATTAAGCCAATTAAAACAGTTAAATGATAGCGCAAAACCATAAACATTTCCTTGAGTCTTTCAAAAAGAAAAAATCAAATCTAACATCTTTTTCCTCCCAAGACTTTTGATTTATTTTCAAGTTCAGTTCATTTCCTTAGTTAAGTAAAGCAAACTCGACTATCGAACAGCGAGAGTAGAAAAGCCACAAAAACGTGATCAACTTCTAATTGCAAAAAAGAAATTGAATTATCAGATTTCCCAGTCAAGCAAAAATTTTACCTATTCATCCAGTTTTCTCAAATAAGATTAATTTTATCAAAAAAGTGTCAATCATAAATTGCTCTAGGAATTCAATTAGCTTTAAAGCCATCGATTTTTTTCTTGGAAATTCGACAGTTCAGATTTTAAAAAAACAAGTGTTTTTTTTTCCTGTTTACTTGGGTTCATTGAAACTTTTCCAAATGTTGGTTGACTATGTTTTCGAACTTTTAAAGTGTTTTAGTTCCAAAATGACGCTAAAAAAACAATTTTACAAAAATTAAACCTAAGTTAAACGATTATATTTCTATAATAAGCCTGCTCACTCGCTTTACTAAATCAAAGTTGTACTAAAACTCAAAAAAAGATGCAGTTTTTCTCGACAATGGGACAACTTTTTGAAGTCTTTTAATTTCGTTCGAATCAGGACTGTAAAAACGTTTAATATGATATATCACTCCAACCGTTCCAATGATTTATAGTTTCAACTGCTTGAAAAACAGAACAAGCCTGATCGCGCTCTTTATTCGCTCAAAATTAGACCAAAAATCAAAAACTTCAAGCGAATTTTTCTCGACCCTGAGAATGCTTTTTTTAGAAATTTTTAAATGTTCAAATTACACCTAAAAAGGCTTTTAACTGATAATATCACTCAACATATTCCGATGATTATTTGTGGTGCATGATATGCGCTGTTACCAAAAAAACTAAAACATACCCCAATACAAAGTACCTCCCTACTTTTAATGTTGAGAACAAAAAAATTTGAAAAGAAAGTTTAATAGAATCCATATTATTACAAATGTAAATGAAAAGTGGTTCTCGAAAAGCGTTATCTAAATGAAACATAATTTCTCCATCTAACAACTCATCTGATTAATTGTTTACAAATAAAAAATCTATGTTCCTTTTTGATAACGACTGCTTATCGCTTGAGTGAAAAAATAGCTTCAATTTAGTTTTCAAAATCAAGCTGAAAGCGCGTCAATATGATATCATACTCAATGCCTCAAAGCGTTCTTATAAAAAACCAAATAACGAGATACACAACCACTTTATGTAAATATTTCAATTGAATTTCTTAGAACAACACGATTTCTTGTATCATTGTGAGGTATCAGAGTCCATGGAATATATATAATTTTAGTTGAAATTTTCATAGAAAAAAGAGAAATTTTCTGAGATAGCAAAATTTTGAAATAATTTTAAAAAAACTTTCCCTCCACCAGCTATGCAGGTTACAAAGTGGTATACTTCGCTTATAGTAGCGTAACAATTAGAACAAATAGCCTGCCTCAACTCAATCTGGAACAATTTCTGAGCCTAACGCGTTGTAGAAAGAAATATATCGCGCGTTAATTGTCCCATATTTTCAAATTGACTATGTTCAAACCACTGTAATTTACCGAATCATGTACAAACTGAGAACTCTTGTGATATGGCTTCTTAGACAGTCGAATTTTGTCTGAAAAAAAAACACTCCGAGCACAAAAATTCCGTCACTTTCCTCGAAAACCTGAACAACAATTAAAATTCTTCGCTGAGATTATAAAACATTGGAAATTAATAAGCACCTCTTTTTATCAAGACATCATTTTTTAAAACAAGCAGCTGATATGCCATTTCGGTTTTTCACCTTATCAACAGATAATTATTACTTGAAATCATTACTTTTATGATGCCCGAGATGTTTTAACTGTTTCAAGTTTTGCCGAAAAATGATTTTTTGATAATTCCATTTTGTGGTAAATTTAAGTTCAACAATGTTTTCAGGCTTTACTGTGTTTTCATCCACTTGAAGACCTTCAAAAATAGATTTCAAATGATTTAGTGGGACCGCTTATCTAAAGGAGCTTTTCAAATGGGACCCATCAAAAACGGTGGCTCCTTTCCAGTCCCCCCTTTCAAAATACCGAGTTTTATGTTTGTTTTACGTGTTATTACGGTTAAATGCGTGATGCTATACTGTAAAGTATGGAGAACAAATCTGTTCACAGTTGTCGATTTTTTCACCACGCCAAATTTCATTGCATTATGGCAATGTTAAAAAATTTTTTCAAATTTGAATTTGAGAGGGGGGAAACTGGAAAAGAGCCAAAACGGTGAGACCATAGTTCTACACGAGTACCGACAGGGGCGGATCTAGGATTTTCTTGGGGGGGGGATTTTCAGGGCGGACCTTTTTTTAGGTCGACCTAATTGATTTTCCGAGCTCTCTTAAATCACTAAAAAGACCCTGTTTTTATCAAAATTTCTCTGCCGCACGCAAAATTTGTAAAACAGGGCAAAAAAAGGCGTTTTTAGGCACTTTTTGGAAAATTTTGACCAAAAAATCCCATTTTTTCGGCGCGCGCTCCCCCCTAAATCCGCCCCTGAGTACCGACTTCAAATACATAAAAAATTTTATTTGAGATTTTTTATTCTAAATGAAGTCTAATATGAACTTTCGGACCAATTTAACATCCTCCCCTCCTTTTGGCCAACCAGAATCGAGCATTTTACAAGCAGTGCTTAGCAAATTTAATCCAAATTTAAGGCTGGGGTGGCGGATGTTAAGTTGGTCTAACCCGGGGGAGGATATTAACTTGATCCGAAATTTCTAACCCAGCAGTTGGTAGTTCTGACTTCTCCACGCTGCTATGTCAACTATAGGCCCCACCCACTTGCAGTCAGAGAAGAAGCCCATCTTCACTTTGTTCACACCTCCTTCAACTTCGTCTTCTTCTTCATACTCGTACTCTGCTGCGTAGTCATAATTGGGGTCAAGGTCGAAATTAGAATCTGCGCTGAAAGCAACAAAAAAGTACAATCCACTTTCGAAATTATAATTCACTCGCGATAGTTTTTTTTTCGTGAAACTGCAATCGCGGGACAACCAATTATTGAACAGTTTGACACGGGAGTTTAAATTAGAAACGGATGAATTGACATTTTGGAAAAAACTGAGGAAACACCTGTTTTGACAATATCTCTATTGAGAATAGAACACCTTTGAGAGAAAAAAATGAGTCAAAAGAAACCCATGAATCAATGAATAATTCGGCCTTCTGCAATTGGATTGTAAAATGTCTTCTTTTTACTAAATGAATTTGAATTGAACTTGAATTACTCAAAAATCGTTATTTTTCTTTTAACATAATTCAAACTCGTATTTTTCAAAATCAGCACAAATAGGCTTTAAAAAAAGTCATTTTTAAGAGCACAAACGAGTATTGAAAATTTGCAAGCCAAGTCGGTTTGGAAAAAACCTAAATGATCATTTTCAGATTTTTGATTTTTTAAATACATACTTTATACTCTAACAAATACAGTAAGTTAAACTATTTGAACTAACCTTTGTCCAACACCAGCTAATTCATCGCCCATATTTTCATCGTCATCTTGAGAATCATCGTTGAACTCGATTAACCCAGCACTCATTTCATGACCTCTGTTCACCTCTGAATATTGCGAATATTCATTGATTGGCTCTTTTCCACTTTCCATTCACGTTCAATTTTTTTCTTAGTTGTTTCACGCTGACCATTCATTGAGCAGAATGGTATAGGAGCAGAAGAGTCTAAGAGCAGAAAAACAACAGACAAATATTGATTTATACGGGCTGATTGATAAAAACACTTAGATCAACTTAACAACCCGGCCAATCTAGTAAAACGGGGGGGGGGGGGGGGGGGGTTTGTTAAGTAGATTAAGTTAGACGAGCTTTCGACCAATCAGAATGCGGTAGAAATAGAATTTTAAACAACGCTCTAGTGCTAACTTACTTAACTTACTGCTTTTAGTAAACACATTAGGGGTAACAATTGTTAAGAAGATCCAAACAGTTACTGGAACTGTCAATATATCAAAGAACTGATTAATTTATACATTAATTGAGTAATTTCATCAAGTTCTTTCTGATCGAATCTAAAAAAACTGATCAATATACCCAATTTATGGATAATTTATCAATTTCTTTGGTAATATTGACAATTCTAATATACAGAGCGACATTGAAAATGCATCATCAAAATTTCGCTCAAATCATTTCTCAAAATAGAACGGTTAGAAAAAACCGTGAAGTCTTACAAACTAACGCTTTTAAAGCAAATTTAATCACATTTCAGCAACTATTTTACATTTGAATTTTTACTAAATTCGAGTTTCTTTGTAAGCTTGAAAGCAAATTAAGCCTGAAATGAACCACGAAAATCAAGTTTTAATCCAACGGTATGTTTATGGCTGAACCTTCAGTTTTTTTCGTTTATTGACCTTGAAAAAGCAATGATTATGATTTTCCAGAGCTGAATGAATCAAGGTAGTTAAATTAGTTCCAAAAAAGTAGCTAAAAGACATATACAGGAGAAAAAAGTAACACAACCAAATATATTTCAGAACGCAAAAAGTTTTTCTCTCAAACCTTGTGATCATAAAATCTTTTCATTCCTTGTGTAAACACTACACGTTCTGAGCATATTTTTGCCTGACTCAATTCATCAAAAACTTGAAATATCACAAACATTGAGACCCCTACATTAAAGAAACTCAAATCGTCGTACATTTTTGATCCAGAATGTGCCAGTAATTTCTTCAAAATTTTATATAATTTTTCGAGAGATGCTGCTTAAGAAAACCTTTTGTTGCGCTGCTAAATTTTTTTTTGCAAAAAAAGAAACAGAGTTTGTATAAAGTTATTTTAAATTAGCTTTTTTTGAACATTTTGTGAAATTTATGCAATTTTTTGTAAATTTTTTATTTAAAAAAAAACAATAAATAACGATCTCGGGGCAAAACAAACAGTATTTTTTTCTCCAGTAGTGGACTTTTTTACGGTTTTTTGCCTATTTTTTTTTCTAGAGCTCAATTTCAAGGCACACTGTCAAATTTGTTGCTATCTATCACAGCAAGCACATGGTTTTTGCAAATTTCAAATCATTCACTCTAAAAGATTTTTTTTTGTTTCAGTGAAAGTTTGCTGTTGCACTTTTAATGTCATTCAGTACCTGTTTTACCGATTAGCTAATTGTTTTTCTGCGCTTATACCATTCTGCTAATTGCCCGCTTCCTTGTTTCACGTGTTATTATGGTTTAAAGCAAGATAAAACTATGTAAGGCATGAAGAATAAATCTGTTAACAAAATTTAATTTGATCGCCATACAAAATTTCATTGCATTATGACTTCGCTACAGTGGTTTTTAGAATGGAAACTCAAATAGACGAGGAGAGTGGAAAAGAGACCATTATTTGATATTTGAGTCGAAGTTGTGAAGGCGGAATTGAAATTTGGTAGCTCTATTCTTTCGGAATTTGGGTTCACACTGGGATCAGTGGGGTCGAATAAGTCCAATTCGTGAAAGTCGGGTAAATCCATCAGTAATCTGAAAACAATGGTCAATCTTTTTGCTATAAACAAACTTCAAAAAATCTGAAATTTGATTCATTAGGAGCGTTTTCAATATCTTTTTGGGCTGAATATTGACTTTGACATCTTAATTTTTTTTGAAGCAGAACTTAAAAACCTGACAGAAAGAAAAATCAGATCAATAAATCGACCTAACTGAATTTCAAATAAAGCTTCAAAGCGACTTAATCAATAATGATAATTCAAAAAATTGAATTCATTGGAGTTTTCAAACTTGAACTACTTTTGACGCCAAGTAGGATTACCAATTCGCGAACTTCGAAAACAAAACTTGGTTGACCTTTATTCTCAATAACAGATTAGTTTTTAAAACCGAATCAGACTTCGAAAAAGAGTATTCAATTTGAATTATTTTTTGACAAGATTGATTAAATAGAGACGATAGAATGAGTGTTATCCTCAACTTCATTTTCCCGTAATTCAAACTCTTTGAAAGCGATCTAAAATCGAGATTAAAACACCAGTTATGAATTAAAGTCTAATCAAGTAAAATAATGGAGAGATATCTTTTGTTTTGATTACTCGTGGATTAGAAAATTGCGAGTCATCAAAGCAAAAGATACATCTCGCAATTAATTTAATTGATAAATTTGCTAGAAAACAACTTAAAACGATTTTTTGATTTTATCAATTTTGGCCTCAACTTTTTTTTTACAAGTTTTCAAAACTAATTAACAAAACATTCTCGGACGAAATCAATTATCGGAACAGAAATTTCGAAATTTCATTGAAAATTTTTTATGATTGTAGGAAAAAATGATATTGTTTTGTATATTTCCTACTGTAGATCAGCTCCCAAGACGTTATCACCATTTTTGAAAAAAAAATCACTGAAAGCTATTTGACAGCTAAAACAAAAGTTTTTGTCTAGCTTTGAATTAAATTGATCCTGGTGACATTTTCAGACTGATTGTTCTTAGAGGGGAAAATGGCATTCTTTTGATGGATTTTCCTCTCGGATATAATTAAGACGCCATTTCTCTTGTTTTGCCCAACATTTTTGAGAATTATGGATTTAAACTAAGTGCGTGCGGGATTAAAGTATAATTTAAGTCTGAGGAAGTCCGCCGAATTAGAAACAAACCGAAAACTTACTATGCCAAAAATGGGACCAAATGAACAATCTCCCCCCTAATTTAAAAAGGAGATTGTTAACTTGATGAAAAGTACAATTTTGCAGCCAATCAGATTTTGCCTTTTGCTTGACTTTGCCATTTAATTTTAGGGGGCGGGATTGTTCATTTGGGCTATTAAAGGGGGAGAATGCTCAAATGGGCCCAAAAATGTCCAGAGAAAAGTTAATGAAATAATTCCATTACATAACTTAAGCCATGAACGGTGCGGTCACCGGATTTGGAGCTGCATAAATTCAATGGTAATCACAAAATTATTGCATAAGTATTATGTAACTTGTAGAAAGTATCGATTGCGTAATGTTTATTAGCTAGCTTACATTTCGGCTTATTTATACCATGGTTTTAACATCAATTTTCCATTTATGATGTTCTTACCACTTAATTTCCGAAACCTAAAGGGCAAAAAGGTTCTCAATTTTACGAACAATGAACAAGCAATATTTCCTGAGTTAAAAATTGATTTAATCCGTGAAAATCTAATGGACTAAATACGCGCAAAAACATAAGATATATACTCGACACAGGTTGAGGTAAGTCTAAAAAATTGTAAATTTCATTTTTAAGATAGCAGCCATTGCAAAAGACCAGGTCAGAATTAGATGGTTCAATTAGAAGACAAAGCCCTTATTGTTTCGTCGTATAGTTACAAGGTTTGTAGTCTTTGATAAAACAACATTTATACGCAACATTTAGTTAATTTTGAAAGGCAAAAAATGACAATAACCAAAAGAATTACCAACTAACTACAAAAACTAAAACGATTCTTGTTTTTCCATTGATGTTATGAGAAAAAACTTCTATTTATATTTGAACATAAGCGATTCAAGAAAAATTTGCACCATATATGAAGTTAACCATTTGATTTTCTGGTTTAAAAAAATCAAAGCATACAAACTCTCTGATTCAGGTTTTTCGGTTTTTTTTTACTGCTGTGTTCATTTCAAAAGCAGCGGAAATTGGTGTCAATTTTATGGCATGCGAACCAACAAAGAAATCTAATTAACATTTTTTCAATCCAAAAATGGACATCCCTTGAGGACAGAACGGATTACCCATAGCAGCTTAATTCTCTTTTTGAAATATAAGTCTCATTTTTATACTGTATTTCAACATCACTAACATATATCGATCAGAAGATAAGCTTTTTCGGTTCCCAAGTTTTTATTTTATTGAAGTCGTAAAAAGCAGATGCAATTCACAGTCAGCTTTGAAATTCAATCTCCAGTATTTTATCTTAATAAGCCGCATATTGCTTTTTTGCATTATTTACATCACTATCTGAACTTACTTTAGAACATTTTTCTGCCTGAGATAAAACCTTTTATACATCTTTATTTATTGGTAGTTCTTTAAGATTTGTATCTGCTCTACGAAAAGAAACAAACTTTATTCTTTATCTCAAACAGTTAAATTATAAGCTGAACCGGAGAAAACAATAAAAATCAGGTGAGAAAATGATTATTTTTTAAATAAATTTCAAGACAGCTGTCTATTTTTAAGGAGTATTTAAATGGCTAAGTTGAGTATACCACTTTAAAAAAATAAAAATTAACTTTGGTGAGGTCTATTATGAAAGATGATTATTTAATAAAAACCACTTGCACAAGTTTTGCCAGAAAACTCGCACAAATTGGACTTTAAAAATGGTAATTTATTTCGAGTCAATTATTAGAACGTCTCCAGCGGGTACCAAGAAACTTAATAAATTGAGACATGTTAACAACAAAAAAAGACAATTTTTATCTCGTTTTTTTTTCAGAACATGCAATTCAGTACAATTAATTTTTTTTAAAAACTGAAAATTTTCTACTGTTGAGCCCAATACAAATTTCATTCATTTTTCAAAACGTAAGCTTCTTTTTCGACCAAACTAACTTTCGTCTATGCGCAGCCTACTGAATTCACAATTTATTCCTATCTCAATTCCATAAGCAAGAATTCCATGTAACATATTCAGTTTAGTCCAACACCTATTTTACGTAACACACGTTTAAAAACACTGCCTTTTTGCATTGAGAAGAAAACATACAAGAGGAAAAAGTCTGCAAATGCATTTTTATATATCTTCATTTTGCATACCAGAAAAACATATATTGCGCAATATGGCTTCTTTGCTGCCGTTGGCAAACTTATTTGCCATTTACAAATAAAACGCTGAGATAGCCAAAAATTCTCAGCTCTATTATTGATTTCCTGAAAAAAAAATTAAGCAAGATTGAGTTCTTTTTTTGTCCTCTAAGATAAAAATGAACCCAAATACAGCCCATAAAATCAATATTTTCCATTGTTCAAATATTTTCACTTAACATTTTTTAAGATATCGAGCAATTGAGATGCCTCCTTTGAAGCTAGCGTTATTTATAAATTATTATTGATAGCATCTATAAAAATCCAACCATAAAACTTCAATTCTGATCTCCTTCAAAATATTTTGCTATTATTTCAAAGTCAAAAAAAAATTATTCGGTTTATGCTTTTTTGCTTTAAATCACTCATTTCTGCACTCTAAATTGTAACCAGTCAAGTAAGTAATAAAAAGTTTTTTTTTTCATTTTTGATACCAGTTCATTTTATATTAAATTAAGCCAAAAACTATCAACCGGATCCGAAAATTTGAAGATGAAGATGAAGCAAGTTATGAGAAACAAAACAACCTTGCAAACATAAATAGAGATGCATGATTTTTAAAAAAAAAAAACTATCTTTAAGATACATGGAATTTTTTGTGCCTTGTTATTGTTTCACCAAGCACTGAAAAAAAGAAACTTTGTTTTTGGGGTGTGCCTTATTTTTTTTCCAGCTTTTTCAGTCATGATTCGAAAAATGAAAAAAAAATCCAACAAGTTTTCTGAGTGGTCAGGAAACTCAGTTCTCAATTTTTTGCTTTTTAGTCTAATTTCGAGGACAAAAAGCATGAAAGCGTGTTATAACAGGAGAAACTTTTTGTTATGCCGTAGAAAGTATAGTTTTATTCCAGGAAAATAAGTTTTCGAAGTTTAATTTAGCGCTTCCTTCCCAATGAAAAAACTTTTAAAATCAAATTTCAAGCTTTGAAAAACTTAGATTTAAAAAAGAAAAAAAAAACTTTGAAGATTCATTCAGCGCTTTCTTGACAGTTGAAAAATATTTCAGAAAGAAAACTGTTTTTAAATTTTTTCAACTTTTGTTTGTTGTTCTTTTTGAAAGACAAATGTAGTCATTTGATTCAAATGATAACGTTCTAAGCCTTTCTGAAATCCTTGTTCCAACGCATAGAAAAATGACCAAAACCTTCGGTTTTTTTAAATAACTGTAGTACGAACATTCTGTGCAACTTGCACATCAAGTGGCTTCTCTTGTTTGATTAAGCAATAAAATACATCTGTAAAAAGGGCGACACTTTTGCTCAAAGGCATATCGCACTATCGGTCTGAATTTTTACCTGTTTTAAGCAAATACACGAATTTTATATTAAAACGACTGAAATCTACAGCTCATTAAGTTTTTTGCGTTTTTTACCACATCAATCTCCCTATTTCTAAATGAGCAGAAAAAATATTTCAAAAAGAAGTCATAACATTTTCTAAAAATCTAAAATTTTTATAATTAAAAAAACTCAAATGTTTATTACTCTTTACTTGAATCGTAGCAGCCAAAATATTCTGCGCTATGTGTAATACAAACCGTATACACATGGTAGCCTTATATATTAGCATGTTCCATTTACTGACAGACACATGCATTTTTTTAAACATCCACAGTGAGTAACAGATGCGTCCCTCTATATACTGATTGGAAACTCACTTCAAATGTGATAAATGCTATATATCATAAAAACCGGTTTTTAATTGAAAACAAAAGGGCTTTGAAAATATTTTTTACTACAAAATACGTCGTTCTACTGGTTGTTCGAACAAATTAAACGTTTTCAGTTTTGCAAACACTAGAGAGAACACAAAAAGTAGCTCTTAGTTCTAAAAAGTGCAACAAGAAACATTAAAATTAAGCCTCGAGTTAGTAAAAATTAGTCGACGTCTCGGGCTCGAACCAACTACCAACTGCGACCTAGAAATTATGAGTCTCACGCACTAACCACTCAGCCACGGACGCTTATTCCATCACAAACACAAGTATAAATAAAGCCGAGAACAGTTGCTATAGAAATTCCAATGTTACACACAAGTGAACACCTTTAATGAGCACTTTTATTTGCGAATTAGAATAGAAAAAAAATCGTACTAAAACACAAGCTGTTCACTAGCGAAAAGAAAGTTAACATAAAAAATCTTTATGCGTCTAACAGCTAAACGCAGTCTTTCGTTGATGGGTAAAAAACGTGCCGGGAATTTTTGTTTAAATTTTGAATTTAAATTCGCTACGTGCTGTGCAAATGGCATAAAAAATTCGACTACTTTTCTCGTATCAAATAAAAGCAAAACAAGGTAAATAATCCCATTTTTATTTTTATTTTTTTTCACTTGTCAGCCATTTTTGAAGAGTTTGTTGTAATTTAATAAAATTCCTGAGAGAAATAATTATAGCTTAAAAAAGAAAACACGTTTTGCTGATAAATGCATAGGGCATTTCATCAGCGATTCCGACCTATTTATCCCGATCGTGAACACGTTTTTTAAACAATTTTTAAGACGTTTTCGATAAGATATCAATCATCACATTCAAATACGACGTTTTTTAATGACCGAATCCAATTGGATCTCCCACTAAATAACAGGGAGGAGATAAACATTTTTGCAATGTTTATATCGCAAAATCAGGTTTAGGAAAAAAAGGTCGGATTAAATGAGCGATATCTTATTGAAATCCGATTAAAACTTTGAAGTCCTCAAAACTTCGTGGTCAACAAAAACAGAGATAATGAATAAACAGGGATTTGCTGATGATCGATAATTGAAGGAATAAAATTCAGTGGCTATATTTATTTTCGTTGTTCTTTTATGACCCAAAGCAATTAGATCTCCAACCCAGTAGCGGGAAGGGGAAAAGTATATTTTTGGAGTGTTTTTCGAGTGCAAAATCAAATTCCACGAGAAAGTCGGATTTGCAGAGTGATTTCTATTAAAGTGCTGTAAAAAATGAAGTCCTGAAAATTTCATTGTAAAAACAGAAATTATGAAAAAACAGGATTTACTGCTGATCGATGTTTGAAGGAATATAAAGCATTCAATTTGGCCGTCCATTAATGACCCAATGCGATTGAAAAATGAGAAAAGACCTCTGGTATAGATCGTCCTTCAAAACTGATCAGCAGTAAACCCCCACCCCCCTTGAATCATTAATTTTGTCTTTTTTTGATAATCGCATATTGCTTTATATCCAAAATTGGAGAATTTCGCCTATCGCTCACTTTTAATATAATTGGCTGAGACAAAAACTAGTCAAAATACATTTCCCATTGAAGCTTGTCTTTATCTAATCAAAATTGAATTGCCATAAATTGAGTCCATCGCTTTGACGCAATTGTCTTTTTTGAGTTGAAAACAAATACTATAGCTCATTCGCATCTTTCCAAAATTCGAACAAAAATCTGTCTTATTTGACATTTCAGTTACAGAAACAAAATTGAGTTTCAAATAGAAATATTAGACAGAATCATTTGAAAATACCTACAATTAGATCAGAATAATTCGTTGCAAAAATACTAGAGTTAACATTAAAAAGAATTCTCGAGTGAAGCTGTGAACATTTTAAAAAACAGGTTTGTAAGTGAGCGCATCTTGGCGAGAAAACTCAAATTTTTCAATATTATCTGAATAAGATTCAAATATAATTTTAAACAAAATCTATAGTAAATTACTCCAAAAACTAATCAACATTGATCTATTTGTTTGAACTTTCAGTCACTATTTGGCCGCTATTGTTTTTGTTAAGCCATATTTGAAACAAAAAATATATATTTATTTTTACATACTTTAAATTCGATCAGCGGTCAATCCTTGTTTTTATTTGTTTTTGAACAGCAAGAAAATAGGTTTAAAAAACAGCTGCCAAAATATTTTAAAGACCAAGAAAGACATTTACCAAGAAGGACAATTTTTTTGTTTCAAATTTTGATCAGCAGCTAATCCCGCGATTTCAAACAATGGCAACGATTTTATACCACCAGCAGATAAAAGTGAAAAAGAATAGCTTAGACACGGCGAGTGATTTTTAATGTAATTGAGTTACGCCCAAATGACCAAAGAAAAAGTTAAATGTTGGATGAGAAAAATTCAATTAGCAGAATAATTGTTTCTAAATTCAATTATTCCGAAACAATTTCATCGGAACAGAAACAAATCCAGTAAAAAAAGAAAAATTTCTTGCAACATCAGCTCAAAGAGGTAGAAAACAATTATCTAGTCGAAGAAAACTGTTTAGTTCAGAGCAACAATCATGGTTTGATGATATAACTTCAATTTCAAGCATCCTTTACCAAAAGTTTTCTAACTTTCATCTTTCTCGATATATTATATTACCTTTTATCTTTCTTTTCAACCAATTGTTTTCTTGTCTGCTGTCAAAAGCATCGGCTCAACTGAGGATTTCCTCAGCATCAAAATCGAGGTTTGAAATAAAGGAACTGCAAATTGTCTGGATTTTTTTGGGTATTAAACACTCAGACTTTTTGGCTTATAATCAATCTCAATTCACCTGTCTTGCGTTCCACTAGCTAAATTATACATTGACGTCTGTCTGGAAGAAAAGTAAGACCATTCCCTCTATTATATTTGCATTTTTCTACATAAAATCGACATCTGAGAAAAATAAAAGAAAAACTGAATAAAAATTATTTGGAACAAATTTTGCACTTAAATTAGTGTCAGCCTAGTGAAAAAGTAAGTAAATTTTCATTTAATATTTAATTTAGAACAAAAAATCAGCAGGATAGGAAATGACTATTTACTAGTTAATTTCTTAATACCGTTCCAGTCTGAATAAAGTAACGCAGTTTTTCGAAAATTTTGTCAACCTTTTTTTAGATTGACTAAATTGATTTTCCGGATGCAAAACTTTGAAAAACAAAAACAGGACAAAAAAGGCAACTTTTAAGCTTTTTTTGAAAAACTTTGAACAAAAATTGCGGTTTTTCGGCGCGCGCTTGCCCCTCAAAATTAGTAAATATTGGCACCGAAAGAGCCTTTAGAAAAAAGGGTCAGTCAGCCAAAAACGGATGTCTCAAATTAGTACAAAGAGGAGACCCTTTGGTCACAAGGGGCTCGAATTCCCGAGAGAAGAGGCCTCCGCCACCCCTACCCCCCTAAACACGCTATCTTAATTTCGGTCGGATAGATTCGTGCAACTTCTTAGTCTAATACCGGTTTAATCTTACTCTTATACCTCCTGTTCTCAATAGATCTAGTGTATACTGGTATTTGCGAGATAAGATATCAGGAACTGTTCTGGATAAGAACGACTGTTTGCTAAGTTATATTTATTGTTCTGTTGCTGAATCCATGAATAGTTTCAGCTATACAATTTATAGTAAGTGTTAGTTATGGATCATGATTGGATAGTTAGAAAGATTTGACAGAGAAAGTTTTATCAAAAACATAATTGGATATAAATACTAATTTTAAACTGGTTCTACCAGTGATCGCTATTTCCAGCGCTGATTCATGTATAAATTAGAGTTTTTTGCATAGCTTAACCTGCGATATTTCAGTAATGATTTCGTCGAGCTAAAATCAGAGCTAAATATTAAGAAGTTTTAATTGAAGTGTGAGTTTAAAAAACCTATAATTTGTAAGTAGCTAAAATCAGAGAAATGAAAAAAAAATCAGAGCTAAATGAAAATCAGGGCTAAAAATTAAGAAATTTTAATTGAAGCGTGAGTTTAAAAATACCTATAATTTGTAAGTAGCTAAGCTTCGTGGCGTAAAGGTAGCGTATGTGCTAAGCTAATGATTGAGGGATCAATTCCCGTTAGGTCCCTGTTTTTTGCTCATTTTGATAGATTATTTATCGCTTTTTCATCGCTAAAACTCAGCCAAATTAGCAATAACCTAGCGAGAAAATTCGCGCTTGTGGCAATGAACATCGATAACTCATCAATGGCGATCGCTATTTTTTTCACTTTTTATCGCTATTTTTCAATGTGAACTCAACCCGGGCACTGTTTCAAAAAACAGGCTTCCTTAAGAAAAATAAATTCAAATAGCAAGTTTTTAAGATCTGGTTCCCACTTTTTATCAACAAAGTTGCAAAAACATATTCAGTCATACTAAAAGTTTCATGAAATATTTTGTTCAATTAAGTGGTTGGACTGAGAATTCAGACAGTCTGTAGAAACTATTCAATTCTTCAATTGTTTTTAACTGAAAAAAAAACATATGCTGCAAAGCAAATAAAAAAAATACTTTAATAACTTAAAAAGTCGGAGGAGCATCTTTTATAACAAGTGAGAGTATAAGTGAAAAAGGGTAAAAGGTTCTATTTTACTTTCATTTAAATGATTACGTCTCAAATGGCATAATTCCCATATGGCATAAAAATGAAAAATTTCCCAAATGGCATAAATTTCATGCAACAGTTGCTTTGGAAAAATCGAGAACAATTTTTTCGTGAACAATGTGAGAAAATTAGTCAAATTGTCAATTCAAATGTTGATTGACATTTTATCGTGAAAAACTTGTAGAACTTTTTATCAAAAGCAAGAAGCATAAGCTTGCGATTATTAATAAGCTGCTTGTGGTCAATTTTTTTCGACAAATCTGTTGCTTAAATTTGTTTGGAAGCAATTAATTCCAAATCTTGTTCACATGCTTTCGTTCCTGACAAAATGATAGAAATAGAAATTGATAGAAAACGTTTAAATTACAATGAAAACTTGAAATTTATGCCATTTGGGAAAAGTTTCCATTTTTATGCCATTTGGGAATTATGCCATTTGGGAAGTTACCATTTAAATTACTGGATGAGAAATTGCGACCTTTTTCAAAGAATTTAAGATCATATAAAATTTATTGCTGATTTCGTCAAGCAAACATTGTAAATTAACGTGGTAGCTAAGTTTACATGTGAGACGGTCCGTGCTAAATGTAAGCTCTAAATAATTGAATTGAAAAAACTACAAATTGAAAAGTATATGGAATAAACTGAAAACAAAACACGAAAAACTGAATACAGAAAACTACATTTTGATTGGGAAAAACTGGCCTCCTCAAATAAATTTTCCAGTTTCCAATTATCGAATTTCCCCCGGCAAGACGATTTAAGTTTAAATTTGAAATTTGTCCAAACATCAATCTCTTTTCGCAAAAACGTAGATTGACGAATAAAAGATTGATGAAATCAAATCTCTCCTTCGTTACCGTGATTTTTAACATGACATCCAGTCTAAGCGAAGTTGAGCTTTCTATAAAATTTTAATTAGTGAATGGGAAATAGATCCTTACAAGTGAGGGCATTTCGTGCAACCTTCTATCAAATACGATATCTGAATTTCGAAAGAGTTAGCAAAACAAAGAGATAAAGCTGCACATCACAAACAACCGCATAAACAACAAAGCGTAGCTCTAAACACGTAAGAAAAAGAAAAAGCAAAAAGATACAGAAATACACCCGGAAATAAAACCAACTTCAAAGCATAATGAGGATAACCGGATGCTGTGCATGCAGCACAGAAAGTTCCGACCACATTCATGAAATTTAAAAAAAAGTTTCAAATAATTCACTTTGGAATAATTGTAATTAAAAAAAATTGAAATTAGTATTTAAATTATTAGTTGACAAGGTTAGAGCAAAATTGATTTCAATTCAAAAAGAAATAGCCCAACCAAAAAAAATCATGATTGATAATTTTGCGAATTCACGAAACTTAACTATTACCAAAAAAATGTTTTCCATATGCCATTCCCTTGAATTGAGTTACCACGAAAATTATGCATGAAAAGCTCATCTTTTTTGAGCGAAATCGCAGAAAACACTCATAATTGTTTTGTCCAGTTTAAAAATACAAGTGAACAGAACTTTGCCTCAAGAGGAAATTAATATTTTATTTTGCGTTGGCTGGATCTCATTTATTTAAAACTTTTTTCGTGTGTTCAATATTTGTTCTATCAAATACTTTTTTTGAACTTTTTTGTGTTTTTTTTGTCTTAAAATTTAATATAAGAGTTAAGAAGTTCGCAGACAAGCAATCCTTTTATTGTACAAACATTATGTTTTTCTGTAACTTCCTTGAGAGACTTTTGTTTTTGAGAGACTTAATTTTTTGTTCATTGAGAAATATTAAGTCTCTGATTATTTCATTTTGAGACCATTCAAGACAATTTAAACTAGAACACCGTATTGAAGAGTTGGTTGAATATATGTTTTGCGTACTTTCAGAAGTGTTGAAGACTTGAACAACGCCTGAATTGATAGATGATTGGTTCCATTGTCTCAGCGTGATTAATACGAAATTGATATGAACTCACTTGAATTTTGCATCCAAATCACCTACAGTGAACTTATTCGATGTTGAATCGAATGCAAAATTGACATTTATGTTTTGTTTTTATCAATTGTTAACTTACTTTGGCTGATACAGAGACAAGTGTTCTTAAGATTGGAGAGATATTTTTAATTTCCACTTTTTATAGCATCGTAGACATTTTGTGTCATCGGCAAACATTGTTATA
The DNA here is from genome assembly GCF_963678635.1 of Symsagittifera roscoffensis. NCBI lineage: Eukaryota > Metazoa > Xenacoelomorpha > Acoela > Convolutidae > Symsagittifera > Symsagittifera roscoffensis. The sequence continues at coordinate 3,318,894 of NC_087071.1, forward strand.
TGCGCAGTTTCCGACGTTTTAGTTAAACCAATTATAGGAAGAAAGAAAATGTTGGTCCCAAATGTTGAGCCCTGATGCGCTTCAGTGTGAATGGATTCGAAATTGCTTTTTCAAAGTAATTGACCCAAAGGGGCAATCAATCCCCCTGGTTTTCCGAATCTATAATCAGATAGTCTATACGCTATAGTTATTTTCAATGTTTCAGTGCCCACAAAAATTTTAAACATTGACATTTACGATATAGCTTAAAGGTGAAAAAATCTTTCGTTAAAGCAGAAAAATTCTCTGAACATTCTCATGCATTTATCAAAAGATAATCATGCTTTAGTAAACCAAAAAAAACAGTAGGCAAAATAATAGTAATCATCAAAGTAGACAAAAAAGGTCTATGTCAAAAAAAGTCGTTTTAATACTGTTCGCTAATAAGATTCCAAGCAACAATTAGCTTCAGTTTGTGACATGAAAAAAAAATTGTAGGCTGGTCAAAAAAGGAAAACCTATACGAAAATCCTGTTTGTTCTCTTTTAAATTGTTTAATGATATCGAAGTTTCAATTAATCTGAAAGTAAATTAGAGGCGAAAACTGTCTGCAATTATTTTAGCTGGGCTAGAAAAAATTATTACTTTCAAAACTCAGAATACTTTCAAACACACCGGAATCCTCCAACACCATTCTCTGTCACATACCTAGAAATCTAATCTCCGTAATAGGGCAAACCGAAAGATGAAGAGCAGTCACATTTTTGAACCCAGTAACGAATTAATCCATTGCAATAGAAAGTATGAGTTAAGTAAACGTTAGTTTATTGATTCAACCGGGCAGCGAGACGAACTTTCTATTCTGATATTTTTTTCATTTTTTTTTTCAAGGCAATCTCAGGAAACGCAAAAAAACCAGCAGATGACGTCTAATAATAAGCTCCGTAAATCCCTTTCAGCCGTGGTTCTATCTTTAGTTTTTTTATACCAGAAGAAAAGAAGAAACTGTCTCAGAACTGTTTGAGCTGTTACAGAGCAACCTGTTAATCTTTGAGAATTTAATTTGACATCGTCGACTATCAATTGAAAAAAAATTCCTGTCAACTCAACTAAAAAAATTGATAGGAAAACAAAAGCATGCAAAATCAAGGTAGCTCAATTTTAAATTAGTCCATAGTATATTCTGGTAAACTAAACTAAAATTATAAATCTTTGATCAGCCAACATATACCGCATCATATCTAAATTTAAATTCAATTTAAATGCCGCAGCAAATTTAAAAAGACAGCTAGGGATCTGATTCGATGCAAACTTTAAACCCATCGTAGACTTGTTTGCTGTTTTAGATTTTGCACAAAACAAAAACTAGACCCATAAATTGAGGCATTTGTCTTTTTCTGGGGTCAATTTCATTTGTCTTTTTCAGTTTTCAATGAGATAAATTTTATAACCGAGGCTTTTTATAATTTAACTTTGAAATAGATCGCTGACCGCTGACCGTTCCCATACACTTACCGAAGCAGAAAAAATACTGAAATTGCAAGCATGCTAACAATATTATTTTTGGAGCCACTAACTACTGCGTTGAAGGCTTTTTGCCGCTCTCAAAGTTCATTTTACAACTTGGCATTTATACCAGTTTGTGGCATAAGACATTAATTTTTCCAAGTTATCGAGTCAAAATATCGGAAAGGCTTTAAGTTGAAAAGTAGAAGCGATCAAATAGCTCCTTTTTTTTTAACTCTGACTTCAATAAATGGTGAAAAACACTTCCTTATTTCTTTAATTACGTTCTAAGTACTTCCTGGAAAATCGAATTGTAAGCTGGTCAAGAAAAGAAAATAGATCTTCCGGACTCACTTTTTTGAAATCCTTAATGAGATGAAAATTTCAATAAATCTGAGCGTAAATTAGAGACAAAACCGGTCTTGCAATTATTTTATCTAAACTAGAAAAAGATTCTAGATAAAACATTTCAAACAGCCCAAAATCCCTTCTCTAAACCATCTTTTGTGACATAGCGTGAAATCTAATCTCCTTACTGGGGCTAAAAGAATGATGAAGAGCAAATAAATACTTGAACCCAGTAACAAATCCCCGCTTGTAATAGAATGAGGTAAGCTTTGATGTATGAGCTAACAAATCGTAAATCTATCGTTCCAAAACCGGAAAAAAGGAATGCTCTTTGTATACGGGTGTATTTTTTAAACTTTTTTCTACGCAAATTCAGAAACTAAAAATAAACAAACAGACGTCAAATATTATACTAAATAAATCTCTCTCAGTCGTGATTCGATCAAAATTTTTAAATTTCGAAACATTGAATTTTTTCGAAGTTTTGCTTTTTAGATGAAGAAGAAAGAGTCCCCCTTCATATTGAATCCTTCTAAACTGGTGAAAATTCCTAAACTATTTCCATCTCTCGTTATTTAAATCATCAGTTTTTGCTCTGAGCCAGATTTCACTCCATCTTTCCACAAGCACAAAAAACGACCTTTTTAGCTCTGTCAAACTTTATTTTGCAAAATACATGTAGTCCGAATTTTCTGAGCTTGGCAACAGCTAATCTTTTTGTTCCGACTTGCTGCTAATCTTAATCGTCTTGTTCCGACAATTGAAAATCGGGAGGAACTTTGTATTCTGATCTGTTTTAGTTTTTGTTCCGACCATTGAAAATGGGGAAGAACTTTGTATTCGGGTATGTTTTAGTTTTTTTTCCAAGCAAAATCAGGTACCACAAGTAATCATTGGAATGAGTGATATAACGTTTCAGGCGTGATTCGATATTTAAAAAAAATCAAAAAATGTCCCGGTGTTAAGATAAACTGGCCTGAAAGTTTTGAGATTTAGTATAATTTCGAGCGAGTAACGCGATCGAGTAACGCGATCGAGTAACGCGATCGAGTAACGCGCATTGCATGGAAATTTACTTTTTTAGGCCTTTAAAAAATTTTAACCAACTTTAATTGATATAACTATAAAGCAAATTAGTTTTAGATGTTTTATTTAGCACTCATTTGGCAAAAAAATTCTTAAAAAAAAATGAAATTAATATGCAAAAAGTTGGAAAATTTTTTAACTTTTTTTTTCACTTGTTTGTTTGCAATTCATTTTTTTGAAGACAAGTAATGTCGATCATGCCCAATTCAAAAATTTCTCTACACAAACGTATAGTTCTTAATCAGACCACCAACTAAAAAAGACACTTATTTGAAGAAAAGTGAAAAACAAAAACTTTTATTTTCTACATCGTTTATGAATATGGTAGGAGCATTCTGTATTACTTACACAGCAGTCGGCTATGCTTGTCAGATTGTGAATTTAATTTAACATCGTCGATGATAATTTGAAAAAAAAATCAATATCAAAAAAATTCAAATAATTTATTTAGTTCATAATGAAGGTTCCTTGACCAATGGTTCTTCAAACATCAAAACGAAACTCGAAATCTTCAATCAAAAAATCAAAAACAAGTTTAATTTTCGAAACTAACATTTAGTTTAGGTTTTCTTTCCATTAGCTAGCGGGGAAAACTAATGATGCGAATAACTAAGGGCTCTTACATTCTTAATTGCCCATTAGTAAAATGAGCATCACCACTTTTTTCCCTTGATATACTTTATAAAACAAAGCAAAAAAAAAGACAAAAATTAAGCCGAGTTGACGCCACCAATAGAACAGTAAATACAAAGAATAGAAGAGAAAGACTAGTTTTCTTTTATCAAAGCAAACTGCGTTTCAGGCAAACAAAGAGCTTCAAAAATATTTGAAAAAATTGATTCAAGCTCAGAAAAACACAAAAAATTGACAAAGGAACCAAAATAATGGTTAAAAACATGAAAAAAGGAAACGTTTTATTGATTAAAACATTGCGCATTGTCTATTGTTTGATTATTATTACACAATAAATTACATTTGAATTATGTTAGATATTCGGCTTTAGCAGTTTTCGACTAAAATGTGTGTTTCTAACCGAGAAGCAGATGAAATAAATATGTAAAAAAAAACATTTTTGTGACTCTAAGCACATTTTAATGTTACCTAATTGGGTTCTACTTCCCTGTGAGAATTATTAATATTTCATTTGCGTTCATTTCTCTGCAACTTTAACCCGCGCTTCGGTTGGTTGTAAAAATCTATACTAAACAACAAAATATTTATTTCCACTTGGTCAAATTTGATTCTTTATTTAAAAAAAGCGAAATTGATCCCCAAACAGAGGATAAATACTCTAAGCTCTAGTTGATTCTGTTTAAATTGAGCAAGCAAGCTAGTTGAATTCAGTTGAAGTTAGCAAATTAGTTAAGAAACTAGATGACTTTTTGAATTAGAGGCAGTCCAAAATTGCTTTATCACCTAAAATGTTCCAACAAACAGGTAGGAATGCTTTATTTGAATTTCTTTTTGACAGTAAATTAGATTCTGTTGATTTCTATGAACAACAAAAAAAGTCGTGTTAATCACTAACAGCCATTTTGGAACAAACAAAAATGGCAAAGAGTTTTCCGACCTCCTTTTTTGGATCCTTGAACTTTTTCAGAGCAAAAACTCGACGCTCTTTTAGTTGACGATAACCCTGAATCTTTAATAATCTCGTTTAGTTTGATCAAGTTTTTCTTTAATACTACTTACTCGCTTTAACTTTGAGGAACAAACAAAAGTATCATATCGGGATCTAAAAGGTGCTTCCGTAGAAAAAGTCGACAGGTTAAAAAGTAGACACACGTCGTGAGCCAATCAGAATAGAGAAAAGAAAAAACTCCGCACGTTTGTTTCGTTATCTCGATTGTGATTGGCTTTCGACTAGTCTTCTTTATGAGACTCGATTGTGATTGGCTTACGACTTGTCTATTTTGAGACATGTTTACTTTTTGATCGCACTCTCTCAAAGGTTTTCATAAAGGTTACCGCCTTTCCTTTTTCAACACATTTTCAACCTACGAAAAAATTTCCCCGCCCACTTTAATCTCACTGGCTTTTTTCTTGCCAAGTTAATCATCCACTTTTATTTAGTTTTAGTATGTCAGGTTAATTTTCATTAGTATATATAGTATAGTTCAAATAGAATGCCAGGCCGGCTAAAGTAATACTTAAGAACCCGGATTGACCTATAAAAAAATGAAAAGGCTTGTTCTAAAATTCCAAACAAGGAAAAAGAAAAACCGCATGCTGTGCAAGAAGCAGAGAAAGTTCCCCCCAAAATCATTAAAAAGAAGAAAAAATATTTTGTTTTAAAATTGGTTCGTTTCTTGTTCGTGTTGTTATGAGGGCATATGAACGAAAGTCTAGAGCTTAGGAATATTCGATACTTATAGTAAATTAGGAATTAGTCATGATTGACAGGTTTCTTTCCAAAAACTAGAGAAAAAAACGCGGAAAATTTTTCTTGTGAAAAACTTTTTATTCCCCAGAAGACTCTAAAGGAAACTTCAAAAATTGAATTTATTGGAGTACAGATACATTTTCACGGCTTCAAAATAAAAAGCATGCTTGCTCGCTATATTCCCTCGATTGTGAGTTAAATTAAAAACTTTAAAACCACTTTTTCCCGCGAAAAAATGTTGAAACTTTTTTCAAATTCCGTTCGAGTCACGGCTGAAAAGGTTTTTATATGATAAATCACTCGACCCAATCCGATGATTATTTGTCGTGCCCGATTTTTGGATGTAAAAAGAAAAAAACACACCCGAAGACAATGTTCCTCCCCCTTAAAACGGTCGTAACAAAATTGCTTGTCATACAATTCGACACACGGAGTATATGGAAAAGTGATTTCCAAACTTTCATCAAACATGAAAATTGAGTGATAAGCAATTTTTTACATGAATACAAACAAAACAATTCAAATTCCTGCATTCAGCGTAATTTAGAAATTCATCAGCTGTAACAGATTGATAGTTTTGAGGTTGTTTGATGTTATTTTCAGATAGAAGTTTTGATTTAATGTTTTATAATTTATAATTATTGCTATTATTGTTCCGACTATTTGAAAAAAAAGGCAGAGGAACTTTGTATTCGGGTGTTTTAGTTTTTTTGTTTTCCAAGCAAAATCAGGTACCACAAACGATCATCGGACTGGGTTGATTGATATATCATATTAGCGCCCACTCGGTCGAAACACATTACAACATTTCCAAAACAACATCCCAGTGTCGAGAAAAGCCAGTGTCGAGAAAATATTGACTTTTAAAAGTTTGACTTTTCGTCTAATTTCGAGCGATTATACGGAGCGAGCATGCTTACTTATGCTTAATTTAAGCCGTTCACGAGAACTTATTTATGCTTAATTTTAGTTTTACTCGGGAACAGCTTGTTTATGGAGCTTTTTAACGCCATTTTGGGAATCAAAGAATTCAAAAAATTTCTGCAAAAATTTTTTTGAAATTTAATTCTTTTTAAATTTTCAGTCAATTTTCTTCAAAAACTGTTGCCCAATTTCCCTTTTTTAAAATGACTGTCGAATATACCTATGTTTTAGTTTTTTGTTCAGACACTTTTATCACATCAAGCAGAAAAAGCAATAATAATTTTTAAAAAATGTATTTTTTTAAGACTATGGTCGAAACATCGGAACATTCTGTGCTCCTTGCACAGTAACTGCCTATCTTTGCTTCAGACCTGGCAATTGATTAATGACCCAAAATGCAATCAACGCCTCAAGGGTTTCCGCAAACTTTTAATCAAATACTTTACTGCCTGTCATCAACATAACTACTTTTAGCCATTTAAAAAACTAAATACGATTAGTAGGGTCAAAAAGCAGTAAATATCTGAAATTGAATCAAGCTCTCAAACTTATAATTAAATTTTTAGGTGTTATAAATAATTTCATTTCAGAAGCCAGTAATCCATTTTCCCGAACCAAAAACTAATCGATTCTTGTTATTTTCCACAAATATATAATCCAACTAATTATAACATTCAACAATTACAACCATTTCTGAACGTAGGTAAATACTAAAAACTTGAAAAACCCCTCATTATACACGAGTTCGAATTTAAATATTCTTCAAATTATTATGATTTTATATCAAGACTCGCAAAAGACTAATTTACCGGATTGCAATCGATCCCTCAAATATTTCATGAAATTATCATTAATTATGCTGTGTCATAACCAAAGAGCATTCAATTAGCTGAAATGCAATCCATCCATCTAAATTTCGGCAAATTTGGACATCTACCAAAAATTACTGATACAAAAGTAGTCAAAGAATGAGAACAATCCCTTCTATTTTCAGCGAAATTGTCATAGAATATATACAAAATTCTTATTATTACTATCAGTCTAGGGCACGAAAAGAATTAATTATCCAGAATGCGATCAAATACTTCTTATGTTATCATTAAAACTTTTATTTCAGGGGCTGCTGACCCAAAAAGCAGTCAATTCCTCTGGTTTTTTGTGAATCATTATAATCAAATAAATGGCTCATGATTTATAATTATCTTTACTGTTTCAAAGCCCACAAGTAGCTTATTATCCGAAATTCGATCAACCCCTGCGGTTTTCCCCAAATGCGTATTCAAATACATTTTTTAAAACAATAATTATTACGATTTGAATGCCTGCAAGTACTTACTTAGCCGGAATTTAATCGAATACTGATCTTTTTCGTGGATATGAAATCAAATATATCCTAAGTTAACATTAACTATTGTAATTCAGGATCCGAAAGTAATCAATTACCCGAAACGCAATCAATCTTGCCAGTTTTCCACAATTTTTAATCAAATGATTTTTTTAAAATTATTATTTTAACTATTTTAAGACCTGCATGTAATTAATTAACCGGAATGTAAATGAACTCTCAAGTTTTCAGCGAATAAATAATCGAATAGTTCATGAGTTGCATATCTAACTATTATTTCAGTACCTCCAAGTAATACACTACCGAATTCTGAGAAGTCTTCACCCTCTCATTTGTCTACCTTGGGAATCGGCAGAAGCAAGGGCGAATCAGTAGTCACTGGGACCAAATCAGAAGTGAACTTGAGGAAGTTGTCTTCTCGTAGTGTAAAGTCACACCAGGATGTTTGTTTTGATGAACAGAATTTGCAAAATTCGTCGTCAGGAAAACAAAAACAAGAGGTTAGTAAAAAAACTATTATTGTTTCGTTACAGCGAGCCTAGACGTCTGAAAACAGATTAAGATGTCTAATGACGATCTTCCAACTGTAGTCAAGTTATTAATACTATTATCTTAGCAAGCTGGTAAACAATGTATTACACAGAGGCGAAGCAGCGATTCGCACCACTTGCGATAAAATACAAAACAGAAATATGGTAAAAAGAGATCTATCTAACTAAATGAATGAAGCTAATTTTGAAAAAAAACATACCAAGTCAATAGAATGTGAAACAAAAATCGAAAGAAAATTTACGAAGCGGTAACCAGGCCGAAAACACCAAGCATAAACCTTTTAAGCCGACAAAATTTTTTCAAGACTTACAAAAAAACTAAGTTTTCAAGCTCCTCTGTTCCTCAAAAACACAAGCACACAAACTTTTTTCGCTCCTCGAACGACGCAAAATGAGGCCACTGCGCCGATTTATTATAGGGTGTAACCTATTAGGCCGGAAAAATGAAAATTCCGATAATCGAGATGCTAAAACACAGCAAACATAAAAAGGAAATTTCGAATGGGCGGCTATTTAAAATGCTAACATGCTCAAAATATGTCTGTTGTGGTAAAATTTCAACAGAGAATGAGTCAAACGAACGATGCTTCATTTCAGGAGATGAGTCCTGTGAACAAAATAATTTATTGAAAAAAATGGTAGCCGATTTCAAAACCATTACCAGTCGCAAGGGTAATGATTATTATCTAGTCTAAAGACAACCCACTTCTATAAATTACCCGCATTCAAACTGAGGATTTTTTGGAAAAAATTAAAATTCTTTATGTTTGATAGTTACAAGTTTAATAGTTGCGTCTTTATAGCAAAAAACCTCTGTTAAGAAACGAACATGGTACATTCGGAAACATGGGTCTTTTCTGGGATCTACTTAACAACCCAACTTGTTCAAGAAATGGGAAAGATTGTTAGGTCGATTAAACTTGTCGAATCTTCGACCAATCAGAACGCAGCAAAATAAGAAATCGTAATAGAAAGCTCTAGTTCTAATTTACTGTTTAATTTGAAGGGGCGGAGATTAGATAGAAGATACTATAAGGGGGATTGTTAAAATGACTCTTTTCCGGTTGTGCGGTGCTTGAAAAACCGCTGATACAAAAATTTATCGGTTGAAAGTAGCTGATACAGAAAGAAATCTGAAGCTTAACTTCAAACATATTTGCTGATTCAACGTTTTGGTAATTTTTGACCGCTAACAGAAAAGACTCGAAAACAGCGAGGTTAAAACTTTATGATTCCAGCTTAGCAAGAAAATTTAGCTTTTATGTTTTTCACATTATCGATTTCCTAATTGTATGTTTTTGTGATGATTATCTTTGGTTATCACCTTGATTAGGTGATGATTATCTTTGAGTAGGAATCAATATTTACGAAAACAAAAAAGCCATTCCTCTGATATAATTCACATCGAAAGCTTAATATATCTGCTCTGCTAGATCATAAAAATAGGATTTACTGCAAATAAAACCCTATAAAAGGCTTGAAATACCATAAATCATCCAAAAATTTCTCAACTTTTTTTAGAAGCCTACCAGAAAATTATCTCTGCTCGGCCGAGCACTAACCAACACACGCAAAATTTCCCTCGGCAGCAAAAACCGAAAAGTATCGGCGCCAGCTCGACCCACAACAATGGATTTAAACGACCAGTTATCCAAATCTTACACCGCTTCTCCCGAAAAATCCCCTTCCAGAAATAATTCCTCGTTACTTCTTCGAAAGATTTCTTCGGCTAAATACAAACTAACGAAGTCTTCAATGGAGTCAAATTCTATGGATAAAGAACCAGCAATGTGTAAATTTCATACGAGAATTATGAAATTTAGACGGAAGATGGTTTGCAATTGTAATGCACAAGGACCTAAAGTGTTCAACTCGGTGAGCGAAATGAGCAGAAGCGAAGACGTGAACACATTTTGTCCCAAGTGCAGTAAGCCTACTCAAATGTTAGCCTCAAGCTGTACTCAAAACGCATTCAAGTAAGTTCAAACATTTGAGAACGTCTAAGAACTTCTTGAAAGCTTTTAAGAATTTAAGAGCCTTTCAGAATTTCTAGGGCACTTTTAAAAATTTAAGAGCCTTTAAGAACTCCTTGGAAGCTTTTAAGAATTTAAGTGCTTCATTTTTTTTGCAATGATTTAACTAAAAAACTGGCACTTAGCTATTAAAATCAAATGTCAGAAGCAAAAGGCATTTTTCAGTTAAATCGTTGAAAAAAAGATGGTTTTAATTTTAAAATTTCAACATCCAAGGACTTTCAAGGAAAGATTTAGTCCAGTTCATGAAAACTCGTCAAAATCAAATCTTGAAAGTCCTTGGATAATTTATGTTTCTTCAGTTCCGCAATCAAATCTTTCTAGTGTAATTTACATTAAGAAAAATTTTAAATATAACTAGAACTAATTTTGATGCATATTACATAAGAAAAAAAACATTGAAAAACATTGATTTTTATGCGCATATTGAAACCAAAAAAAATCATTTTTGAATTTTGAATTGAATTTTGAATAGAATTTTTGAATTGAATTTTTTATCGGACAAGATCTGACTTTCATCTGATTTTCTAGGCAATGCTACATGGTTGACAAACTGTTTAATGACGCAGTAATACACGAGAGCTTCGGGGCTAGATTTCTGGGAAAAGAGAGTCTTCCCAATTCAGTGATGCGAGACGCAAAGAGGAATACTGTGATTAAGACTCTGATGAAGAAGTTCGAGAAGGGACCGAAGGATCTAAGGGCATACCAGAATGTGTTCCTGTCTATTGAGGGTGAGCTGAAACAATGATTAACTCCAATCAAATTCCCCGCCTCAAATTACCACCTCAAGTTTACGCTTCGGCTCTCAAATTTTCTCAGTATCGAGAAAAACTGGCTTAAAATTTTTGATTTTTATTTCAATTTTGAGCGCATAAAGCAAGCGCATAGAGCTGAGTAACCGGCTATCTTTGTTTTAAAAGCGATTTATTTTTTTCTCAAAAACTTTCAAACACAAAAGAAGGTTTTTAATCGTATTTTATTTCATTTTCTCAAGTAAACAACAAGAAAAATAAACAACAAGAAAAACAAATATGTAAATAAACAAACAATTAAAAAATCATGTTAAAAATACAAGCAAAAAAGCAAGGAAGATCTTTTCCGATTTCAGGCGAGTCATTCATAGTGACCAATGTGATGACTAAAGAAACCATGTTTGCTCACTCTCTGGACAATCTGCCTCTGTGGAGTGTCGGAGGGGCCAAGAACAAACTACTCGCTCTAGTCCAGCACCACAACCCCCCTTCCAGCAGAAAGGTGTCCGCCTCAAACCCAAATAATGGAAACCAGGGCGGAGGACATTCAAGGTCAGGATAGTTCTAGGAGCAATCGAAAATAGGGGCGATTTAGGGGGATTCGACCACCTCACCAACTTAAGGGTCCCCCCTTTGGTATTTTTAGGACATCCATTTCAAGCCGAACTAACATAATTTTTTGAGGCGATTTTGGCGCCGATATATAATAATTTTCAAAGGGAGCGCCGAAGTTTTTTGAAGATCCGCCCTCTCAAGAAAAATTTAGATCCACCCATGATCGAAAGGAACTTTCAAAATACTCAAAAAAGCTATATTGGTCACTTCTAAGCCATTTTGTTCAGCAAACTAAAAATAATTAATACAAAAGTAGCAACCAATAGCGGATCTTCAAGTTCAGTTTCATTTAGAAAAGAACCATGTAATCTTTTAAACAACAGAAAAAAAATGGAACTTCAAAGAAACCTGTATTTTTAGCTTTCTAAGCAACTAAAAAAAATAATGAAACTAAAGAATAAGCTTAAAAAAAAATAAATTTCAGGTCAAAGTAACACTTAGCCAGTCAGGCTATCAGAACAAAAGAAATCCCTGTCAATCAAAAAAAATTCTCAAAGGCAACCAAGGCGCACAATCCAGGTCAATTTAGTTTTAAAAGCAATCAAGAGAAACTCCAAAAGCAGTTTAAAAAAACTCTGAGCGGTAGGCGGGTTGGGGGGGGGGGGGTTTAGAGCTTACTTAATCACTAGTAACCAGCAGTCTCATATCTTCCGGCTTGTAGTCGACAGCGTGTATCCTGCAATATTGGCAAAAAGGGTCGATTTTTTAGTACTACTAGCGGTAGGAGACTTCTACTTCCGTTAAGGGAATTATAGAGCATTAACATAAGGGAAACATCCTATGGCTTGACTGAAAACAAAAAAAGAGTAGGTTGAAAAAGAAGAAGGAAACCATGTCTAAAATTGTAAAGTGAAATCAGATTGGTATATTCTTTCTTATACTTCTTAAGAGTATAAAAAAAGAGTAAAAAACAAGAAATCAAAAAGTTATCCTCAAAGATTGATTTAAAGTTTTCAGAAGTTTTGAATCACTACTGAAATAGATTCAATACGATATATCGGACCATATCTGACGTACCTGATTTTATGGTAACTGGGTCTTAGTTCATTCCGGGAGTATTCGTTACAACAAAGATCGGATCTAACTAACAATCTCCCCCCTTTCAATTAGGAAAATGAAACAACCTTTTGACACAATAAAACCGAGCTACAATTGTTAAATTTTAATTACTTGAACTCCAATATGTTTTCGTTTTCACAGTTAAAAATGTTTTTTATTGCAGGGACCGTAAAGTCAGTTCGACTAGCGGCGACAACGACAAAGAGACTCCTCGAGGCAACAGCGAAGGCGCGGTGTCTACAACAGTGAAGAAAGTATCAGTTGGTGAAAATGGGGGAAGGGAGAGGAAATTGGGAAGAGGAAGTGACTCCCAGCAGTATAGCTACACTGTGTATTTCTTCAAGTGCGACGGCGATGCCAAAGGTATGCACGAAACGATAGTGAAAATGGTATATGAATTCAGAATAATAGCAGACCTTCAAAAATAGTCACAAGAATTGTATAAATCTGAGAGAAAATGGTTGAAAAGATCAACCAAACTGTATCACTAAAATAACGAAAAATTACAGAACTTTGACGTGTTTTGCATCAAATTGCGACTAAATTAAAGTTGAAGAAATTGTTTCAAAACAAAATTAAGCCAAAACATTTTTAAAAAAAAAGAACGTCCAGGTTTTTTGAGTCGAAACTTGAAATCTGCTTAGAAAAAAAAACGCTTTCAAACGTCGCATTAAAAACAGAAGCGTAACAGTTTGCAAGATAGTATAAAAATTTCAGGCGTCGCCGAGGCACTGCAAAAATGCTGCATGAACACGCGGAAAGCGATGAGAACCAGCGCTACGAACACACCTCGGAGCAGTCAGAATCACGACGGTCAAGGAACTCACCAACGCGTGTCAGTTCACAGTCTACACTCACACTCTCAAGGTCAAGGTCACAAATCATCTACAGGACAAATGACACAAGGTCAAGGTCACAGTGGATTGATGAAAAGGCAACAGGTTCCCAGTATAACTGTGACTGATCAAGGAACTCTGAACAGAAGGTCAATGCCAGAGAGAACTGCTGCTAAGAACTCGGGTCAGTTTTTTTTTTGAAAAAAAAATTGTTGAACTTTAACGTGTAGTTGGGTTAGCGATTACAATTCGAAGCCAGTAACCCTTAGCAATACATGATCAAAAAAATTTTGATAAATTTCAAAATAATTTTTCATCGATTTTTTTCCGCTACAATTTTTCAGTGGCGATGTTAATGGAAAATTTGTAAATAATTCAACATGAAAAATGTTGATCCTGATTTTTCTAAAAAAGTTACTTAATTTACGAATACGCGTCCTTGATTCCGCTACTGATTCAACAGATTTAGTTAAAAGCGCACATAAATAAAACAAGATACCAAATTTGTGTTTCCCAGATATGGATTTGGACTCCCACGGTGGGATGGTAGCCGAATCCACACCTAACTTACCAAGACGTGAAACGAACCACAACAACAACAATGATATTTATCGAACAATGTCCCACAAGCCTACGTCACAAAGTCTTCGAAACACAGCCACGCAGTCGAGTTTGAACCAGATTTCGGATTCCGGTGAAAAATCAGGAAAGGTTCCTTTGAGAAGTGCCACATTTAGCCAAAGCGCAAATTCCATCCAGAAACGCCAGCGAACTATGAAAGAAGTTTACGAAGTCCAGTACAACGGTTATGTAACAGCGACCAAAGCCGAGGGACTTGACATAACTAACTCGGCTATTACGCAACTTGAGGAAATATTACATAATATTTACTTCATTATTACGCCTGCGAATATTACTATGCGTACAACATCAAATGAAACCTCCGAAAATTTGAATGACCAAAAAGAAACGCAAGAAATTGTGATCGAATGTAAATTGAGATATTTGTCATTTTATGCGATTGGAAATGACATTAACAAACTTGCCTTTATTTGTGCTAATCCTGATGAGCAAATTGCACACCGATGTTACGTAATAACATGTAACTCGGGCGCGGGTAGAATTGCCCAATCGATTGAACGAGCTTGCAAAGCTAGAATAAACCACGCGAAAGCGTTCAGCTCTTTCGGAAAGCACGGGAAAATGTTCACGAGAGGAGTCAAAAATGAATCCAAAAATAGTTCAGAGGAAAACGAAGTACCGGGAGAGCCCTCGAAACCAGAACCCGAAAATGATAATGAGGAAAATATGCTTTGAATGTAAGAACATGCTTTGAAGAAGAAAAAAAAACGAAAAAAAAAAACGAAAAAAAAAACGAAAAAATCAAAAAATGTTTGCTGTCATGAAATCATCATGCTGTTGCTATCATTATAGTTTGAAAAAATAATTGATGCGAATAGTTTTTGCGGTTGCAATAATTTACAATATATTTTTTGCAGATGTTAAATATTCAGAATTACAATATTTTCACATGTAGTATCATAATTTATGTGCTTGAAAATTTTTGATTTGAAATGATTTAAAACAATCTTTTCGTCATTTGTCTTTTCATCTTTTCATACAGGTCGCAGAACCAGACAGGACCTTAAAAAAATTTCCAAAAAAAATTGAACAGCAAACAACAAATACTGCGAATGCAGCACGTGTAATCAATTTCAAGACAATCGATCTTAAAAATTTACCTCGAAAACATTTTTTTTGCTGAAATGACTCCAAACTACTCTTTCTCAACATTGCCAAAACAATTAATTTGAGCATCAGTTCGTGTTAATTTTTGTCAACTTTCAATTTTTCAGGACTATCTGTAAGTATATTGTTTATTCGGCCCAAAAAAGTGATTGAAGCCAGATTTCAGCTCATTTAAACATAAAACAGATCTGCACTTGTAATTCGCATAAACAAGCAAACACAAATCTAATCTAAACTTCAGCAAAATTTAGAGCATCTCACAAAAACTAAAGGTCGTTTAGGAACTCAGGAAAATCGAGAACAAAATGACTCAGGACTTTTATGGCATAATTTTTTCAGAATTTAATCAACTCTCTGATTGAATATTTTTGAAAAAATTAAATCAATTGAGTACTTGACTGATCCTGTAGTCACGTTTATTGAAAAAAAAACGAAATCAATTATCTTAGATGCTTTTCGTTTTTTGTCAGTGTGTAATTTGAACTTTGCCCCGAAAATCAAAAAAAAATCTGAAATGATTTATTGGAAAAACGAAACAAAAAAAATAAAAACTACTTATATGACAACCCACTGCATCAACAATTGAAAATAAACTTGCGCGAGCATGAAAAAATCTTGTTAAAATAATAATTGGCGTTTCTGCGATTCGCAGAGGATCTACGAAAGGCCTTGCAGTCTGTCTAAGCATAATTCGCTTATCTAATTTTCCCTAATTCCAGACACAGTTATTTTGTTGGGCGAAGCTCTTTTTCTGCGTTTTGCGACTCAACGCCGTTATTGCGCCTCGGACTTTCAAGTGATACCACTCTTGCAGCCGTAATCGGTCCGGCTGTCCTAGAGCTGATGCTAGAGGTCAAGTGAAAGCTCATCCTCACACACTATCATTGTCATGGCAGGGGATTGATTACACGATCTAACGATCACGAACTGAAATCCTTACAACTACGCTAAGTGCCTTTCGTTTATCCTGGATATTGCTTCCTGAAATCTTTAAACCTAAAAAATGTGCGTTGCCATAGATAAGAAAATTGGGGATACACTAAAATGTTATCTTGGCATCCAACAGCAGTTACTATCATTAAGTTCCGACTGCAAATGCGACATGGATAACCCCGCGTCATCTACCTCATTGTAAAGAAAAAATTGGTTAAAAATCGCCATTTCCAAAAGACGAACAAAAATTCACTTCATCAAACAATTTCAGAAAACTTAAAAGCAATTTTGCTGAGGATATAGTTGTTCAACTAAAAATTTATGAAATTTTGTGTTAAAGTTACAGAAAAAAATTCTGAATAAAAGACTGGTAGCATCTACCACAACTATCCATTTTTCAGACTTTTCTAATTTAAACAGCTTTGAGAAAACACCAACTAAAACTGTAGATTCCCGAATTGGAAGAATAACTTTTGTTAAATCATTTCTGTTACAGGAAAACTGAAAACTACCAGATCTGCTTTGATAACCTCTAAAGTGCTAAGCTTTTCTAGCAAGAACACGTGATCAGAATAGAAAATAAAGAAACCAGATAGACATTAAAACATTTTTTGCAAACACGATTTAAAAAAAAAATCGAAAACTCTGACAAAAGCCATATCGTTTTGCCACTTCGTGCGTTGGGCTCAGAATTGCAATCCTGAAATATAGTCTGGTAGCAAACCACAATTTTTCTTTTTTAAACAATTTACGTATAATCAATTAAGGTTTGAAGTCCCGATTATGAATGACTAGTAGAAAACTTGCACCAAGGTTGCTTCGCATTGATTATTGAACAAGAAAAAGGCTTCTTATAAAATAAAAAAAAACAAGGAAACTCGATCTAACCGTAAAATAGACTGGGGGAATAAAACAGTCAGCCCATTCAGTAGCCCGTACATCTATCAGGCAATTTTATCAATCAATTTATCCAGAAGTAGGTTAACCAAACTCAATCAGTCTTTGTAAAACCATAAAACGTCATTTTTCAAAAAAAAAGGGCGGCCATATTTGCAAACAACGGTTGTAAAAAAAAATTGAAAAAAATCACAATAAGGTCAGATATCGGAAAAGAAGTTATTTTCTAGGCCAAATTTAGACCCCTGGGAGTACCGGTATTCTGAAAGCACCCCATTATAGATTTGATTACTTCTTGCTGGATGAAATAAAAGTTTGCCGAATAAAAAATCAAAAAAAACTTTTTAATGGCGTTGCGAAAAAGGGAAAAACTATCGAGTTGAAGCATTGGAGCTCAATTAGAAATAGATGAAAACCGTAGATGACATTGGAAATTTGCATTCAATTGACCTTTGGAGAAGTTTTTTAGCATTCATCCAGAATAATCTATAGAGTTTACTACAGTAAACATTGCGATATATTGGCATTTTAACATATTAACTTAGAGACGACTTCTTGATCATGTATCAAGGGAAACGCAATTTAAATATTGTATCGATTTATAAATTTAAATCATAACTATTCAAAACAAAAAAAACTGTCCTACAAAGTTTGATAACATCGAGTCAATTGCCATTCTGCGGTAAATCTAGGCGAACTCATCAGACAGCAATACAATATGCTCATGAACATTTCCGAAAAACGACTCATCCTGTAAAATACACCGATTTTTGCGCTTTTAAACCGGTAAGACCAACATGAAAAGGAAGCTGGTACGATACAGCTTGACTTTCATGATTCTCAAATCAAATAACTGAAAAGATACATCACGCTGCTACTCAATTCTTCAAAAACCTGAACTTTGAACAATGCAATATTCCGACAACCGAAAATGAGAACGTTTTATGTTTAGCCATGATTCAATTCATGACAGTTGGAAAAGAGTAACGAACACAACGAAACTGAAACAAAGACTGAGTTTTTTTTTCGAAAGTCTTCAACTTTTGAATTTCGAAGAAAAAACATAGATGGCCTTAAAGCTCTTCGAATTTGTAGAACAATTTACGATGGACACTTTTTTTGTTAAAATCAACCCAATTTGAGAAAACTGGATCAATAGGCGAAACTTTTTTTTCGCTGGGATATCTGATAATTAATTTCCAATATTGAAATTAGAAGTCGATCACGTTTTTCGTGACCTTTACACTTTTGCTATATGACAGAGGAGTTTGCCGTCCTTTTAACAATGGAAATGCACTGAACTTAAAAAGAAATCACAAATGAAACCGCGAAAAATCAAAATTGCGTGAACAAATTTTAAGACTTCTTCCTGAAAAAAAAAAAACAAAAAAAAAATCAGCAAGACTTATATAAGAGTTCTCACTATGTTCATTACTCTTAACAAGGCGGAAGGTGTTAAAAAACTAAGGAAAATGAAATGAGACTTCTGAAAACTTGCGATCCGAAATAGGAGAGAACTGTAGGGTTAGAATATACCAACGGTAAAATCATAGATGGCTTAGGGAATTTGAAATTATTAGATCATTATTGAAACAAAAAGCGTGCTTCAAACAGGATAGCCGGTTGCTGTGCAACTAGCACAGAAAGTTCTGACCACATTCATCCGGACTATTTTATAGCGTTGACTCCACCCAACATTTTAAACAGTGCGATATATTGGCAATTTAACATGTCAGCATAGGTATTTCTAAAGCATGTCTCAAGGAAAACGCCAGTTAAATATTGTATCGATTTAAAAAATATTTCATTTCTCTTCTCAACAAGAAAAATAACTGTCCGACAAAATTTTAAAACATCGAATCAATTGCAAGCTTTGCGTTAAATCTAAACGAACTCATCAGACAGCAATCCAAAATGTTCATACAATTTTCCACAAATCGTCATATCCACTAACTAAACTACACGTATTTCCGCTTTTTAAACCAGTAACTATATGAAAGAGTAGAACGATGGCGAATTAGGCATAATCTGCAACAGCTGTCTTGGAAAAATAAGGCTGGTAGCATGCAGCAAATATTTGTTCTCTTAATTAACAAATTTACGAATACTCAGCTAAAAATTTAAGTCCTTAGTATGAATGACTAGCGAAACGCTCACATCAGGGGAGGTTCAAACGGATTCTTAAATCAGAAAAAAATCTACCAATAAAAATATACACGCCCGTACGTCTATCAGCTAATTCTATCAATCAATTAATCCAGCATTACTGTTTAACAAATATAAAAACCATAATCATCTCAAAAATGAAAGATTTGATGGGCCCCATTTGGAAACCACAACTGTAAAAAAAATGAAAAAATCATAATAAGGTCACATATCGGAAACTAAAATGATTTGAGCAGTTATGTTTCGAGGCTGAACTTAAGCCCCTGAAGTACGTGTATTCTGAAAGCAATCCATTGTAGATTTGTTTATTTCTCGCTGAATAAAAACTTGTAAAATAAAAACACTATTTGCAGAACTAAAAATTAAAAGAGCAATTTTTGTTGAAGACGATGAAAAAGAAAAATTAATGAAAGACATTTGAAACTTTGCCTTACGAAATGGGTGAGAACTGAAGGATTGGAATATGCACAACAACGGTAAGAACATAAACTGCTTAGGGAGTTTGACATAATTAGATCATTAATTGAACGAAAAGCATGCACAGAAAGTTTCGACCACATTTATAAAATCACAAGAAAAAAATATTTCATTTCTTCAAATGAAGGTAATTATTTGACCTTGAACAACAGTATTTTTAATTACTTTAGAAAGCTTTAATTGCTACTCAAGCGCTAGATGAACCTTTCAAAACAAGAAAACTTTTTATAAAAGAGATTTTCTTAGCCTGAACGACTACTTTTTATATACAGAGGTGAAGTTGATCTTCGCATACACAAGCAAAAATATGACCGATAACGCTACTGGGAAAAAATGAATAAGTAAAACTTTGAGTCTACAAAATTTCTCAAGTGACGCAGGCCAATTATCCAAGTTTTAAAGTTCATTAAAAACATCCGAGCCTGTCCAGGTTCGAAACTTATTATTTTGTTCCGGGTATCCTTCCCTACGTCTACGCTACAGAGTCATGATACCTTGAAGCTAAAGTGCTATTGGTAATAAGATAGTCTGTGTTAATATCCTTAGCAGTGGCTGTACTGAATAGATGTTTATTGATCAAAATGAACACTTTTAAAATTTACACTAATATTTGCAACTTAGGTTGGCAAAAAAGAGAGTTCATACTATCACACAAGTTTTGCTTGTAATAAAATTGTCGTTACTCGATCGCTTTACTCGCTCGAAATTAGACTAAAACTCAAAAGCTTTCAATCGGTTTTTATCGACACTTGCTCAACTTTTTTTGCAAACTTTTCAATATCGTTCGAATCACGACTACAAATGATTTAATATGATATGTTACTCGACTATTCCGATGATAATTTTTGTGGTACCTAATTTCGGGTGAAAAGTTTTTAAAAAATTAAGCATTGCCATGTTTTGGCATTTTAACCAGCAATCACAATGACTTGTGAACATGAGCCAAGTGAAATGCCAAACGCAATAATGTTTAGATAAATTGGTAAAGTTTCCATTTATTTAGAAATCCGAGTAGAAGCTTCATATTTTACAAACTTATCTTAAAAAACCAACACCTAAGTGACCTCCCTTGCAACCCAGTATTCATGATATAATGGCAATACATAAGCAAAGCATGAAAGGATTCCAAGTCAATTAATCGGCCGTTTTCAAAGACCAAAACAAAGATAGCCTGTTTGGAGATAAGTAGCA
This sequence comes from Symsagittifera roscoffensis, assembly GCF_963678635.1. Lineage (NCBI taxonomy): Eukaryota > Metazoa > Xenacoelomorpha > Acoela > Convolutidae > Symsagittifera > Symsagittifera roscoffensis. The sequence goes on from NC_087071.1 coordinate 3,339,727, forward strand.
TAGAATGTTTCGACCATAATCTTAAAAAAGAAACCAACAGAATCTTTTTTTTTTCAAATTAGGTCTTTTTTATGCGTGGTATGCTAAAAAGATCTAAGCAAAAACTAGAGCTCAGGGAATTTTCGATAGTCAACGTAAATTAAGCAAATTGGGCAACAATTTGTAACAAAAAAAATTCAAAGTTTTTTTTGCTGAAATTTTGAAGTGTTTGATTTCGTAAATGTAAATAGTGAATTGAATTAAACAATTTTTTCATCTACATTGAGCTTTAAAAAACCTATGAAATTTCATACCAAGAAAACAAGCTTAAAATTTTTTATAGCAGTTCAAATTGCTACCGGGTGGGCTTGAATATCCAATCGTGATTGGGAAGACTGGATGTAAAAATTGACTTTTTACGGTGTGTCTTTGTGGTACCTGTTTTTGCTTTTGAATTAACGCCCACACAGTATTTTTTTTGTTCTACCGAGTTAGAGGTCAGAAAAAAGGAATATTCGCACTCTTTTAGCTTGCAGTTTTGTCATACTACTTATTGGTAATTTTTTTCTAACTGAACTGGAATTGATATTCGTATTCGATTCAACCTGAAAGATCACTTCTCGATTTTTATTAAAATTAGCTGGTGAAACATGACCCTTAGTCATTGATTCTGGTAACTTTGTACTGTTGATTTACCATATATTTTTGGTCTGGATTACTACTAGATTATCACTCAAATCTCATTAATTCACTCCTTATTAATCGAGTTAAAGGTCAGAAAAAAGGAATATTTGCACCACTTTTAGCTTCTAGTTCTGCGATACTACTTGTGACCTCAACAAATTACCGCTTTATTCATTTAAGTCAATGAGATAAGCCAGCAAATTAAAAAAAAACATTCAAGAAGATAAATTTCAATTTCTAACTCAGATATAAAATCAGAACTCACTTATAGAGTAGGTATTCAAAACAATTAAATCTAAGCTCAATTTCCATGTAAACACGGAGTTCAACATTAAGCCAACACTAAAAATGAATGCATTTAATAGTAGGAACCTTGAAAAAGCAAACAAGTTCTGTATCTATGGAGCTATTCGAGGCTACAACAACCACTAAAGAATAAACCTTGAAACGCACAAAAAATTCATAATGAAGGGGCCGAATCTGCGAGAATAAATTAAGCTGAGCAAAAAAATAGCAGAAAACGTTTGAGATTGAAATCATGGAGAAAAATTTTGAGACCGACTTTTTGATTTTTTTCTCTCATTTTTGGTTCATCATTGAGGATCGAAAGCCTTTGGGCATATTACTTCTGCTTGTAACCATACCCGCGTACTTCTTTTCCGCCACAGTTAGTTTCTTTTTCTTGTTGATTTGCAATTTTTTCGACTTAATTTGCATTTGGACATCTTGCGCTATTTGCATGGGCATTTCACTCATACCACAACACCGTGCTCGGTAAGAAAATCTCGAATTTTGCTGACCGGACTTTCCAGTAGCCGAAACCGCAAACTTAGCCGAAATTCCTAGCAAGCATAACTCTGCGTATTTTTGACACATACTTTCGACTAGTTCGGACTGCTTCGATTTCGTCTTAGCGCTCGTTTCGACTAAATTACCTTCATTAACTAGCATTACGTCATCCGATAGTGAATTAGTCGATTCGTAGTCTAAATCGCCACTGCTTCTTACGTAACAATCCATCAAAACCTTCTTCAACTTCCGGTGTATTACGTAATCTTCTGTGCAGTAAGGTAATTTCAAGGTCAAAAACTTATGAACGGAAGCTGCCAGCATTTTGAACCCTAATTTTGCATCGTTTTGCTGAGCGCCGCCCAAATCGTCAATTTTTTTCGGCATGTTTTGTATATCGCGTTGAGCAACTTCCATAAAAGCAATGACGCTTTTCTGGTAAATTTTGGATCGAATAGGCTCATGCATGTAGTATTTGTCACCCGATTTGGCCAAACTTCTAGCAAAAACTGTGAGCTCGTCCAATGCTCCGACCTGCACTAAAATATCTACAGCTGCTAAAACTGCTTTGCCGATTAAGTTGTAATAACTTCCGCATCTATCAACTTCGTGGCAATTTGGTCGATAAATTGTCGAGAATGTTACGATTCCGTGTGCATTAACATAAGTTAATAAAGGTTGCAAAACATTCATTGAGCCTCCTGTAATACTCGACTCAGGGTTGTAAAGAAATTTCAGAGCTGTTTCGACATTTCGTAATTTTGTTTTGTGAATATCGCATAATCTGTATAAGCTTTTGGCGTGACGAGCGTAGCGCCGAGCACATGCAACGAAAACTTCCGAGCACCAGTTTAGAATTTCAGTTCGGATTTCGTTTAATTTTTCCATTCGGGAACGTTCGTCGGAACTATCGGAGCTAACGCTTACAATTTGGTTATGACTCGGATTCGAATTTGGACCTTTCGGATTAGTTTTCAGCCCAATTTTTGAACTCTGAGCCTGATCAAATTGTTGTTCATCATCTTTCATCAAATGTTTATCCATAAAAGGATGAGTCATCACAATTCTTAGAAATTCGTGAATAGCTAAAAAGTTATTTTGATCAATCATTTTGATCGCAGAGGCGAAAAGTCGGTAAATCAGTTCCAAAATCTCGACTGAAAATTGTTGTGGTGTTAGAGTTGTTATTTTTCTCGGCAATTTCGCTCCCATTTTTTCGAGTAACTGAATCGATTTCAAGTAATGCTCCAAAACTTCTTTGCAAATTTTAATTGACGGATTGGGAGGGTTCAACTTCTGAGTAATTTTTCCAAACATGTAATGACAAAGCCATTTATCTTCGAAATTACAAATTTTTAACGCTTCAGTAAAACATTGGAAACAGTCTTTGTAAAACTCTTCAGTCGAACTTGTAATTGAGTAACAATTTTGATTTTCCTGGAAATCTTTGCTTCGACGAATGAAGCTACATAGTTGGTAATACAGTAAGCCCAGCTCAATATAAAGGGTCGAAATTACTATTTTCTCCTTTTGAATCGAAATCGCTTTTCTGAAGCAAAGAAACCCGATTTTAGAAACTTTGAGAACATCTTCAATTGTAGGAAAAATTTCGATGTCTAAAAACTGAGACTCAATCAACCATTTTTTGCAAAGACTCAAAACAACCCAACTGTCTAAATTTCCAGGGTTGAAAAACAGGGTCAATATCGTGAATTTCATCGCATTTTCGGTTTCTAGCCCATGTTTGAAATAATCGGCTAAATAGTGCAACATTTCAATAACACATGGTTTCAATTTATCTTCCAAGAGTTTCTTTTGAGGAACGGTAGAAAAAATTACATCCAGATCTTCAAATTTTTCCGATTTAAGACATTCTTCGATAGCCTGGTCAAATTTGGAAACAATCATTTTTGAGTCATTCTCAAAATCTGTCCAACAAATTTCGAAAATTCTTTTCATCATTGTAGCTTCATCATTGGTCAATTTCGGTTTTTTGTTGTCGAAACTTGGTTTTTCTGGGGGCAAAAAATGCCTGAAAACCCTGTCAACGTGACAAAGTTGTAAGACACTTGTATTTTGACAGTGACTTTCAGTTTTTGCTTTTGCTCTCTTAAGTTGGTACAGACAATAATAACACTGGTCTAATTCTTCTTCATAAACTCTCCGATAGTGTGGCGCAATAGTTAAACTTTGGTCGTTTAGGATCTCAGTTAAAGCTTCAATAATTCTGTGCATTAGAAGACCATCGGAGAAGTTACAAAATCCCAAACCTTCTTTTGAATACTCGTGACCTTTTACAGTAATGTCCATGTAAATAAAAACGTTAAACTTAATTAGTGGCACATCTAAAATTGGAAATACCTTTTGATATTTGTATAATTCCCAAATTTGTTGTTAATTTATATAATTTCCAAAATTGTTAATTTTTATAATTCCCAAAATTCAAAAAAAATATCGTGCGTTTTATTTACAAATATGGCAGTACTCCGTGTCCCAATCACACGGCAAGGACAGTTTCACTTAAGAAAATGTGAGCAGCGGCTTATGCAGGGAATACTCTTACAACCTGTTCTTATGATTTAATCCCAGATTTGGGAAGGTAATTTGCAAGAAAATGAAAAAGTTTCACAAAAACGATCAAAATGGAACATATGGAATTTTCCCAAGTCAAAAAAGGTTTACCTACAAAAAGGGGTGTGCCATCTTAATCGGCGAGCATTGCCACAGTCTGATCTTTCGATTGAACCCTTAATCCCAGATATGGAGAATAGCTTCCGAGCAAAAAGAAAAAATGTCAAAAATCGGACATTTCCCAAGTAGTTTCCCAATAGTAGTTTCCCCATCAAAATTAGGGTGTGCTCCCTCAGCAGGAAAAATCGCCACAATATATTCATTGGATCGAACTCTAAATCGCAGATTTGGGAGGACAGTTTTTGGCAAGTTCGGAAAAACAACCACTTTTCTGGGACTGAAGCTAGACTGCCAACTCAACTTTGCTGACCATACTGCGGATATGAAGAGACGAACGGCTATCAGACGTGAGGGTCTCGTCGCTATCGCAAGAAGATAGGTACAAACAGGTCAGCACAAGCTGCGAGCGGATTACATTGCTAACATCCGCGTTATTGCCGACTAATGCTCTTCCGTGTGGATGAAAAAAACACAGCCTTCCACTCGCTGTTTTGCCGAAGCAGAACAGAACAAAAGAGCATTTGTGGTGACAGTCTGTCTCCGTATGAACAACAAGAAAGTACTACTGGCTTGAACACGTAAACTCTGAAGAAGAAGAAGTAGAAGAAGAAGAAGAAGAAGAAGAAGAAGAAGCGACCACACCGAAGAAGAAGAAGAAGAAGAAGAAGAAGCGACCACACCGAACCAGACAACGACACGAGAAGAACGAATCGCGGCTGTTGGAGAACACTTGCAGCAGAGATGGGCTGTCTCTCCTGCGCGTCTTGCCATCCAAACCACACACAACCTTATGACTCGACCTGGCTGAGACAACAAAGAAGACGAGCTGTCAAGAACACGAGTGCCAAAGACAAAAGAATTCCTCGCCTCGCTTGAATTAGACGGCATCGAAATCTGGACCAACTCATCAGTCCAGGAAAAAAAAACAAGAATGGATGCGGCGCTTCTATTGTAGCGACGAAACTCCACCCACCATTCCGAAGTCCCCCAGAGGAGCAGTTGCGTCCTCTTACGAAGTAGAAATGGAAAATCAGAGTCAACTAAAACAACGCCGACCTCGACATTGAACACAGTGGCAGCGTTAGAATCCAGAGCGAATCCCTGCGTTCCTTGACGAAGCTGGCCGCACGACCAGGAGAACAGGACACCCAATGCGGAACTTCAATCTGAGAAGCGATTTAGAAGACTGGACGGACTAACTTCATCTGGGTACCTGCACTTGTTAAAGTAGTTTCCGAAAATATATTTTAAAAAAAATGATCAAATATTGAAAAGTTTCAAATACAATAATTTTTTTCTGCTATGAAATTAGGATCTACTTAACAATTACCCTCCCTTTGGTACTTACTTAAGAATTGCCACCCATATTAATAAAAGGAGTAAATTAACGCTAGAGCTTTGTATTGAGACTTCTAATTTTGCTGCAACCTGATTGGTCGAAAATAAGTTATATTACTCTACTTAACAATTGCCCCCTTTCTTAAAAAAAGGGGGGGGGGGGTAATTGTTAAGTAGATCTTAAAATTAGGACATACCCGCCAATGCAAGAAAACTCCCCACTACCTGTTTTATCGATTAAACCCTTAATCAGAGATTTGGCAGTAGTTTTCGAGAAAATAGAAGAAGTCCAAAAAATGAGTCAATCCCCAATCACTGAAATTTTTTAAGGTCGTAGAGAGTTGCATACGGTAAAAGAGACTAGCGGAATATGCAGGCACATAAGTGAGAAGCGAATGATCCAATTGTACCACTTCGGTGAAAATCGGTTGAAGTGTTTAGGAGAAAAAAAAACGTAGAAATAACAAAAAAACTGAACTCCACGCATTTTAGTTGTACCTCTTTTCATCAAACAGGAAAAAAACATACCAAGACAACAAAATGTAAAATCAGCAACCGAAAAAAAAAACCAAGCGGTTACAACGCCGAAAATACCTTAGCAGAAACATTTTAAGCAGAAAAAAAATCAACACGACTAAAGACTTATAAAAATTATTTACACAAACCACTCACTCTCAAAACACACACAGATATAAAACTTAATTTGCTCATAAAATGAGACAATATGAGGTCGCTAAGCCGATATACTATGAGCTGAAACCAATAAGGCCGAAGACAAAGAAAAAATAAGTCGCCTCCACCCTCAACATACATTTTTTTCGCTATATATGGCCATTAAGCCGATTCTATACAGACCGAAATCATTCAAGCGCAATAATAAAGAAAAAAAACTCACAAAGCCGAAAAAATTGTTTTCAAGAAAATCTACACTGAGGCGAAGCTTCGCTTTGCAAGCACGATCGAGAACACGACAAAAAGCAGCTCTAGAAAGTGCAAAAAGAAAAAATAGAAATAAGCCTTGAATTGTCAAAAAAATCGGCAAGGTCTAGGATTCAATCTGCGACCTACTGCAATCAAGAGATTTTGAGTCTCACGCACTAATCACTCAGCCACGCACGCTTAACCATCGACAAACACTAGTCACAAATAAAGCAGCTTCATATGCTAATATACTTCCAATGTGATCCAGCAAAAGTGGCCTAAACACAAATAGACACGAATTTGCAAGTAATAATTTGGAATTTAAGAAACTGTAGGCATCCACACTAACTTTGCCCCTAACAAATCGCAAAGAATAAAGCCAAAATATGTATAAATTATGAAATTCAAAAAATTGCGAGATAAATTGAGTTCGAAAATGTCTGAAACCGACCTTTTCTGATTGTTATGTTGTTTGAAACAAATAGCTTTTTTCGGTTCATTTGCTGAATTAAAAATGCATCAACTGTAAAATTATTAGTATTCAAATATCAAAGCACATGCTATCAAAAAGCAGTAAAGGTGCCCGAAAAGTGACACCAATATTTGCGACTACGGGTAGAAAAAAAGAAGGTTCTTAATAAAACACTAAGCTGACGCTAAGGTAAATAAATCATATTTTTTAGCATTTCATGCGATGTAGAGGAGAGCATAAAAATTATATTTCCCTTAAAACTAATCGAAAATTGATCACAAAGCCGATAAAATAAAAGCCGAAATCATTTGGGCAGAACACTTTTAAACTAAAAAATATAAACGAAGTGAAGGTTTGTAAAATAACAAAGAGCAGAAAAAGAAAACTCTAAAAGCAACTTCAATGTAACTTGCGTACAGCAAAAAAAAACGATTCCAAGATGTGGTAACTAAGCCGACAAAACATAAGCAGACATAAGCCGACATTCTTCTGAAACGGAATATTTAAGGTTTGAAAAAAAAACAGGTAGTGTCAGATTCGAACCGAAGAACCTTCGCAGTCCCAGGCATATTCGTAACCTCCAGACCAAGTGTGCCTGAGACCCAGAGAAACTTGAAATTATTATGATCTGAACCAAAAATTACCATTTTTAATTTTTAACATTCTGTGAAGTTATTTACGGGAAAAAGTCTAGTATCCGATCGCATCATTGCTTATCGCAAGGGTAATTAACTTTATGAGCTATTCGAATTTCAATTTCCCTTTTAATTATATTTTTTAAATGGACATCACTGACCTTCCATTAGGAATTTAATAAACATAGGCAACTGACTTTCTTCTTTCGACTCGGGCGACAAGTGGTTAAACATTGCTGCGTTATCTTTCGAATTAAGTTCTTCTTTTTCGATTAATTTCGCTAATATAATCCAAGGTGTTGCAGTTTTGATAATCAGAGGTTTTAACTTCTCGAGTTCATCTGTATTAACCATTACATTCAAACCATCAATTGGTAAACACTTCGCTCGGTTAATCGTAATATGTAAGATCGTCAACATACAATGAACAAGTCGCATTTTATATTCAGTTGACAATTCGAGCAAATAGTTTGAAAAATTGAGCATATTTTCCAGATGGTGCCAAATGTCTTCAGTATTGAAATCTTTGCCTTTTGTTAACACGTAACTTCCCAGATAAATTTCAATAGTAGCAATGTCAGTTTTCAGTTGAATAATCGAAAACTTAAGAGATATCTCAGCAATCATAATTGAACTTGACTTCCAAAAGTTCGCCAAGTTGGATTTCAGTTTCCTCAAATTACTGATTAAACTCGAAATATCTTTTTTCGCTTCTGTCAAATTATTTAAAACCGGTTCCAAATTTTCAATTACTAGAGCGTAATTTGACTGTTTGCGAGATTCATTTTCACTTTCGGAGTTTTGAGAAATTGTAGAACTGTTTTCAGTTGATGGGGTTCCAACCCGGATTCGAACCTGGACACAAAGATTTTCAAAATAGCTTCGATTTACTTTAAGTTCACGATTGCCGTACGTGTACCGAATAGCTGAAATTTTTTTCGAATAACTTACACTTTCGAAATTTAACGAAGCAAACTTTACGAACTTGAGCGCTTCTAAATTCACGTTTGTAAGGAGTAAAATTAAGCCATTTAAAAACGTCACACGAAAACACCACATGAAGTAACTTTTTCCAAATTTTTCTGGGTTTTCGTGAACAAATGAGACCAAAAAATCGACATCTTCGTAAACATATTTGTGTTCTTTCACTAAAACTGACGATTTTTTCAATTTCGCAGTTTTCACCGATTCGTGGGATAAGAATTCACGAATAATTATAGCTTCAGTCATGTATGCAACAATGTTCCAAGTATCGTCAATTTCTTTTAAATCCCACACATACGAATCGTTCAAACCGAGCCTCCATTTACTGTATATCCAAGAATAAATTTTCCATTCTTTTTCAGCCATTTTATGATTGTATGTATGCTTCAAGATATCAAAATAGAACCAATGTGGCGTTCTAAACTCAACTTTCAATAACTTCGCGTCAAAAACGTGTTCTTTATTTATCGAAACTTCACGATTTTCGGAAAACTTTTCGCTATTTTCACCTTTTTCATCCTGTGAATTCTCGTGTAATTTAACAACTTCAGGAGCGAAAAGTTGTTCACTTCTGATGGCGTGATTTGGGTGCAGAAAGACAGGAACAAACTTCAGCAAGTCTTCGTATATCGGCTCCATGCTAAGTTTTTGATGCTTTTTCGACACCCAGATTGTCGTGTCTTTATCTAAATTTCAGAAGTCAACAAATTAAAAAAGCTTTTACGTATTCGATTTTTATGCCTATTTTAACTCTAAATTTATCAGTTTATAATCGAACCCCTTGTCTGGTAGATCTCACCAAAGAAAAATCAAGACGACTAGCTCATCGACAAAGACCCACGAAGAAAACTCAAAAAGATCATAACTTCTCACAAACTGGACAGCACAAAAAAATCACAAAAGAAAAACAAAGCTAACAAAAAGTTGGCGAAGTGTCAATGAGCTCAAGGAAACCACAAAAAAAAGAGACTTTTTAGTAAATTTTTCAACTTTCAAAAATCGGAAAAACATAGTAGCTTATAAAAAAAACATTTGCATTGAATTACAAGGATCTTTTATGATTGGCACTTTCTTGAGAATTCTAACTGGATAAATAGGCATTATATTTCATTCCGTTGGGAACTCTGAAATTAACATCCTAATTCGAAAAACAAAGTGAGACACGGTTTTGTGCAATCTGAACTTGAAAATCCACATGAAAATTGATTCAGCAATTCGAGCCTAAAACCCCCATTTCGAAAAACAAAAAAACGTCGCGGACAAATATGCATGATTCAATGAACTCAAAAAACCCGAAAAAATGAATGATTATTTTTGAAGCATTTCCAAAAAAAAACAAAAAAACTTTTACGGTTGATTTTTTGTGATAAGATTAACACAGTTTGGCATTTTCATTCCGCTTGGAAATCTAGAAATTAAAATCCATTTATAATTTATTTACGTTTTTTGCGCCATTGGCTTTCTTTTTAATTGTAATTGAAGAGCATTAATGCTTTCTTTTAGGCAATTAAAATTGAATTGAACTAAACAAGAAACCGAAAATTGAGATGCGAATAAAGAGTGAACAACATAGAAGACTTTTTTAGAAAAAAAAACGGAAAAAAGATCACGATCTTTATAAGTGTCTTCACTAATTAATTGTTAGGTAATCAGCATTGTTTTTTCATCAATAATTATAAAGAGCAAATTTGCTAAAAATAATTATTTCCTTTTAAAAACACCAGTAATTGGCAAAAAAAAACATCTGACCGAACACAAAAAACTGATACGATCCGTTTACTCTTTTTTTTTCTGCCGAAGAAACTATATTCTGCAAAATTCTCAACTAAACTAAAGTCTAGATCAAATTTACATCATTTACAGCATATTTTTCATTCTAAAGATTGGATAAAACTTGCAGGTAAAAGCCAAAAAAATTAAAGTTTGAATTTTGACACAGAGGCGAAGCACGAGGTAGCGAGAATACGACAAGAAGCAGTTCCAGGAAAAGGAATAAGAAAAACTAGAAATAAGCCTCTAATTAGTAAAAAAAAAATCATTATGGCTGAGATTCCAGCCTGCGACCTGGACCTAGAGATTAAGAGTCTCACGCACTGACCACTTAGCCACGGACGCTTAATAGGTACCAAATACTTGCCGTAAATAAAGCAGAAAACAGATGCTATGAAATTTTCACTGCTACAGATCGTGATTATAGTTAAAGTGCCCGGAATAAGTGAACACATTTAATTGCGAGTAAGCTTAGAAAAAAGAAGGTTCATAAAAATACACAACGCTGATTGCAATTGTAAACAAGATTTGAATGCAAATTTCACTTTTCAGACGCCCATGAGGAGCAAGTTCTGTCTGAAAACCTAGTTTTTGCATATAGTGTTACTTTCTATTACTATTTAAATTGGTCTGCTCGATAAAGATTGGCAAAAAGTTCGGATGTACAAAGTTAATAGAAAAATAACCTATTTGCGAAACAATTCGTATGCGAAAGCTAGTTTTTAGAAGCCACAGGCACATATAATAGCCACATATCTAAAGGCCACAGGAAAATTCGTACTTGCACATAACATTAGATCAAAATTGGCATATTGCTCTTTCTAATTTATTCTACCTGGTTTAACATCGTGTCACTTCAAAACTGCATAGCTTTACCTAGATTTCTGGCATTTTTGCTTGCAGTGAACTCGTCGTACTTCACACTCGTTTTCAGTTCTTTCAGCACTCGGTTTAGAAATGGGTTCGCCCCTTCGTCGTTCGAACTGTTCGAGTTGATTTCCAGCCTACTCATGTCACCTTCGTTGATTTCAGGCCTTAAATTCAACAGTCGAAAAATCGAAGCAATCAACAGGAACAAAAAAACAACAGATTACCCTTATAAAAGAGACTGATTTATAGTTTAAAAAAAGACGAAATGAAGGGTAAAAGGAGCTTAAACAACAATAAAATTGTAGTAGAAGTAGATTGAGGGAAATCAGCCCTCTAATCAAACTTTGTCCAAAAATGTCTGAAAACTAAAATTTTCAGACCAAATTTTCTCAATAACAACGAGACCAGACGTTTGGAACTTTTTTTAAATCTGGAACACCACTAATTTGGTGAATCTAAAATGTTTTTTTTTTTCAAGGGGTCGGATAAAATGTCTCATTAAGCGGGCATCAAAAATTTAATTGCATTACAAAGAGACCAATTTCCACGAGACATTTTGAACCGTTCTAGTATAACTTACTCTTATTTCTAATATTGAAAAATATATATTTTCTCGGCTCGTTTTATTTTTGGGATCAACTGTTCAATTTCCCTCCCCAAGTATGAGTTAATTCTGAAAAATAATTATGTATAAAATATGCATTTCAAACGAACGCGCAAATAAAGTGGGGAAATTGTTCGGTAAATCCCATTTTTGCTCTTATTTAAACTTCGGGTCAAGGAGAGGACCATATCTTCATACCCTTTTTGCTGCAGCTGTTGATTCTTAGCTGCATCGGATTGGCTGTTCAAATCGAATAAGTTCTTCTGAAGGGCAATCATTGGTGCACTCTCCTGGCCGAAAAGGGAAGACGCATGGTCGTCATTTGAACTTGACAAAGAGCAGAAAGTTACTTTTTGAGTAGCCTCGGCTGCCTTAAAAAAATAACTAAAAGTTGAATTCTCCTGGTTGTTTTGCAAGTAGAAAAGATAATTTATCTACAAAAAAAAAACAATTAAAAAAAACAAAAAAGAGCCAAAGAACATTTCAAATATGTATGAAGGCTTGGAGAAAATCTTCCCTAAAAAATTGACTCGAAAATGGAATGCAACGATTTTATCGCAGATTTAGAGAATCGTCACTGAAAAAGAGCTGCAGTCACAGGACAGAAGTTGCAACATTTAGTTTTCAAGCGATGAAGTGAACGAAATTTGTTTCACATTTGTGTCGTTTTCTCAACATTTATGTAAGATTCCGGCTTGAAAGATTCGTAAAAAACTGTTTTTTAAGAAGTTGTTTGGCCATTTAATCAGAGGGCTCCAGAAGGTTCATGTTAGCCTCAAAAACGCGCCGTGAACAGCAGAAGCAGTTTGAAACTTTGGACTTAAAAGTGTTTGCTGAAAAGCTAGGGATTTGAGCTAAGCGCTCAAATAGGTTTTTTCGCATAAAAAAATCAAAATTTTGTTAAGCTCTCTGTCAGTAGTTGTTTGGTAAAACGCCAAAGTTTGGGCAAAATGCCCATATTTTGAGCCAAAACTTATTTCGTAGATGAGTAGTTTTTTGCGTTTTTCTTGTGTAGATCATGAGTAGTTCATGTTAACAAAATCTATATGAGGGCCTAGCTTAGATCCTTCGTTTTTCAACGATTACTTCTAAGTCCACAGTTTCAAACTGGTTACTAACTACGGGACTTTCTGGCGCTAAGAAGCCCTCTTTCACGCTCTCTTATTAAATTGCCGACCAACGTCTTTGAAACAACTTTTTTACTGTTTTTTATCTGGCCATAGTCTAGAAAATCGTTACATCTAGAAAAAATGTCATCATAACGAAAACAGCAAGCACGGACGTGAAAAAAAATCCCCTCCCCCCACTAAATCCGCACTTGCCCAAGATCATTTTCAGGGTGCCTCCAATTACGGCAAAAAATGTGCGAATCTTATCCTATAAGAAAACTTTCATAAAAAATACTGTGCGGAACATCCTGAAAGATAATTCTTGCTAGCATTTTTTACTTCAAATGAGAATTTGAATTTGCCCAATGAATACTTTCTAGCATTATTAAAGTCAAACTCTATGTCTAAAATGCATTCTGGAAAAAGCCTGAATTTAACACTTATACAAACCTTTCGACATTTGGATATTTTGTTTGGAACATTCGGTTACAGCTCAAATCACAACTAGAAAAGCTTCAAAATGGCACACTATTCTAACTTTCATGATTTTTCGTTTTGGTAACTGAATTTATGACGAAAAAAACTAAATAATAAATTCCTCCACAAAACATGGTCGGAACACAAAGAATCACAAATACAAGAATAGAAGATATAACAAAGATATTATGAAACATCGAGGAACAACCTTGAACCTTCAAGATTTTTGGGTTTTCAAAGAAAGTGCTAGAAAATTGTGTTGACTTTAATGAAATAAGTTTTGTTCTGGCACTCAGGGAATTTTCCAAGTTGTTACGGCCGCTGAAAGTACGGACCAACTTTGACTTCGGATGTGTTTTAGTTTTTCACGCAAAGTCAGGTAACATAAAAATCATCGAAATGGTTCGAGTGATATATCAGATTAAAACATTTGCCAGTCGTGAGTTTAACGACTTAAAGATTATCCAAATATTTTTGCAGTGTTGAGTAAAACCGGTTTAAAAATCTGCTTTTAGTCGAACTTCGAGCGAATACAGCGCGACAGCAAGCTTACAATAGAGCAATTAGTAGTTATTGAAACCGTGTTAAATTGGTTTTATTCTTGTACAAACATTTGTTGGCATAGAGGCGAAATGGAGCTTCGCATTACTCGCGATATCACAACAAACGCATTGCAAGCTGGCAGACAGGTAAGAAAAGGATAGCCACTAAGTCCAATGAACATGGAAAAAATTTCGAAAAAAAAACAAAAAAAAAAACTTAAAAACCTTGTCTGGAATGATGTTCTATTTGCGGAAAACACGCCCAGAAACACATTCGATAGCGTTCAATGAAAACTCAACAACAATTACTTAAAACTGTTGTCATGAAAAACTGACTAATATATATTCTCTACGGAGGTTTTTAACGTTTTCTGCCACCCGGCGGAAAGCCTGTAAATTATGGTGCCCTAGAACTACCCAAAACTAGGTTAGTAATACAACCAAGGCTAGTAGAATTACAAATTGCAGGAAAAATTGAAAACTTAAAAAAGCTATTACAAGGAAAACTGCATACTGCATTTCTAATATTTGGTAACTAAGCCGATAGAACATATGCAGATTAACAATAACCCGACATCTTTTTAAACGGAATGCTAGCCCTAATCGCAAGCTTTAAAATTTTCCCAGTGCCTTTTTAAAAAAAAATCATGAAATTTTTTCTGCATACAAGTTGAAAAATTTTTCAAAAGAAACTATTCTACGCTTTCGTTAAAATCCTCTCATCACATCACGAAAAAAACATGAAACTTAAAAACGAAACTGCTTTTAACTTTTTCAAAAACTTTTCATTGTGGTAACAGCAACAGGTTATCTTTCTTTAGCTTTGAAGTTTGAGAAGATTTTCTCAAATTTTAGAAAAACAAAAAACTTTTTCTTTCAAAATGTATCATTGTCTTACCTTTTCATTGGCTTTCATCATTACACCTTCTGTACTTTCATCGCAGCTCAAGAACATCAATCTTTTTTTCACACCTTTCTCAGCATCTTTACTAGTCTCCCCTTTTTTTCATTTCTCCTAGTGAAAAACTTGACTGAATAATACCACAGCTGCGGACCACACCTTTTGTCGGAATCTGAGTTATATGACTCAAGGGGGTTTCAATATGCTACCACGCACGATGCCCTACAACCTCCCCTCCCCCCACTAAATCCGCCCATGCCCAAGATCGTTTTCAGAATGCCTCATATTGCGGTAAAAAATGTGCGAATCTTATCCTGTAAGAAAGTTTTCAATAAAAATACTGTTCGGAACATCCTGAAAGATAAATCTTGCTAGCATTTTTTACTTCAAATGAGAATTTAAATTTGCCCAATGAATACCTTCTAGCATTATTAAAGTCAAACTCTATGTCTAAAATGCATTCTGGAAAAGCCTGAATTTAACACTTATACAAACCTTTCGACATTTGGATATTTTGTTTGGAACATTCAGTTACAGCTCAAATCACAACTAGAAAAGCTTCAATATGGCACACTATTCTAACTTTCATGATTTTTCGTTTTGGTAACTGAATTTATGACGAAAAAAACTAAATAATAAATTCCTCCACAAAACATGGTCGGAACACAAAGAATCACAAATACAAGGATAGAAGATATAACAAAGATATTATGAAACATCGAGGAACAACCTTGAACCTTCAAGAATTTTGGGTTTTCAAAGAAAGTGCTAGAAAATTGTGTTGACTTTAATGAAATAAGTTTTGTTCTGGCACTCAGGGAATTTTCCAAGTTGTTACGGCCGCTGAAAGTACGGACCAACTTTGACTTCGGATGTGTTTTAGTATTTCACGCAAAGTCAGGTAACATAAAAATCAACGAAATGGTTCGAGTGTTAGATCAGACTAAAACATTTGCCAGTCGTGAGTTTAACGACATTAAAGATCCAAATATTTTTGCAGTTTTGAGTAAAACCGGTTTAAAAATCTGCTTTTAGTCGAACTTCGCGCGAATACAGCGCGACAGTAGGCTTACAATAGAGCAATTGGTACTTAATGAAATCGTGCTAAATTGCTTTTATTCCTGTACAAACATTTGTTGGCATACAGGCGAAGTGGAGCTTCGCATTAATCGCGATATCACAACAAACGCATTGCAAGCTGGCAGACAGGTAAGGAAAGGATAGCCACTAAGTCCAATGAACGCGGAAAAATTTTGGAAAAAAAAACAAAACTAAAAAAACTTTAAAATGTTGTCTGGAATGATGTTCTATTTGCGGAAAACACGCTCAGAAACACATTCGATAGCGTTTAATGAAAACTCAAAAACAATTATGTAAAACTGTTGTCATGAAAACTAATAAACTCTCTTCGGAGGTTTTTAACGTTTTCTGCGACCCGGCGGAAAGCCAGTAAATTATGGTGCCCTAGAACTACCCAAAACTAGGTTAGTAAAACAACCAAGGCTAGTAGAATTACAAATTGCAGGAAAAATTGAAAACTTAAAAAAGCAATTACAAGGAAAACTGCATACTGCATTTCTAATATTTGGTAACTAAGCCGATAGAACATATGCAGATTAACAATAACCCGACATCTTTTTAAACGGAATGCTAGCCCTAATCGCAAGCTTTAAAATTTTCCCAGTGCCTTTTTAAAAAAAAATCATGAAATTTTTCTGCATACAAGTTGAAAAATTTTTCAAAAGAAACTATTCTACGCTTTCGTTAAAATCCTCTCATCACATCACGAAAAAAAACATGAAACTTAAAAACGAAACTGCTTTTCACTTTTTCAAAAACTTTTCATTGTGGTAACAGCAACAGATTATCTTTCTTTAGCTTTGAAGTTTAAGAAGATTTTCTCAAATTTTAGAAAAACAAAAAGCTTTTTCTTTCAAAATGTATCATTGTCTTACCTTTTCATTGGCTTTCATCATTACACCTTCAGTAATTTCATCGCCGCTCGAGAACATCAATCTTTTTTTCACACCTTTCTGAGCATCTTTACTAGTTTCCTCTATTTTGCTAGTTGAAGTTCCTTGCTCTTTTTGCTCCATTAAACTTAGTTTCTTCTGTGCTAAGTTTTCATTGTCACTGCTATCAAAAGTTGCACTTTTTTCACTATAAAGACTTGAATTTCTGGCCATTTCGCTTTTCATAGCGTTTGATTCTGAATTCAATTCCAAAGTATCCATTTTTTGATCAGCCGAGCTTTCTTGTTCGATTTTTTTTGAGGCAACTTCGTCGAGAAAAATATCATCGACTGTGTTTGTACCCACAAATGTCAAAACAGGCAAAAAACTTGAGAAGTTTTCATGGCCCTCTAACTTTATCGGACGAATATTGCATCTTTTCGGCGCGTTTACAGTGAAAAAATCATGAACGTTTTTCAGAACTGAAAACAGATTACTCGATGTTTCAGATTCGTTTTCGTTTGAATGATCAAATCGGTTGAGCGAAATTGTCATTGATTCAGGACTTTTCGGTTCGCACAAATGATCGAACGGATTATAGGCCTTTTTCTTAATTTCGTCGATTTTTGATTCAAAAGCTTCCATTGGAATGTCTGGCAAAACTGGTATAAAATCCGGAGGCTTTTTAATTTCTTCCATTTCATGAAGCCATATAAAACATTGTATAGCTGTCAAGCTATTGTTTTTTCGGCTAAACAGCTTTTCGGCACATCTAAATGCGAACACAAAATCACTAAGAGCTATTGCTAACGGTATCGCTGCATCTAAAGCTAACAGATGATTCGGGTTCAGTTTTAAAACTTCCTCGTAAGAATTCAAAGCAATTTCAAAAGAGCAATTCTTGAATGCGCTTTTCGCCAGCGAGAACCATAATGTCAAGTCTTTGCTATCAATTGCGACAGCTTTTAAAATGTAGAAAATGCTATCTTGGTAATTTTCAGCTGAATGTAGCAATTCGCCCAAAGATCTGTAAGTTGAAAGGCATACAATGTTGAAATCAGCCCGTTTTCTGGTTTCTTTTTTGGCTTTCTCGAATAGTTCACTCAGGGATAAAAAGAGTTCACGCGCTTCTTCAGTTTTCTTTTCATGAAGTGCAGCTAATGCTTTGTAATGAAGTTTCAGAATATCGTCCATTTAGCCCTGAAAAAACTTGATGATCCCATTACCATTGCAAAAACATCAAAAAGAAAAACCGTAGATTCGAACCCTTACCTCAGGACCAAGAGCATTGAAATCAAAATAACAGCGAAAAGGTGGATGCTTCAAAACCTGAGCTTTTATCTATCGCTCCCACAATCTCACAACCTGGGAACAAGAATTTTCGTTACACGAGTGGGTTTTCCGATCAGTTTAAGGTACCCAAGAAAAAATCAGGAGTCAAATCGGGTTTATCAGAAGTTTCCTCTATTTGGACCATTAAAATGTGATAGATTTTTTTCAAAAAATTGTGAAAGAAAAATGTTTAAGAGTTCAAGATTTGGAACATTCGTTGTGAATGTTTTCTCCAATCTTAAAGAAGAATTTGATTCTCATTGTTAATGGTAAGTTTGTCAATAATTTAAAAGCACCAGCAACAGTGAGGGACAACTAACGAACCCATTTTGATTACAAAGCATTTCCCGTTTTATCGAATGAAGTACGAAAATAGGTATGTTCAAAGAAAGAGAAAAATAAGTGCAAAAACATTTAAAAAAACTTAATAAAATAGAAATGTCTAAAATTGAATGATCACAAAACAGCATATAGATGGCATTATCTAGACAGGTTAATGACAAAAGGTCCGAGCTCTGCATCAAAATTTAAAATATTCCTTAAAACCAAATTAACCATGAAAAAAGTTCAAACCTATCACCAAAAATTTCTGAAATTTGCTAGTCGTTGGCATCCCTATTCGTTTTCCGAAACAAACTTGAACTTGCCCACTTTACTGTTATTGCTTCTACTAACTGTGTACCATCAAATTTCGCGGGTGGGACTAACAGGTTTGAATAAGTTAGGTAATTACTTTCAGCCTCATTAATTAAAAAATAAATATTTGAACTTCAAGCACCCGATAATTTCCTATGGGACTTTCTCGATAATTAAAAACTTATCTCTACTTTTATTTGCACCACCAACAACAACTAATAGGATGTTGCTGGCAAACATCGGCTGCATCTGACGTACGTTGATTTGTGTCGCCTGATTTTGCGTGAAAAATAATTTTAACCGAGACCAAAATTCCTCAATTTCGGGGTCAGCATTTACAACTGTCATGTAACAAAATTACAGCAAATACAAGATATCAACAAGAGTAACCTGTTGCTGTGAAATTAGCACAGAAAGTTCCCAAAATTCATAAAGTAGACTTAGCACATTTTTTTTTTCATTTTGTGTTTTTGTGAATACTGGTATGAAAAGAACCAAATAGTAAAGGCATAAAATTAAAAGTCAATAGCAGAATCAACTATAGATGTCTTTTTAATAAGTGAAAAGCAAAAAAAATGAAACAAAAAACCGGTAGATTGAAATTAAGTTTTTGATAAGTTTTTTATTGCCAAAAAAGCGCTAGATGAAGCTTCGAAAAACGGATTTTCTGGAGTTATATCAAAATTTCACGGCTCAATTAAGTTTATCCTGTTTTGAACACTTACTCGCTGACTTTACTCTTCTGAAAATAAAAAATAAAAACTACAAAACAGTTTTCCTCGACAGTGAGAACAATTTTTGCAAAAAACATTCATTCGAATCTTGAAATGCTTTATCTTTAATGATATATATATATAACTCTTCTCTTCTGATGAAGGTGGTTCCTGATTTTGCTTAGGAAAACTAGAAAACTAAAACACACCTGAAGACAACTTACCTCCACAATTTCAGTGACCGGAACGAAAAATTATATATTTTCCTTTCATCAAATATCTGATTGGGATATACGATTGCCCAAATACAAAAACCACTAAAAACATCTAAAACTACCAAAATTACGATCATTTATTTCAGAAAAATTAGGCGATTTTTTTCTGATAAACTATAACAACTAAATATTTTGCGTTGAAAATAACAAAACGCATTAAATTTAGTTTTAAGACTGCAATAAAAACATCTAAAACTACCAAAATTACGATCATTTATTTACGAAAAATTAGGCGGTTTTTTTCTGATAAACTATAACAACTAAATATTTTGCGTTGAAAATAACAAAACGCATTAAATTTAGTTTTAAGACTGCAATCAACCGTAACATCTAACTTGAGAAGCGCCTGAAAAACAGGCAAAATCAGATCTTGAAATCTGGTGTGAACAATCAATTCGAAGCCAGATACAAAAGTTCAGCTGATGATCAAAATTTTCAAGTTCATTGAGATTCTTTTCATTAATCATTCAATTAATTTATAGTTTTGAAAAACGGTAGAATTATAGTTCGTCCCGCAAATACAAATTTTTTCCACAAAAGAAAACAAATTTTCCAGCCACCGAAGGTGAGATTGAACTTTGGATTCTATTTCTTTACCTCCCGAAAAATCAGGCAGAACAAAAAATATCTTCACAAAATAGTGATATTTCGACTTGAAGCTCTTTCAATCGTTATTCGAGCCGCAGTATATTATACTGCAGAAAACTTTTTTGTAGTGACAAACAAGCTTCAGAATTTTTGCGGTTTTATAATAAAAACTTGAAATGTTGAACTTTCCGCAGGGTTGCAAAGGCATCTTCATAAATTGTTCTTTTAACAAAAACAAGCAATTACGCGTTAATCGAACTGTTAGTGATTTTGGAAAGATAAATTTCAATGCATCCACCCCTAACATATTTGACAAAAGAAAATTTGCTTTTTATGGCTATATATCATTTTTCAATGAAGCTAGAAACAAAAGCCACAATCTTCTTTTTCTACCTTTCTCACCACTCGCCGGGCCTTTTTCTGTACGGGAGAGAGATATCATCCATTTTTCCGCAACCGGCGCACCTAGAGGAGGTGGATGACACTGGGACTCCTCAATCGGTATTCCCTACCGTAAAACCCAAAAAAAATCAGATCAGAAAATCGTTAAAATTTTTTTCTGCTGTTGTTATCAAGTTAAAAATTAAACTCGCATCTTTATATGCTACTTTGCATAGCCAATGGCAGTTTTGCTGTTTATAAAAATTTGAATTTTAAATTGATCCCGAGTATCGTGGAGCTAGAAGACAGTTCCAATTCGCGAGGCTTGAATGAAACAAACTGAGATAATGTTAATCGTAGCTTACCTGAGCTCGGTAATGTAATCCTACCTTATTACACCTGCTTGCCAAACTTATCTCCAGCTAAATTTGAGGTATAATGTCAATTATAAAATATTCTGAAAATCACTATCAGCTTCAAAACCAGCATGTATGTAGTCGCACCAGTTATGAAGGTCGCACCAGTTTTTCGAAAAATTATTGATCTCAAAGTTATTTTGGGAAAGAGACAAAGCTGCACTTCAAAAACATAAGCAACAAAGAGAACTTTTGAGATTCAAGAAAAATCATACAGAATAAGGGTTGCTGGGTAAGTAGCACAGAAGGTTCTGACCATATTTAAAAAAAAGTTTTTTCTAGTTTTTTTTTTCAAATTGGTGTTGTTTTTGTGCGTGGTAAGATGAAAGGATCTGACAAAAACCACAAACTTAGGCATATTCGCCAGCGACATTAAAATAAGCAGATCGAGCAACGGTTTAAGTCAAATAATTCCAAAAAAAAATAAAATAAAAAAAAATCTAAATTTATTTTCAGCATTTCTTTGCAGTAATTGTTTTGAATATATATATATATATATATATATATATATATATATATATATATATATATATATATAAGCCTTTATAACTCTTTGAATTTCACAAACAATTTACGATTGGCGCTTTTTGATAAAAATGAACCCAATTTGAGAAAAGTGAATCAATAGGTAAAGTTATCAATTCGCTGCGAAATCTAATTATTAAATTCCATTTTCGAAATTATAAGTCGATAACGTTTTTCGTTCTTTTTCTTTTTTTGCTGTTCGATACTGGAAATTTCCTGCCTTTTAACTATACTGATACGGTACGGAAAATTTCAAAAATGGACTTTGCCCAAAAACCGTAGTTGTTTCTCCAATAAAAAAGTGAGAGATCATCAGTTTTCCCAAGAAAATAACGTTTCTCAAAAAAAAATAGGAGCCGCTGCTTCAGCAGGAACCAATATCGCATTAAGTTTTTTCAGTTGAATTTTACATCTTAGATTTGATTAAATAAATTTTAAGGAAATTCGGAAAGTTCCTAAGCAACGATAAAAAGTAATGATTTCGAAAATTCATGGCTTTTTCCAGCAAAGAGCAGGTTGTGGCCGCTGAAACAGAGAAGATTCCCAAAACAGGGTTTTTTCATTGAACACAACCTGAGAATTGGCACGATAATTTTCGCGTAAAGTCAAGAAGTTTGCGAAAAACTGTCAAAGTTTCAAAATTTGGACGACTTGTTTGAAGGCTACAAGTTTTTTCTTAAGCAAAATGGGCATAGCCAGCTATAAAGGTAGGCTTTCAACAAACTATTGTTTCGATTAAATATATGATAAAAAATTTGGCAGTATAGTTAGCGAGAAGAAACCCAAAAACGGTTCACTAATCAAAAAAATTGATATTTCCAAAAATCATACCTTTGTGTGAAAAAATAGCGCGTAGCCACCACTCAAAAGAATTTTTTGAAATCTTTGATTTTTTTACTTTTGTTTTTCTAAACTTTCAAAGAATTTTGAATATATACGAATATCTATATAAATACATATACATATATAATATCTAGCCCACTGACAGTGGAAAAGAGTAATGAACGTAAGTTAACAAAAAAAATCTAAACTTTTGAGCTCATTGAGTTTTTAGAAAGATTTATGATTGGTTCTTTTTTTGATAACATTAACCCAATTTGAGAAAACTGGACCAACCGGTTAAGATTTTATTCCGCGAGAGATCTGAAAAATTAAATTCCACTTTTGAAACAAGAAATCGTTAACGTTTTTTGCGCCATTTCCACGTTCGTATCTGGAGAGAGCTATTTACGTCACTTTCAGCAGATGAATTTCAATTGAACACAAAAAACGCATTCATAAGTGCATTAATATGTAAGAACGCGCATCTGCAGTTATTAGAGCATTTTAAGATTTTTCTTGAAAAAAAAAATCAGCAAGACCTATATGAGAATCTTCACTACGTTCATTACTCTTAAGCAAAATATTTCCATTTGAAAAACAAACAGTTCCTGGTCAGATTCGAACGCACGACCTTTATCGTCCCAGGCATATTCGTTACCTCCAGGCTAAGTTGGCCGGGAATGCATAGAGGTTTGAATTCATTGTGAACCTAGCCAGTCAGGTCTACGTCCCACCCTCCCTAATTTGCCATGATTTTTGCGTTTTTTAAGTCTTAATATGCGCACACTCCCGCAATTTCTAATGGATGGCAGGGCAGCTGAAAACGCTTTCGCATGATAAATGCGCCCTTCGGGCGCAATTATAATGCTCAGTCAAAACTGGACCTGATGGCTTAAAACAACAACGATTTTTTACTTCCATTTTTTGGATACTTCCGAAACGGATGCTCCTCTCCAGGGCTCTAAGGGGCCCACAGAGCATCCCACAAGATTTGCCAAAAAAAAATTTTTTTCAAGGTTTTTTTCGTAATTAGTTTCAGCAATTTCATTATCTTTCACAACAAATCACAAAAATTTGCGGCAGCTTACAATTAACGTTAGTAGTTCAAGCTTTCCATCTGTCTATATATGACCTAAAGTAATGAAGCTAATGAAAGACAGATCTGAATTAAAATTTCTTTTTTTTACTACAAATTTTGGTTAAACGACCAAATAAGAAAATTATAGAAGCAAAAAACTCCAAAAAAAAGAAAATTTCAGCGTTTTTTGCTAACTAGCTACCATATTTTCCAACGAGATACTCGTTTTTGATGTCAGAATCCAGTATTTTCAACTTACAAAATTTTACATTTTTCGACCCTTAGATAACCGTCTTAAAAAGTGAAATTTTAAATTTTCGCGAAAGCAAAAAAAAAATTATGTCAAACGGTTATAGCATCATACCACAGTTCTTAGGCACTAATAGAAAGTTCTTCTTGACCAACGCCAAAAAATTTACTAAATTAGAGAAAATCGAAAAAACCATTTTTTGGGGTCGTTGGGAAAAGGGCAAAAAGACCAAAACCCATCTCAAACATAAAACTATCAAAAAGTGGCATTAACAAACCGCTTCATTTCCGTGGTCTAGGGTCGCATGCAAAAAAATAGGGAATTTTAGCCGGTAGTTTTTGAACACCCGGCTAATATTTTTTAAAAAGTAGGAACGTTAAACTGGCCAAATGTTCCGAGGGGGCCCCTACCCCCTCTCAATGGGTTTATATAGCGTCGTGGGCACGACCCCATCAAGACACAAGTGATTCAGTTAAACAAGTTGTTAACCCGTAAAAAAGTCTGTATTCCAGTTTGATAACACTTGCTAATTGGAAGCGTAAATACGACACTAAATAGCGAAAATTTAACATCATCAAAAAATCTGGGAAACTTGTGAGCAGTCTTCCATGCGTGTATGCGTTAACACATATTTGCTATAAAAAACTCCTGTCAAAGATCAACTATTCGAAAAAACATTCGAAAAAACTCCTTCACAAATAATGTACACGCATCTACATATTTGAGCTCAGGGTATGGATATCTTCAAAAGGATATAACAAGGTCCCTAAAAAACCTTGTTTCCAAAAAAACTCTGAATTGAAATGTTCAGGTTAAAACGAAAAAAAAATTGGACTGATAGTGTGAAACTACAATCGTTCATTCACTCGTGTAAAAGAAATGCATTGAACGTTTTGATAGCCTCTTTTTTGCTCCACTGTATTGTCGTTACTTTTCACAACTATTGTAGTTTATCCGAAGCAGGGGCGGATCTAGGATTTTCTCGAGTGGGTGAGGGCGGATTTTGAAAAAAAAAATTTGTCGACCTTTTTTTAGGTCGACCAAATAAAATTTCCGAGCTCTTCCAAAGCACTTAAGAAGACCCAGTTTTGGTAAAATTTTGTGCGCAGCAGGCAAAAATTTGAAAAACAGGCAAAAAAAGCGTTTTTAGGCATTTGTGGAAAATGCTGACCAAAAAATTCGGCGCCTCAAAATTAGTATATATGGCCGCCAAATGCGCCTTTAGAAAAATTTTAGGGTCAGTCACCAAAAAATCTCAAAATAGTACAAAGGGGGGACCCTTTGGGTCGGCAGGGGGTCGAAACCCTGAGAGGAAATAAGCGTCTGCACCCCTCCTCAAACCCGCCCCTGAACCGAATTACAGCGAAGGTCAACCACAAATCAATGGACTACTATGGTCCTAAAGACAATGTTATCAGGTTTTTTTTGTTCCACTAAAGATTGCTCCGGAAAATTTAGGGTACAGTTTCTTCTGACCTTCGAAGATTTAAGAAACTGTGAAACAAGATTGAAAGTTTAGGCACAACAAAGAATCCTCGAAACGAGTTTGAAATTTTTAAAAACCTTTTCCGGTTCGCTTGCGTTAGTCGAGAAAATAAAACCTACTCTTAGAACAGTTTTTGAAATATTTCGATAGTGATCAGTGAAATATCTTTGTTATCAGTGCAGTAACCGTTCTCGCTTTTTTCTTAACTTGTTTTGACATTTTTCTGCCATCTAATTCGATGTAACTTTTGGACACAAATGTACTCTTTCTGACTATGAAACATTAGGAACAAAATAAATTCTGATAACTCTTCTGTAAATTCAAGCAGAACATAAAAGCAAATTTTAAAACTCAAAATATCATCACATGACTAAAAAAGCGACTTACACATCAAAGTTTTCAACTATTTGTAAATATCTCAATAAATGTTTCATAAATATCAATTGAATTCAATCAACTAAATATTCAAAAAACTCCAGTTTTCTTCCATACGCCAAACAATCCACAATATAATTCACATTAACAACAGGCACAGAATTCGCTTCAAAAGTCGATTTAACTTCTTGCGAAAATAACATTTCGTCAGTTGCAATTGCAAAACATTGGCCGATTTCTAACTGTGACCGTGTAAATCTTTCTCTAAACGCAACATCAGCGCCTGATAACTTCAACACAGTCGACAAACAATGATTTGTTCCAATCGAAACTGGTAGGAAAAACGTGATACCATCAAAAACACGTGATCTACTATGCGGTTTTCGCCATTCGATAAAATCGCCTGTTTTTCGGTCGATTCCAGACGGTAAAACATAGTGCGATTCGTCGACGAGTTTCATGGCCGAAATACTGTCTTGGACGAATCTTTTTCCTGATATGCATGGTATATTGAGTGCCAAAGCGGATAGGTAGTTGACGGTTGGGACATATTTAGGAGCCAGTAAAAACACTTTGCCTGAAAAATAGGATTTGTAAAATAAAACTAGAAAAATTATTCTTTTTATATGAAACTTTTTACAAATAAAATGATGGGTACTGTTTTTATCTTTCAAAAGATGGGTACTGTTTTTAAAAATCTACAAGAGACGCTAGATATATTGGTTGAATAACCAACGTAGCTGAAATTGCTTAAAATGGTCAAGGATACCGACTATCAATGACATTCGAAACTCACCTATGAGTTTTTTGTCCAAATCCTCCGCAAGCTGTACAATTCGACCTCCATTACTGGAAATGAGTTCGACCAGTTCTGGATCGGAGACATTTTCTGGCTCTAAATTCTCATCACGCTCCAATTCTTCGTCTTCATCTGAGCAAACAAAACGTGACACTCCAAGAACAAAAAAAAACTATCAAAAATGATCCCAAAACCCAGATTTTCAAACTGCTCGATTGTCCCAGCACCAAAAATCCGTGAAAAAAAAATGGGACACCAATATTACTTTTTGTTCCGACCAATGTGACACGCTAAGAGCGATGTGTTTCGGGTGTTTTTTTGTCTTTCACGCAAAATAAGGAACCACGAGTGATCATGAGAAGTCCAGTGATGTAATATAAAAACTTTTTCAGTCGTGATTCGAACGATCTTAAAATATCCCAAAAAATTGTCCCAGTATCGAGAAAAACAATTTAAAATTTTTTTTAATTTTAGCCTAACCTTCAGCAGAAAAAGCGAAAGAGCAGGCTTACAATAGCTTATTTAAGCTTAAATTAAGCGTGAATACTTAGTTTTACTCGAAATAAGTTAGTTCTTAGATTTTTTAGCGCCATTTTCCCCAAAGCCTCCAAAAAGTGACTAAAAACGTCTCTTCTGACTCGTTTTTTTTTTTGAAAAATTTGCTTGCGAAAGGTGAAAGGTATTATTGATAAATATGGTCATAATACGGATTTAGGAGAGCTCTATTTGGTCGAAATATATTTTTAAAGTTTTTTTTAAAAATACCCTCCGCGACGAGAAAATCTTAGGTTTGTCACTGTAATAAATATCAACACAAGCACACCACTGCAGATCGATAATTTCTCACTGCGATTGTTATCGGAAAACCTTATTATCGAACATGTTTTTAATGAACAGAACAATTAATTCGACAAAATCGAATTGAAAGCGTACCTTCGTTTGTATCCTCAAACAGATCTAAACTTCTCCTAGTATCAGATGCTACAGATGGTCTCATTTCTCTTTCGCAAGATTGTTTGACAGATGAAGAAGCGTCCATTAGGAAAGTATCGTTACTGTACTTGTACCCTGTAAGCATGAAAGACACTCCAGTGAAAATCTGAAAACAGAGCAAGCTTAGTTGTCACTTTTGTTCTTCAAAAACAGAATTAATTATCAATTTAAAAAGATTTTTGTCTTAAAGTTTACTCAAAATCCAATTTGGTAAAATCCAATCTGTTATTTCAACTGAAAATTAAAAAAAAAAACTTTGCAGAGATTGTGGTCGGATATCTTTTTCTATTTCCATATTAACCATTTTCTTTAGTTTCCTTAGAAATTATCAACTTACAACACGGCTCTTTTTCCTCCCCATCTGTGAAATTTTACGAGTTAAATATTTGTCACTTTGTACAATTGCTCTGAGAATTGACATGCAGAATAATTAAGCCAAGTCAAACATATTTGGTCCTAATCTGGATTGCATAAATATGCGGCGCATAATCCCGC
The DNA here is from genome assembly GCF_963678635.1 of Symsagittifera roscoffensis. NCBI lineage: Eukaryota > Metazoa > Xenacoelomorpha > Acoela > Convolutidae > Symsagittifera > Symsagittifera roscoffensis. The sequence goes on from NC_087071.1 coordinate 3,367,609, forward strand.
ATAGTTACCGCATCATAAGCTTAAAACTCAAAATCGAAGAAATTCAGCAAAAATGAAGCATTTTGAGCTAACTAAAAGACTACCGTGAGAAAATTTTTTAATTTCTACAGAAAAATTCGACGCTTGAAACGCTCAAGTACCCCCCAAAAAAATTGAAATAAAATAAAGAAAAAATTTCGGGTTCAAATGAGTTGGGAGGTTCGTCAAAAGGCTAATTTGGCAAAATCTGACCTTTTTTGGCAAAATTTCGACTTTTTCCTGGAATTTTATTTTTTTTTCGCAGTAAGGCCCACATTACTAATAAATACTGCCCACAGTCCACATCGCAAAATTTAACTACTGGAGCCCGAAGGGGGGTTGAGAAATTAGACGACAAGCAAATTAGACGAAGGCACTTATAAGGAAATTAGACGATTTTGCAAACTGCAGTTGTGAGAAAATAGATGAAAGTGAGAGAGATTAAAATTGTTTGCAGACAACATTTAAATTTCGGTGAACAACAATTATACATGTCAATCATGCATAATTTATTCCATTCGAAACTCTCCTGTAATATTCGGATTTGACATCTTATGTTCAAATCAGGGGCGGATTTAGGGGGGGGGGGGCAGACGCCCCCCCCTCTCAGGGATTCGACCCCCTGCCGACCCAAAGGGTCCCCCTTTGATACTTTTTCAAAAATCCATTTTTGGTCGACCGACCCTAAAATTTTTCTAAAGGCGCCTTTGGCGCCAATATATACTAACTTTGAGGGGGAGCGCGCGCCAAAAAAACGCGATTTTTTTGTCAAAATTTTTCAAAAATTGCCCAAAAACGGCTTTTTTGACTGTTTTTTCAAAAATTTGCCTGCGGCCCAGAAAATTTAGCCAAAGTAGGGGCAAAACAGTGCTTTATGAGAGCTCGAAAAATCAATTTGGTCAACATAAAAAAAAAAAAGGTCGTCAAAATTTTGGAAAATTTTTTGAAAATCCGCCCCCCCCCCCTCGAGAAAATCCTAGATCCGCCCCTGGTTCATATAAACTAATTCTTTTGATAAGTGTTGTCACTTATGTTCCTTTTTGTATTTGTAAAATTTGGCTATTACGAAAAAATTTTAGTTGGCTCTTTCCTTTTCATAGCAGTGAGTGACGTCTTAAGTGTCCGATCTGTAAAAAAAAATCCATCTAATTTCGTTTTTGTAACATCCGTCTAATTTTTTAGGCCCCTCCCGAAGATTTTTGCCAAAACTCGTCATCATTTTCATCCTTCGAAAAATATTCGTTACAGCATTAAATTGATGCTAATTTGGAATAATGGGGGCATAAAGACATAAACGCAAATACAGCAGCCCCAATTGACAAAATCGATCATTGCAGATATTTTTAGGTCATATAAATAATTAAAGCATCAACAACTTCAAGTATATAACTTCTTTGTTGGTGGCTCAAATAAATTTGGGCTCCAATTGCTGGCTTAAAAACGAAAAAGCTTTAACTATATAACTTCTTGATTTGGACTCAAACTGCTGGCTTAAATAAAAAACTTTAACTGTCTAACTTCTTGATTTGGGCTCAAATTGCCGGCTAAATAAAAAACTTTAACAATATAATTTCTTGATTTAGACTCAAATTGCCGGCTAAATAAAAAAACTTTAACTATATAACTGACCTTATGAGTTTTCTTTGCAGACAGCGCTTGTTCTGTCGAGTCCGAAAGTAATCGATCAATGCTGGTTCTTTTTAGCTCCTTCAGCTTTGGAGTTCTAGGTGTTCCCATTTTTTTGCTGTCTTCTTTCGATACAAAGTCACTATTTAAACTCAGTGATAAGCAAAAAAATAACCATGATTGACATTTTTGCGAATTCATTCTTTTAAAATTCAGAAAAAAATTGATATTTTCATATCTTATGGATTTTCCAGGCTCTAAAATTAGAAAATATTAAATAAAAAGTTCAAGATTGGCCAACCGAAACAGAAGTGTGTAAAAGTATCTGAAGATAACGTGTTCGGAAGACCAAGGTGTTGAGAGTTCTGGAATCGAGAGTGTTTTCCACCCAAAAACAGGTACCACAAAAAAAAACGCCTGATAAACTCGAAATATATATCATATTGAATCCCTTTCAGTCGTGACTTGGTCAATATTTTGAAACTCTCGAAAAAATGGGATTTGAATATTTATTTTTATAGAGCCATTTAGATCAAGTTAAATGATCGACTCAGGAAAAAACACTCCAAGACAGTTACTTCCTTTTCAAGAAATAGTTGGGAGCAAAAAAAAACAGATTTTATTCAAAATAAAATGCTCATCACTGTTCGTGCTAAAAGAGCTTATGATTTTTCTAAACGGAAACAGCAATCATCATAATTTGTTCTATTTAAAAGACTCGGCTAATTAAAACAAGCTCATCACTGTTCGTGAATTGGCGGTGGCAAAGGTCTCCGAAATGGATCGTCAGCTGGATTGTATTTTGTCTTCCACCTTTCGTCCTTCGCATCCAGACTGAGACTCTTGAACATGAGGTTGATCTTAGGACTCGGAGACAGAATCTTCTCTTGGGACAATTTTGTCATCACTGATTTGAGGTTCTGCAGTTCAATTATTACCTAAATAATAGTATTACCAATTACTAAATATGTTTTTCTATATAACTCCCAACTGACCTTTGAAAAGGAAGGGTTTGTTGACCCAAAATTGATGTCTTAAGAGTGTACCATGGTCGGACCCTCTGAGTCGTCAAGGATTCACATTCAATTTCTAAATCAGCTACTGGTTGAAAGACTAACCTGGTCTCTTTTCATCGGCAAAACCTCCTGCGACTCTTCAAACAACACCATATATGCATAGTTGAACTTCGCCAACGTCCGGTCGAAGCAACTGCCCATAACCTGAGTAATAACTCCCCTTTCGAAACTCGTGCAGTCATTCGGATCTTTCTGGGCGTGAACAACTGAACTAACTGGTAATTTTTCATGGTTGAATATTCGCTTGTAGTGAACTTGCTTGCGAGGTATTTCATTGTCTTTTAGAGACTGTGGGTCTGCATCAGTTTCAGTCGATTCTGGTTCGTGATAAACCACAGTGCATTGTTGATGTTTCTTTGCTGAATCTTTAGGTGCGTTTCTAAAGCATGGATAACGTTATGCAATATGACCGAAACGTGTTTGATTCATGAAATGTTTATTTTACACGGAACGATAAAAAAAAGTGAGACACACTTTCTTTATACTCGACAATTTACAAACCTTGAAACTTTTGAACAACGCTTCAAAAATGCTCTTTTGATAAATTCAGCCACAAGTTCCAAAGTAAATTTCAAAAAACTCTTAATATCGTTTTGTGATAAAAAATTAATTTGCGATACGTTAAGGCATAAAACTCTTTTCATTTGTTTCTTTGGTTTATTTGATTGAATTAATAAGAATTTTGAAAATAGCTCTATATTGTGTAACAAAGCCAACAGACTGCTTGCTGCTTTTGAAAAAATTTTCTGCTTTTGAAAAAAAATTTGCTGCTTTTGAAAAAATTTTTCCAATTTCAAAGAAAAAATAATAGCCCTTAAATCTCTTTGAAATTCAACCACAATTTATGAACATAGCCAACAGACAGCTGGAAAAAAGAGTCAATGACCGCAAGTAAAGAAAAAAACTGAAAGTCAAGTGGAAAGAGGAAAAAAGCCATAAAGTCACTGATGTCCATATATGGCTCTTAAGATCAATTCTAGATAAAGGGCTTTTGCTAGAAAGGGATATTTAAGTTACATTTAAGTTAAAGCAATCAATTTAAAATCAACTCCAAACCAACTGAAATCTGGTCAAAAACACTACTTGCATAACTTAACTTAAAAAAACTATTTCGAAGAACAAAATAGATATCTTAAAATATCCCCCTTTGGTACCTGGTAACGAATTGCCACCCATTTAAATGAACATTTCAACGGTTAAGCATATAAGAACTTTGTACCTGGTAACAAATCCCCCCCTTTTGCAAAAGAAGAGGATAGTAAATGATATCCCAAAATATCGATCAACTTACTCTACTCGTTTGATCTCGGCCGGATAGTAGTACCTGTCAACCCAGGGAGCATACACTAAATTGCCCCCATCCAAAGATGCACCCCCACTGTTCTCGGAAGTGTAGAAGGTCTCTTCAGCCACAGGTGCTAAACTGGGACTCGTATCTTGAAGGTGGTTCATTTCTTCTTTCACGCTTCTTTTCCTTTGAATTTTGATTCTCGAAACTGATTCCTGAGAACAGTCAAAAATAACTAACTATTGTTACTTTAATTTTGGTATGAGCATCAGAGATATAAATAACAGTGTAACTAGATATCGTTCGAAATTGTTTTGGATTTCTTAGACTATCCCCCCCCTTTGATACGTAGTAACGAATTGCCACCTATAATGAACTAAATTAACGGTTAAGCATATGCGCATTGTGTACCTATTTAAGAATCCAAACCCCTTTCGCAAAAATATTTTATTATATTAGTTAACTAACCTTAGGTTGAATTTTGCTCGAAAGATCCACATTGCTAAATCAGGTGATGCATAAAAGATAGCGATCGCTTTTAAATGAACTTAATTGATGGTAACTTGGTTATTAGGCCGACTGTTTGATCGAAAACGCATTTATTACCACTATCATTCCAAATTGCATATTACTCATTTTTCGGTTTTTTTAACAATTCCAAAATTATCTTTAATCAGACATCAATTTTAACAATTTATGGCTCTTCAAGGTTATGTCTGAATATCGAATAAATTTCAAGTTAGTTAATTAGTTTATGAAAACAACATCATAGTAACACTTAAACCGCTAGGTCGATAGCATATATAAAAAATGAAGTTTTGGGGTTTAATGGTTAAGAACCCAAACCGCAACCAATATTTGTGCCAAAGTTGCGAAACAATTAGAAGCCAATCGATTCGAATTTGGGTGGAATTAAAACTCATCTATTCAAAGAGCACATTTATCAAAGATGCTCTGAGCACTTTTAAATGCAAAAAAAATTAAGGAAAACAATGTTTATGATGAAAAAACTACCTGTGATTCCTCTGAGATACTAGAAACATCCGCATTGTAGCTATCCGACTTCTCCAAACTATCCACAAAATGGACAAACCATGAGCACAATTCCACCACTTTGCACAACTCTCCATATGGTTTCAGGACTTCGTTTCGGTTTTGGTCACCCATCATTTTTGATATCAATGCTTTCATAGCTGTAAGGACATCAACTTAACTTAATGCTCACTAAAAACCAACAACAGCCTATTCTTGACGAACACTCTGTGGTTGCGATATACGGGTTAATTTCAATAAAGAGTCATTTAACGTATAAAAACAGAAAAACAAGGCTAGCTGGTTATTGTGCAAGTAGCACAGAATGTTCCGACCAGTCTTAAAAATTACTACAACAAAATTATTTTTTCAAATGATTGTCGTTTTTTCGGCGTGGTGTAATAAAGGAATCTGAGCAAAAAAGTAGAACATAGGCATCTTCGTCGGTCATTGTAAAATATGCAAATTGGAAAAATACTTTTGAAGACAAACAACAAAGATAAACAAAAAAAAAAACATTTTTTTAAAAAAAAAAAACTTTTTTTAATTTTTCGTAATTATTTTCCAAAAATTTTGAAGTTTTTGGTTCGTAATATGAAGCTAAAAACTCCAAATACTAACTCTATTTGAATTAAAGGAAATTTGAAGGCTTAAATTAAGCATAAATAAGCTAATGCTAGCCTGCTCACTCGCTCGAAATTGGACGGAAAATCAAAACTTCAAACCGGTTTTTCTCGACACTGGGAAAATGTTAATTAATGTCAGGCTTGCTGTTCCAGATTGAGTTGGGTTAATAATATATTCTGTACAAGGTCAACTGTTTTCATGGTAGCAGGAGAAGCATTCTGATGGCCTCTTTCAAGTCACCGCCTGTGTGGGGCGCAGATGTGCCATTTGACTTCTGGTTGAATGACGTCAAAGTTTGGCAAGCAGTTACAGACCTTACGGTGAAGAAACAAGGTCCCGCAGTTGCTCTTTCTTTGCAAGGAAGACGCAGAGATGTTGATCTTGAAATCCCGATTGCTCAATTGGGTGCTGACGATGGTTTAGACCAACTTCTAGTCAATCTGAAGGACGTTTTCGGAAAAGAAACGGTCGACCAACAGTATGAAGCGTACGAGCTTTTTGAGTCCATGAGGTCTTCTGATGGCGTTGTTCCTGAGTATATACAGGGTTTTGAACGAAATTACGACCGTATCAAACGTCATAGTATGGAGCTCCCAGATAGCGTTCTGGCATGTAAATTGCTCCATGGAGCGTGTCTTGAGCTATCCGAACGTCGGATGGTCTTGGCTAGTGCCAACAAGTTGGAATATTCGCAGATGAAAGCGGCTCTGAGACCTATATTTGGTGTACATTGGAGTGCAAATTCTGACGTTTCTAGAGTTACAAAAGATGAACCCGCTTTTGCTGCGACTGCAGATGATAACGAGGAAAATGGAGCTGCATTTGCAACGAAACGACAACAGTATCAGATACCTGCTTAAAACAAAGCGGAAAAACCCAGGTTTGAAGCCAAAACTGCATAAAACCCCGTAGACAAGTCGGTAAGAGTGATAACCTGTGGTATTTGTGGCTCTCGCAACGACTGGGTTCGCAAATGCCCCGACAGAGAACAAAATGGAGAAGTGGATTAAGAAAAATCCTCTCATTTGCTATTGACTGTAAACGGCTGCTCTCGGAGTGTGAAACTCGTACAATTCTTGATACTGCATGAACCAGTACCGTAGCAGGTCAAAACTGGGTCAAGAATTATATAGCGTGTTTACCAATAGCGTCACAAAGTCAAGTTGTTTATGTTAAAATTGCCTCATCCATCGTGTTTGGGGACGGAAACCGTCAAGAGTCCTTGTATGCAGTTAAACTACTGGCAAGAATTGGCAAAAATGTCGTGCCATATCATACGCGATGTTATCAGTGGCTCTTTGCCCATGTTTTTCAGTATCCAGTCGATGAATGCGTCCAAAATGATTCTTGGAACCTCGAGACGTCAATTGAAAATGGCAGATAACCCAACTCAAACACAGCTTCATAGAACCAGTTCTGGACATGTCGTTGTTGATCTTTTGCCAGAAGAGAGTGATTTCTACAGTTCTCTTGTCACTACGGATAGTGAAAACTACATCGGCAGTTTGCTCATTGTTCAGCCGATAAGTTGTGCCAGTTGTTGCGAAACAGCTAAATTCTCACAGAAGTTGTTCGTGCCTGCCTTGTATACCAACACTTTGGCAGGAGCCATTGCAAGCCGGTTGGGTTACCAATGGCCAGTAAATTCAATGAAACTGTGGCAATGGATCCACATCAGCTAGATATACGAGGTAAAACTGCCTATTATCTCCATATCATCGACCTGTTCACGAAGTTCTCAGTAGCTGTTCTCATTTTTGACAAACAACCGGATATGATCGTATCCAGAATGTTTCAGTTTTGGTTGACTGATCATTTTTGACTGATAATGGAGGCGAGTTCAACAACGAGAGTTTTCGAAAAAGTGCGGAAAAATGAATATTGCAGTCAAAACTACGGCTGCGTACAGTCCATGGTCGAATGGTAAAGTAGAAAGACATAACCAAGTCCTTACGCAGACATACATCAAGCTCTGCTGCGAAAACGCCAATTTTAGTCAACAACTAGCACTTGATCATGCGTCTTTTGCTAAGAACTGTTTACTGAATTCCTCGGGATTCTCGGCGTTCCAGTTCGTTTTCGGATTTACGCCAATGTTACCGTCGATAATCAGCGACAATTTACCGACACTATGCAGTTCGAGTGATCTGTCTGTGTATGCAAATGGAGTTTTGAACACTCTCCAAAAGGCTAGAGGCGTATTTACAAGCAGAATCGTCGTCATGGGTCAAACGTGCTCTAACGAAGAGAGTACGGGAAGTCAAAGAAGCTATCAGTGTTGGCGATAGCGTGTTCTATAAAAGAGAGAAAGTAAACTGGCGAGGACCGGCAACATTACTGGGAATAAACGGCCAGCAAGTTTTCGTGAAGCACGGAGGAAACAGTATAAGCGTACATTTGACAGAAGTCCGAAGCATTCACTGTCCTATGTTTTATAACGACGATGACGTAAATTTCTTGCGAGACACACCTTCCACTATCTCGGATGCGACAAACTTCAAACACGACGAAGTGGACAAAGATTTGTCCAATGAAAGCGACGGAAAAGCTGATAGTGACGAGGATTTTGTCCCCGAGAAAACTGATCACCAACCACAGAAGTCAGAAGTGGAGATATCCACAGATTTTGCCCCTCTCGTTCCGCAGTCCAACACGGAACGGTGTCCGAAGCGTCGAGATGTGGTTAAAATAGGTGAAAAATCATCAGAAGAACGTGAATGTGTCATTCTTGGCAGAGCTGGCAAGGCTAGTGGACGGAACAAGTTCTGGTTGAACCAGAACTTGTGCCGTCCACTAGCCTTGCCAGCTCTGTCAAGAATGGCACATTCACATTCTTTTGATGATTTTTCACTTATTTTAACCACATCTCCACGCTTCAGACACCGTTCCGTGTTGGACCGCGGAACGAGAGGGGCAAAATCTGTGGATATCTCCACTTCTGACTTCTGTGGTTGGTGATCAGATCAGTATAGAGAAATGGTAGAGTATGTAGAACCAGCAAACCTCACTGGTAAACAGGAGTCGATAGACTTCAGCAAAGTATACTGGGACACCGTCGAGATCAACACGGTGTTCATGACAGCCACTGAAGATGTTCTTGAGAAAGCCAGGACTGAAGAGTATAAAAAACTGAGTTTCTGGGACGTTTTTGAAGAAATACAAGATATTGGCCAACAAAAAATTAAATCTCGATGGGTTTATTCCGAGAAAAATAACGGGAAAGTTAAAGCCAGACTCGTGGCGCGAGGCTTCGAAGACGTTGAAAGGTCAAACTTGGTCAAGAACTCTCTTACTTGCTCTAGAGATACGTTCAGAGCTTTTCTTGCGGTCGCCAGTACAATGAGCAAGTGGATTTTCGGGAGCCTAGACGTAAAAGTGTGTTTTTACAGGGCACACTTATCAAAAAAAAGTGTGATTCTTCAGCCACTGAAAGAACTCCGACGAGAGTGTTTTGCTTGGAAACTAAAAAAATCATTAAATGGACTTGTGGATACCCCAAGAATGTGGTATCTCCGCGTACGTGATTTTCTCGAAGAAACCGCCAGAAATCAAAGTTTGATTCATGTTTGTTCACCCAGAGAGACAATTCGGGAATTTCTGGAGCTCTGGTTATTCATGTGGAAGATGTCTGTTACGTGGGGAATGACAGTTTTGAGTCCTCTGTGATAACTCCACTCAAAACTGAATTTTCAGTTGGTGCTGAGGCTGAACTACCCTTCAGGTATCTAGGCCTGGATCAAGCTAGAGGTGAAAACGAGAGTTTGATCGTTGACCAGGGTCACTATGTGTCAAAAGTCGAAGAAGTGCACTATCTGTCAAACTGCGTGAAAACTGCGTCAAAAACGGAACTGAGAACGTCCAATAAGGTTCTTAGGCGCCTGCATCAAACTACTGTCTCGAGACTGGCTTTCCCAGATTTCAAAATAACCGAAAATTGCGTAATTTTGTCCTTTTTCGATGCCTCATTGAACAACTTAGTCGACAGAGGCACACAAGCTGGGTTTTTAGTTTTATTAGTTAACCTGAAGACCCAAAAATTGTCCATAATGAATTGGAAGTCCTATAGACTGAAGCGCGAAGTTCGGAGTACGCTTGCCGCTGAAATGATGGCCAGTGCTGATGCACTGGATTCTGCCTTCTAGTCCAAAGAAATCATTGGGGACTTATGTGGCTACAATTTGAGGATAATCTCTCTCGTAGACAACAAATACCTAGTGGATTCAGATTATTCAACTAAAAATATCGTTCACAAACGGTTACGGGTCGAACTGGACTACTTGCGAGATTTTGTCGCACGAAGAGTAACTAAGTTTGTCTGGGTTCCTACGAGATATCAACTACCCGACTGTCTGACGACGTCATCGAAGAAACTGGCCAAAACCTTGCTATAGTGCCTACAAAACAAAAAACTGCCTTTGTTTTATCGGGAGAATAATGATGCGTTCGCTGAAAATGCAAAACTGCAAGAAAATGAGTGAAAGAAACGCGTTCTGCGTTTAATTCTGTTGAAATTGAGTCCAGTACATATAAACTGTCATTGTGCATTGTCTATGTGTGTGAGTGTAAAGTGTGATACATATAAATTGTCATTGTGCATTGTCTATGCATGTTTGTGAGTGTAAAGTGTGATAATATAATCATTTTGAGCCATGTCCACGGAAGTATTCAATTTTCATTGGTGATAACATATTCAATTCCTCATTCATTAACGGTGCTGCTCATTCATTAACGCGTTACACACGTGTTGAAGGAATTGTGTAGGTGCTTATTACGATAAACCAGTTTATAACATATTCATTTCAAGTGCTGTGATAGACCTGTCAACCATATTAAAATACCGTGAGATTGTTAATTAATGTCAAGCTTGTTGTTCCAGATTGAGTTGGGTTAATAATATATTCTGTACAAGGTCAACTGTTTTCAGAATCTTTTCGAATATTTTTAAAGTTCAAATCACGACTGAAAGGGCTTAAAATGATATATCACACGACCCTGTCTAATGATTATTTGTGGTAGCTTATTTTGCGCGGAAAACAAAACGAAAAAAAACTAAAACACACCCGAATACAAAGTGCCTCCCCATTTCCAATGGTAGGAACAAAAACTAAAACACACCCGAATACAAAGATCCTCCCCATTTAAAAAAAAAACCTGAACTATTTCTAAAAAATTATCGATGGACTTAAAACTTTTTGAATTTGGAGGAAAAAAAACCATAGCCAACATACTGCTGGAAAAAAGTCAAAAGTCTACGTTCATCGACTCTCAAGTTTACTTGAGAGATTTTCTGTGAACTGCAAGTAAACAGAAAAAAAATACCGACTTACTTTTTTGAGAAAATCTCAACGTTCGAATTTAACAGAAAAAAAATAGATGACCTTAAAAATCTTTGAATTTCAAGAAAAAATTATCATTGACACTTTTGTTAAAATTAACCCAATTTGAGAAAACTGAGTCAATATGTTTAAAAAAATGATTTGAGGTTTTTTCTGAGAAATTCGATAATTGAATTCCACTTTCGAAACTAGAAGTCGTTAACGTTTTTCACGACCTTTACACTTTTGTTCGATGGTGGGGTTTGCCTTCATTTTAACAAAGAAATGAATGAACTTGAAAAGAAACCAAAGTCAAATGCGAAAAAGTAAATTTGAGTCTCAAAAAAAACAAAAGGAATCATCCCGGCCTATATAAGATTCTTATCTACGTTCATCGACTCTTAAAAATACGAGCCTAAATATATGCATTAGCAAAGAACTGATAGTAGACAAATTGGAATTGATTTTGAATTTCCCTGAATCTCAAATCTATTCTCAAGTGACAGGTCTTCATAGCTTGTAGCAAATTCGTACCAATTTTATTCAAATACTCCTTTTAAAGTGTCGCTTATTTAGTGAGCGTTTAAGTTAAATGAATTCCTTTGAGTTTCGCTCTCGTTTCGTAATTGTGTAATCTGGCAAAAGAACAGTCTGATTTGGTGTCCGAATGAGGAGGAGTCTTGTCATTGTGACTGTTTTGATGACCGTCTGCACTTCCATCTATCGTCGGCGTAAAAGACGACTGGTCTAAACAGTGAGATTTTGGATCGCCTGAACTATCCCCCCTTTGAAAAAAGGGAAGGGGGGATTTTTTTAGAAGGTAAAAAGTTCACATAAACTTAACCGTTGAATTATTTTTTACAGGGGCGGCAATTCGTTCCTATGTACTAAAAGGGTGGATAGTTAAAGACATCCGAGTTTTTTAGGGATAAAGTATGCTAAAACAGTATTTAACTGACAAAGAAGACGCTGGAGCCTATTAAATCATCAATTGAAAACTCCCAAACATCGGTTTATAATAACATTCATTATCTAAATTCGCTGCCTGAAAGACTTCATAGAAACATGCCTTTATATCAAAAACCATTATACAAGACATAATACATAAATTACTAAAATTGAACCTCAGACTTCTTTCCATGTATTACAAAGAGGCGAAGCACAGCTGCTATTTGCAAGTTAGCGAATCCAAAATGACACGGAAAAGACAACATCGAAAAAAAAATTGGAAAAAGGAACACATTCACCAATATTAACTAAGATTTTAGTGTTTCCCAAGCGGCACCTAAGACGAAAACAAGTATGTAGACACCAATTGATCCAAAAACGAAAATAAATAATTTCTGTCATTAAAAAAATCGAGCAGTTAAGTTTGAAACCTTGTAACAGAACCTGAAATTTTTCTTAAAAATAATCAGTTATTGCTTTTGAATCGAAACAAAACAGAGTAACTAAGCCGACAAAAAATAACCCAACACCATTAAGGCCAAATAAACCTTTAACGCCAACGAAACAGAAAAAGGAAAACCAAGGAAAATATACAAGAATGAAACTATTTGAGAGTAAAAGAAACTACCCCGATGTGTGAACTAAGCTGGGAAATCATAAGCAGACAAAGGAAGGACCGGCGAGTCAATTTTTACCGAAAAAAAAATTTTTTACTTTTATTCATACTGAAAAAAACATGGTCCGGCCGAGACTCGAACGCCAAAGCTTAGGGTACAAAAGCATTCACGTTACCTCTAGGCCAAGAAGGAAAAGGCCTCGAAGTTGCTACGAATCATTACTAAAGCCACTTTACGATTTAGAAATATGAAAGAAACGTTGTTTATGTGAAACTACGTGTATCTAGTTCTCGATGGTGAAGTGATCAATGCTTCGATTCTCAATCGAAAGGTCGGATGATCGAGGCCCACGATGATCCGTGCTGCTTGAGGGTGAGGCAACTTTACCCAGCGCAGAAAAAAACCAATTATATTGCATGTAGTTCTTAAGCAGGGCAAAAACAGCAGTTTTCCATGATGAGTTGAACAGCTCGTATGTTGGTCCTTTCCCTTGTGGATGAATCGTCTTAACTCAAATGTTTTACCGAATAAAACTGTCACTGAGGTACGCCCATTTCTTGTTGTGCATGAACGAAGGTTCAACATTCAGACACACTTTTTTCGCCAGGTCGAAATGAAAGTTATAACTCACGATGAAAAGCCATTCACTTTCGTAAACTTTTTCATGAATGCAAAACATTTCACTAGCTCGACAAAGAAGAAAGCAAACATTTTTTTAAATACTGCTATCTGTTGAAATCATGGGACAGAAAGAAAATGAGCTTCGCACCACTTGCAAAACAGCTTTAGGATGGCAGCACCATGACGCTCAAAACTTAGCAAACAGTACTTCGAACGATGTTACTATTGAAGGAAAAGTAAACGACAAAAAAATGAAACTATATTTTTTCTTTTCAAGTTTAAATTTATTGAAGTTCTTTAAAGGTTCTAGTGGGGTTGATTTTGAGCATTCAAAAACTGATGCAAGCTTAATAGAACTGAAACACTCCAATATATTGCAAATTCCACCACTAAATGAATGTATATCGCAAAAAATCGAAAATTGACATTTGTTGAAGCGCTGATCAAATTCTAAAAAAAGACGAATCAGTTGATTTTCAGACAAAAAATAGCACAAAAAAAACGATCGATGAGAAATAATTTTTCAAAATCATAATAAATGGATACTTTGGAAAGTGTAATTCAGACACCGAAAAGAGAATCTTGAAGTTACAACTTTTTAACTTTCGAATTTTCAGTTTAGGATCTATGAATTTTAAGATTTTTCATGATTCGCGCTTTAAGGAATCCCAATTAGAGAAAACTTGATCAACAGGTAATTTTTTTTATTGCGCTAGGAATTCAAGAATTAGGCACATTTTGAACCTAGAAGACATTCAGGTTTTACGTGAACCTTAAAACTTTGCTATTCGATGGTGCGGTTTGCCTTCTGCAAAAGAAATTAACTAGACTTAAGAAAATCAGTCACTAAACCAAAAAAAAATCAAACATAAATGTAAATAAATCATAACAAAAATTTCCTAAAATCATAACAAACAATTTGAAGTGACAATCACTTCGTTCATCTACACTTAAAAAGCATCAACATAAACAATAACATGTATCTATCCGCTCCGGCAGAACTTCCGAATCAGTTTTCAAACCAACCAACCTACTGTACTTAAATAACTGACGTAAGAATAGAGTGAAAACAAGCCGACTTTATTTCAGAAAACAAAAAATCGACAAATACTCGAAAGAACTTGGAATCGACAAATCAAAAATGTCTTAAAAAACTGTTTGCTCAAAATTCGAAATTTCCGCAAAAAATATTAGATCTCAATTTCATGCAATATTAGAAATTACATTTGAAATGATAAAAAATACGAATTCTTGGAAAAACCTGCGCTGCGGGAACCAAGTAAAAAAAAAGTCAGAATATTATCCAAAAAACTATAACTTTAAGAAAAAAATAGAACCCAGCCAAACTATACTTTTCTGTCAAGCATGCGTTTTTTCTCTACGCCAACCGTGCAATCATTCACTTAATTAGAATTTGCTATGAGACTAATTGAAACACGTACAATATTCTCACGAGCAAATCTGTGAAAAAAAGTTGTTCGATGAAAACAACCTAGTACCAATTTTCCACATTTGCTAACCACATACCACTCTCAATTGATTAGCTTCCTAACCATGCTTTGTACCTGGACTTCAAGAAAGCTTTTGACAAAGTCGATCACTGCATTCTTGAGAAAATTGCGGGCCATGGAAGTCTCTGGCTACCTATTCCGGATGATCCAAGAATATCTCTCTGGACGCAAACAACACGTATTTGTCGAAGGCTGGGTTAGCGAAGACTGCGACGTTTCCAGTGGGCTGCCCCAAGGATCACTTCTCGGTCCTCTCCTTTTTCTTGTTTACATAAATGATATGCCAGAAGCCTTACACAACCTTCGCGCTCTCTTGTTCCTTTTAGCTGATGACAGCAAAGTTATTGCAACTAATTGCCTTCTCAGTGACTGCATCATTGCCCTAGAGAATTGGGCTCTAGACAACAAGATGTACTTCCATCCAACCAAAAGCCAAGTAATCTTACTGGTCGGAACAAATTTCGAAGCGTCTGAGGAAAGCCTACAATACTTTCTTCATGCTAAAGAGAAACGTGTCAATACGCTTAAGCACTCTGGCCAAGATGAACCTTTATAAGAGCACAGTTCTATCAATCCTCTGCTACGCTTCACCATGCTGGTATGCTTCAGGGGTGACATGAGAAAACTGGTGCAACTTCAACGGAGAGTCAGTATATGGATTTTACCACATATCATCGGCTACAAAGAGCGTCTTACTGTGCTAGAACTTTCACCTATCCCATTTTATTTACAGCTTCTGGACATCTTGACACTATCAAAGATATGCAACGGACAATATACCATCAGCCCTGAAGATAAAGTAGAATTGAGACACAGTCCCCGAAGAGAAAGCAGAATGATTCCGATATCGCGTCAACCGAGATTCGAACTCTCTCATCAGGATTTTTTTCATTCGAACATCAAGACTCCTTCGATTCCTGCCTTCTATCGACGTCACCAAGCCTATTGGCTTGAAACCCAAACTTCTTCGCCTTTTCTGGAACCATTTTGACACAAACTATACAGAAAATAATTTATGTTCATGGAGAAGGTTGCAGATGCAGCGGTTGCATAACTTGATATGTTTATTCGGGACACGTTCCCCTCAACTTGTGTTGTAAATCCAATTTATTATTATATTATTATTATTACTTTGAACAAAAAAATTGCGTAATATTTGCTGAACTGCCCCGATACCATTACAAGCGAGAAAACTTATGAGATACAGAAGAATTAGGAACAGGAGCAATTAAGCTTTCCTAATTTTTATACCCTATAAGGGTCCTTAATAATTAAATAAATATCCTATCTCCAATCCACCGACAAAAACATCAACAGGCCCCAGTGATGAGTCATAGCAACCAAATTTGTAATTTGGGTTAGAAAATAACAAGACTTTACATAAGTCAACTGTTGGATTACAGACTTAATCAAGTTTTAAAAATAAACAAATGACACCAACCAAGATTCTGAGTAGAAGTAACGACATTCAAATGCGACAAGCATAGATCCATCTTAGAGGTTGTGAACACATTTGAATGGGCCGGTTGTTCAGGCAGCGGACACACACTTCTAGGACAAAATTCAATTTAAATGAGGGAATCTTTTCTTGTAGAAGCGTTTGTCACAACGATTGAAGTTTCAACTAGAATCTGGTTGCATAATTTGAACAAGATACCAATTCTTCTTCTTCTGAATATTTCTTTTTTACTATGTCAACGACAATATTTCATATATGCAGAGCCAATTTGATACCAGGCAAAATCAATCGAAAAGCAAAATACGATTCTGTTAGATGATATTTTTCTTTAACTTTGCAAAGTTCTACAGCATGGTCATAATCATCTGGATATACAGTATGGACTCCAAATGCGTTTGATTCCAAGAAACCGTATATGAATAACTTGGTGGTGAAAACATGCTATAACACATGACCAAAATTGGATAAACTGGTTTAAAAATTGGTTTCGAACTAACTTGCAAAAACTCATGTGAAGAATTTTGTCTTCCTCCATTTCATCACCAATAACTCTTCTTAGGACACCTCTGACCGCATCATTTACTCTTCTGAAACGAGTTCAGAGACCAGATTAGTTTAAAATTATCATTAAAGGCCACTTTCTGTCACATCTTCATAGCTTCATAAAACCAAAGCTGCAATTTACACAAATATAGAATGAAGAATACAACTCTTTCAAAAATACAATTTGATCAAAATCCTTGTAGTATATAAACGCCGCAAATAACAAACCAAAGCATGTCACATTAATTAGAATTTGTTCAACAATTAAGCCTTCCCTTTCTCAACCATGGTGACGAATCAACAGCAAGGGAGGAAATTCAGAGCGAGCGCAATCGTCGTATGCAGAGCACGAAGCTATGTAATAGTGCGAAACTTAATTTCGTGCGACTGTAAGTGATGACTGTAAATGATGAGTAGCTGTCGTCCTTTTTTGGCTAAATTTGTCAGCTAGTCAGTTAATAACATTAACATGCGAGGACAATGGTCCTGCCCTTCCTGTACAGGCAAAAATTAGGCGGTCAAAATAATCATGTTCGACATAAACCTGTCGTTGCTCGTACTTCAGCTTTTTTGCAATTTCATGCTGTTTGTAAGTTTCGTCGATGATTCTTGAGCAGGTCTTGGCATGTGGATTGAAAACGTTCACGTCAAAGTAGGTTTTACTGAGCCGTTATTCCCATAACCCATTGGCTTTGATATCTAACCCTGCTGCATCATCAGTGCTAGTAGACTTCTAATCAAGGCTGCGCATCATTTCGACATCATAGCAAACTTCGTTCATCAAATCAGCAAAAACATCTCGCATCTAGTTGTCTTTCTTTTTTAGTGAATCCACCTTTGGGCCAATGTAAACCATGACTGGTTTTCAAAAGCTCACCGCACATCCATTTCTACAGGAAGTTACTTGCTTTCCATCCATATCTTAATACAACTCCGTCTCTGAATTCCGCCTTTGTTAAAAAAAATTATATCGTTTCGGCGAGGATGCGTTTAGCCAGTTGAATGAACCTTTTGATGTTAAAATCAACAATTAATTTTCAAATTCTGACAAACTATTCCTTTCTTCGACTGATTTTGATTAGTTGCTTTTCCTTTTTAATAGTAATCGCATTATGTTCATGTTGTTGGTTAGTGTCTTTGATTTTCACCTACGCTAATGAACAATTATTGTGGAAATTGAACTTTTGTTTATTTGATCTTCAGTCAAAGTCAGGTTCAAACCTCCATCTATCACAGGGAGAGAGAACAACCTGCGAAGCTTTTTTCTAAATGTGTTTTTAAGGAGAGCTTGTATGAGTTTATTAGCTAAAATATTCTCAAGTTTCTCAAAAAGAGCAGTGTTAGGATTTATCCGAGCAATGAAAACTAATTTTGGTTGTATCTGTGGGGATTTGAGAAAATTTTCCATGTTGCGCTAGCTTCTTATCGTGCTTTGCGGTTTTTTCCAGCACAAATTTCCTACGAAATTATTCATCGCCTATAACAAAAGCGAGGACTCTATGCCCATCGACAATATCTACTAATTCTTTTTTGAGTACTTCTTTTGCTTTGATTAAAAAAATTCGAAATAATCAACCCTAATTTTGCGTGTTCTCAGGATATTTTCAGGGATTGCGAACCTTGCTTCTACAACAGACTTCTCAAAATTTCAAATTATCCGAGTAAATTTGCTTATTAACGACTATTCACAATTTTCACCAAAGTCGTACTTCAAAAAATATCTCAAATTTTGAAATGAATGAAACTTTGGTAGGGGGTCATTGCAGGGTATAGATTTGACCTACAGTGTTGTGATTGCTTAATTTTTCAAGTTTCCGAGATATGACTTTTTTCTATTTAAACTTTTTTTCGAAGTTTTGGATTCAAAAACGTTCCCAAAATTTCAAAAACATGATTCTTCGGGGTTATATTGAGTTAAATGTGAACCACGTTTTAAATTAAGTTTCTCCCAGGGTTGCAGATATGGCCCCCAAGTTTGAAGATTCAGATTTTTAAGTCTTCTGAGATCAACCATCCATTATTGCATTGTTCCAACCAACAAGCCATCCGTTTACCTAGATATCAATTCATCTAGCAATTGATCAATGCAACAACATGTATTCTTCCGATCATCTATACATCCTGCAAGCCATCAAGCCAATCGATCATTAATAGGCATTTTCATCAAGCTTTCATTCAGCCACCAATCCCTCTAGTCCTCCAACAAGCCATCCGTCCAAGTCGTTCATTCATCAAGCGATCCATCCATCAAGCCATGTATCCAACCAAGCAGCCATCAAGCTAATCTTTCATCTATCGGATTATCCATTTAGCTATCCATCGATCAATCCATCCATCTGTCCGTCCAGCCATCCATCCATCTATCCGTCAAGATAAACTGCCCAACCCAAAAATCCAATCATGGAGGACTGTAAAGAGTATTTCTGAGCACCAAACATGATTTAAAAAGATTGTGAAGCCACTACACATTATTTTTTTTGTTGTTTCAGTCTTTTATCCGAAACCGTTTAGCGTCTGAGCAGTAACTAGAAAAAGTTAGGGTTTTTAGCGAATGGAACCCTTGTTAAATTCGCTAAAAACCGTTTAGCGTCTGATCAGTTGTTAGAAAAGATTACCGTTGTAGGCTAATTAGATTATATTTGTGAATCAAGCAGCTTTTTTTTATTTTTCCTCATGTAGTCACAATGATGAGCTTGATTTCTGCCTCTCACTATGAACATTGTCCTAAAAACGTTTTTCACAGATAGCAATTGAGACGTTTTGAAAAGTTAAAATCAAAGCTTCCTTTTCAGTCTTGATTTTTTTCCCAATTTATAGCGCTACCACACCCTCATTTTAGATGTATCAGTAAACAGTAGGCTCTTCTCTGTCTTTCTGTAAAAAACTGACAAGCTGAAAACCGTTGATCGAAAAATAGTTTTTCGGCAAAAGTCATTCATTAATCACTCAAAATACTGAAACTGATACAATTCATCGATTCATTGAACTGAAACCTCGCCTGCTGATGTTCGTCTGGGCCTACTTTCATAACAATTTCGGCATCCAAAACACTTGTTCCTGGCGTTTCGCCTGTCACTCTAACTCATGTTGCAAGATTATCCATCACTGATCTATGTTTAGGGATTCCAACCCTTTAATCCCTTCAATCATAAAGTTTTCGTAATAATAAAAATTTTAAAAAACCTAAATTACAAAAGGGGCCCTTCCGTTTAGTTACGGTAAGTGCACAAGCTGGATAGGGCCATACCAGCGATATAAAAATGCATATATATCAGCAATGAAGTCTTAAATCAGCATTAAATGCATCGTCGTAATAGTAATTTATCTTAGCCGTCCTTCCTCTACAATAGCGCTCACGGAGTTGTCGATAAATTGAACTTTGCGTAGCGATCTGCGCCCCCTTATACAAAGGATAGAGCTCCTCAGGAGTGCGAAGCTTATTTTAGTTCTTATGTAGTTTATAGATTCTGGATAGCTCTCTTGTCTTTTTTCACTTAGTTTTTCGGCTAATCGCAGCATCGTCCGCGTGGCTGTTGGAGCAGCGCCACCGGTGCATCCAAAAATAAGCGGGCAGAAGCTACTCTGCTCTACGTTTAAAATTCTTTGCTGATATTTGGAGTTCTTCAGCGTTTCGTGGTATTTGTATGCGTCCTTATGCAGTTTTCGCGATGTTTTAGCATGCGGGTTGAAAATTTTCACATCAAAGAAAGCGCGGCTGAATCGTGAACCCCAGAGTCCGTTTGCCTTAATGTCAAGTCGTGCCTCATCTCCAGTTGTAGTTGAATTGTTGACAAAGCTTTCGCCTTGCAATGGCTGAAGTTTCGGCTCAATCTCGTTATAGTAATAAAATCATAAGAATCAAAATACCTTTGTTTGACTGTTGTCGACTGATGATCAGTCTCTCTTTCCTTCTATCATTGTTTTTCACAATCATCTTTTTAACATTCTATTCAACCGTGCTTTGTTTTTAAATTTTTGATGACTGATGATGGAGTATTTCTCCGAAAAACTTTTCAATTCACTGATAATTATGTTCAAGATTTTACAATGCAGTCTATTTTACCACTACGACTCCTTGGAATGGAACAGGAGAGACAGCATAAATTTCGTTTCCTTTATCAATACCAACGGGCAAATTTACAGTCACATCACAATATTCAGAGAGTTTCCTGCTTGGACCAGTGTTTGAAGAACAAAGTCGTGCCTGAGTTTCTACTTTTTCGTAACGCAAAAAATGTTTGTTTCGATCAAGAAACTGTCAAAAACTTCCAAAGGAAATTGTTAACCAAAGAAGTGGCTCGAGCTCGAGCTGAACGAGCGAAGCTAGAAAGTAAGCTCACCGAATCAAGAGTTGCTTTCATAGAGAACCTAGCGGGTTGCCTTGTTCCATTCGTAATAAAAGTGTAGGTTTACCAATGGTAACTAAGATATCTAACTAAAATTAAAACAGAATAAAACGTAATAAGAGAATTAAAACTGACTGAAGTCTAAAAAGAGCAACCAGTGACTCGAAGTCCAATGGACTTCGTAGAGTGTACATTAACTGGTACTTGATTAAACATTAAAGGTCAAGGTTATAACATACTAAAATACTAAAGCACAACATTACCCACTGCACAAAAATGTATATCTGCCCGCTCTTCGATGTAGCCAATATCACTCATATACTCCATTCTCACCTCACTACACCAGGGCCGAAGTTGAAACAAAAAGTAACCGCGTTTAGCACCAATGGAAAATTACAGAGAGTACAAATTACAATGGAGGTGATTATATGGTAATATATACAGGCTACCTACAAGTTTACCCAGATATCTACAGTAAATGTACAAATTGATATGTACAATTGGGATTATGTGGCATTTTTACAAATAAGAAAAACTAACCTAAATCACTAACTAATTAGAATGGGTAATCCACTGGATAGAAGCTCAAGCAAATAAAAGAAATATAATGGTACGAGTTTAAAAGTTTTTAGAGTTTCAAATCGTGGCGTTAAATTTGTCATGAAAGCTATCGGCCTCCCTCCTTGCATCTGCATCAATGCCTGATGATATGTCGCTTCCGTCCTCATCCTGATTGTTCGTACCAAGTTCTACCAATGGAGATGGTAAACTCGCGACATTTGATGTTCGAGAAGTGGTTGTTGAGAAAGAGCCTTGTGTGGCTTCCGCCACCAGCGTTGGGTGCCAAGGTATATCTCCAACTGATGTCAACTAATCTGAAGTGGACGCCATAGAATAAATTGTCTGAGTCCGTGGGCTCTTTGAGTTGGAGAACGTAATTAGAGGTTCGTCATCGGAGTCTTTTACACTGATGGTCACCGTTCCATGCGTCACTTAGTCAATAAAACGCCTGTCTCCGTAAAATTTAGGGGGACCTGGATTTCTTCTTAAGTCTCTAATGTCTTCTCCAGAGAGCTGTCTAATCTGATTGGGTCATCGCTTGTGCTCGTTGGAATAGTGGTCGTTGTCTTCGTGTTCATTTGGCTTGATAAGGTGCTTCTAGGCTGATCTAAATCACTATGCAAATTAACAGTCGGTGTATTACATACAGTTTCCGCGTCCGTACCCAAGTAATCGTCAATTACTTTATCCCAAAGGTCTAACTCTAGCGATGGATCTAAATTATTAAACGTGGATTTTGAACCTTTCGTGATCGGGGTGTTGGTTCTCCTCATTTTATCTGCCTTTCCTCCCGTTGGTATCTAACGCGACGATGGGCCTCCTGCATTTGAGTCCGGTCTCATAAACGGGGAGTTTCTTTTTCGCTTGCCTGCTAAATCATGATTGTTAATTAGTGGGTTCGGTACTGCCGAAAATTTACTAGGGACCGACGGTTGGGTTTTATTAAAAGCTAAGTCAGATTTTCTGATCACATGTCCGCTGTCTAATGTAACCGTGTGCTTCGTGTCTGACAATGACTTTCCCCCCAATGGTTTAAAGTATGGTTCGCCTTCCCTCCGGTTAACTGTCTTCCTAAACCAGTCACCTCCTTGGCAGAACGGGTTTGACAGTGGGGCTCGCTGGAGTTTCTGTCGACTTTATCCGAGGGGTCACCCTCATACCCTCTTTTGTCCAATGCTATGTTTTCTAGATAGCCATCCTCAAACGCGTCGTCTGCTCCCCAGTCTTGTGCTCTATCCTTTCTAAACTAATCGCGTGAGAGACCAGAGTTTTCCAAAACCTGTTGGGGGATCTATTAAAATGTTTTGCAAAAGGAGAGCATCCAATGGATGATTGTTTCGTCGAACGAATATTCCAGATGATAATATCAATAGCCAAATTTAGAGATGGTTTTGGTTCGTTAAACGACATTGCCAGAAATTTAGCTTTAACAGTGTAAATGAGTCGTTCTACGACTACGTTGAATCTGTGATCCCCAACAGTACATAAAATAAAATTAATATGATTCTTCTCGCAGAAGTTTCTAAATTTGAAAGAAGTAAAACATGACCCATGGTCGGCTCCTATAGATTTTGGAAATCCGCGAAGGTGGCAATAATCTGTCATGAAAGATAAAATTGAAGAAGCCGAGGTGTTGTTCACTTCTTTTGCTGACGGGAACTTTGAGAAGCGATCGATGCATAACAAAAGGTATTTCGAGTTACCCCAATTTTTTTCCAATGGACTCGCAAAGTCTAAATCTACTTCTTCATTTGGTTTGGTCAGAATCCGTAACTTATCCGTATTATTCGTCCCTAATATCACTTTTAGGCTCTTACCGGCCTTGATGAACTGGATGCAATTTTTCCCGTGATAGTAAGTCTCCCTGTATAGATGTGGCCACCAAATGTTCTCTTCCAAGGTTTTCATCCCGAACTGTCTTGGGTGTGTTTCATGCAGTAATGACAGGAATGGCGACCTTAGAGCTGCTGGTACTATCAATTTGTTATCGTTAAATAACAATCCTTCTTTAACGTGAATGTCTCTCTGAAAGTTCTTTAGGTAGGCTCCGAACTTATCCAATTTATCCAGAATTTATCCAATCTGCCTTCCTCTACTGCCTTCTTCACCTCCTTGAGGATTTTGTCTTGGTCCGTCATCAGTTTCATTAGCTTGTTTGAGCAATGATCTTTAAGAGATGGCGGAGTGTCTGGTAATTTGAGATCTCCCTTGTACTTGACCAGTAGTTTCTTCTGTAAATCTGACATTGTATCGTTATTGAAGTTTAACGAAATTCCTTTATTTTCTGCCCTGAGGGAAAATTTTAGCCAGTTTGAATGTAATGAATTCTTGTAAATGTTTTTTCTGATCTGAATTTAATGACCGATTAATTGAAAGTATTGACTGGGCAAGAAAAATTAAAACGGTGTTATCTGATCAATCAAAATAATTGAAATCAAATTTTGATAAATTTAGTGGAACACAAACGCTAGTACAGGACTCTGAACGTGAGTGATTGGAATTACAAATTCTATCCGTGTCGTTCACATAGTTCAGAATATTCGAGAAGAACGATGCTAAGCGATAATTATTTCTTTACGCCCATTGGATTATTAAAATCCAAATTGCTGATCGTGTTTACATCCACTGGATTATACAGTTTGTTCTTTTTACAATTATTCTTTTTACAATCACTATTTACAGAGAGGTTTTCTAGAATCTTTTGTACTGTAGCCACTATAAATTCGCTATCATAGTGAGAGGTTGGGAGTGCTTTTCCTGAAGGTAATCTCGGCAATAAATCTGTAAATCCCATTTCTTTTCCCGGCATATGTTTGATCTTGAAATTAAATGGTAAAAGTCGGTTTACCCAAGGGGTTAGTCTGCTGTGCATAGTTTTGTAACTCTGATTCGCATTTAGTGCTGATAGCAATGCCTTATGGTCCGTTACAATTTCGAACTCAGCACCATACAAGTAATTTTTAAAGTGCTCTGTCGCCCAGACTACTCCGAACAATTCAAGTTCATTAGTCGAGTATTTACTTTCGTGATTATTTAAAAATTGGGAAGCGAATGCTATTGTTAACCAATTCTCCCCATCTCATTGTTCTAGGGTGGCTCCCAGGCCGCTATGAGAAGCGTCTGTCTTAAGTCTTGACATCCTTTTTATGTCAAAATGGTTGTTCTCTGTGATGTTACTTATTTGTTGTTTTAGTTTTTCAAACGCCTTCGTATGCTCGTCGTTCCATTGGTAAACTGATTTCTTTACGAGAAGTGGTTGTAAGGGAGAATTTAGGGATGACAAGTTTGGGACGAATTTCATATACTGATTGATTCACCCAAAGAATGACCTTAGTTCGGAAATGTTTTTGGGATTTGGTAGGCTTTTTATCGAATCTGATAACGGTCCGTAGTATCCCGTTAAAAACCTATAGGTCTCGGTGGTTTCGCCGCCCACAATACTTAAGTTACACTGTTTGCTGGTTTCTGTACATAATTGTAGTTGACTGTACGCATTTATTAGATCTAGACTACTAAATCAAACTTCTCCTGACTCTTTGCTTGACAGTTGGAGCGCTATGTTGTCTATCAGTTCATGTATGTTTGGCATTTGATATTTGTTCTTGAATATCTGGTTATTTAATAGTTTCGAGTCTAATACCAACTTGATGCTACCGTCTTTTTTTCTTGTACTCACTAATGGACTTATGAAACAATCTTCATCGCTTTTGTTTAGCTTCACAATATGCCCCTCTTTTTCCATTCTATTTAGTGTCATCTTTACATTATCTAGTAAATGCAGGGAAACTCTTCTACCTTTGGTTTGGATAGGTTAGAATGGAGAGTGAAAATGTGTAATTTTTCTGTCCAATGGTATCTTCCCAACTTTGTTAAATATTCTTTTGTACTTATGATACAGGTTAAGAATTGTGTCTGAGTTATTGTTTAACTTACACAACTCTGGGCGTGATATGTTGTTGACGGGTAGTAGAGGCTGTCGTTGAGCTATCTCGATTCCAATTCTCGGTAGATTGTCGTTTCCCAAGATATTCCTCTCATGTCCAGAAGTGATAAAAAAATGGAGTTTCGTCCGCAATCCATCCATTGGATTGTAATCTTACTATCACTTTCCCGATGATGTTGATTGTGTCGTTGATAAACCCGCAGTATAGTTCCCTAGTTTTTTTCTCTACCGGGTGTATTTTTAATTGGGGATTTCTCAACTTCAATTCGTGTAGGACGTTTTGCTTCAGGAGGCTCACTGGGCTTGCAGAATCCACTGCAATGTTCAACTTAACTATCGGATCGTCTCCCAGTCCGATTTTGACTAATTTCTTGGTTTCCAAGCCATTGGTATCGTATATTGTTCTGATGTTAAGAACGGAATAGTCATCGTTGTCACTTATCCCCTCTTCGGTCCACGCGTTGAACGCTCCGCCAAAATTCTCTTTGCTTCTTGCTTGAAGGTTTTCTGGGGAATATGAACAATTCTAACTATTTACAGTTTCATCTACAGTATTTACAGCGGGTTTTCTTCCTTTCGATTTAAACAGTCTTCCAAAATGTCCATTATATTTACAAATATTACAAACACTTTCTTTCGCCGGACACAGATTCAAATGACCCTTGGTAAACGCATTCCCGCATTTCATACAAGTATTTGATTTTTCAATTTTCAGGCTTGGTTCCTTTTTTACATTATTAAAATTTTTGTGCACTCTACAGCTACTTCCTGTCGTGTTGAATGATTTAGTCATATTTGCTACTTTAAGGTGGTAATAATAGCCTTTTTCGTCGATGATTGCTTGCTTGAGTACATCCATTGGATTGAGGGTTTCCGAAAGTAGTCTACGTTGTAAGTCACAATTTCTCATGTTAAAAATAAATACGTCTCTAATCCACTCCTGTTCTGCATTGATTGCAATTTCACACGATCTTGCTAAATCTGATAATGCGCCCTAAAATTGTTCGTAGGATTCTCTATCCTTTTGTTTCCTGCTCAATAGTTTGTATCGGTAAAACATTATTTTAGATGGTTTGATAAAAGGCGATTCTAGCAGTTCGTAAAATTCTTTGAATGAGATTCCTAGGACTTTTACCCTTGGATGTTTTTGGGCAAAAACTCTTTTTCCTTCCGCCCCTAAGGCCAAGTACAGAATTGATCTTACTTTTTTGTCGGCCTCATATCTCCTCATTCCTCCGAACTTCCCTTTCTCTTCTGCTAGTCTTTTCTCTTCTGCGTGTTCGTAGACTCGCATTACTTCTTTATTCCTGGCCTCCCCAGCTTTCCTCTGTTGGTCAGTTTCCTACTCCTGGGCGCCTTCTAGAATCGGTAACGTCGTCTCCCCTTCCACTGGTTCTTTAAGATTATCTATGTTTAGATTTTCCTTCGCAATGATAGCCAGATGGAATTGGTCTATCCAGTTGTTCCAATGGGTGGGAGGTTCTACCGTGTGGTTCGGCCAAAAGGCGGGTATTCCCCGCAGGTTCGAATCAGTAGTTGACTGCGCCATAATAAAAGTGTAGGTTTACCACTGGTAACTAAGATATCTAACAAAGATTAAAACAGAATAAAAAGTAATGTGTGAATTGAAACTGACTGTAGTCTAAAAAGAACAACTAGTGACTAGAAGTCCAATGGACTTCGTAGAATGTACATTAAATGGTACTTGATTAAACATTAAAGGTCAAGGTTACAACATTCTAAAATACTAAATCACGACACTTCGCCTCAAGTCTTTGGATACAATATCAGAGCTGGAAGTTCGACACAACAGGAAAATTTTCAATAAAAAGTAATTGAAAATTTGAGTGCTCTACAGGACCGGCAGTTACTAAACACATCCAACTACCTCACTGTTTTGGATAAAATTTGCATCCATATATTCGTCAGTTTAGTTGAAAATTGCTTCGTTTTGGCCCTAAGCATCCTGTGCTCAAGCGTTTCAACTAAAAACTATTTCTTGCTCATGTTGATATTCTACTGGACGATCTGAACTGTGCTGATATATCTCCTGAAAAACTGAACAAAATTAATGCTCTCACTGTGGGTTATACTGCAAAGTCTAGGAGGCAAGGTTTGACGGAAAAGTTACCCGTGCTATCAAGTGCCTGAAAGATCAAAACGTTCCTAATGTTCCGTACGGCAAAGTTTCTGACTTTTGCATTATGAAAGAAACGACGTATCATCAGAAGTTGCTAGACTTGCTAGCCGTTAAAAACTTTCAGAAAGTTACCATCAACACTCGAGCCAGTGGGGAAGAAAAGAAAATTCGCTTTTTTTGTTATTCATTCACCGGTGTTTAAACTTATCAAAATAATTTTTACACTAAGTGCTACCTTGTGGTTCCCAACCAGCTCGCTTTTATGGCCTCTCTAAAGTGCACAAAGTCAATGCACAATTGCGGCCGATCCTTGAAGTTCGCTGTCCAGGAACCCAGTGATGATGGCTGCTTGGCTTTCTTAGACTTGTCTGCTAAACTTTCCAACGGTTTTGTCTATACCACTTGGAAGAAAACAGACACTTGTGTTATCCTCACTTATCACGCAACTGATCCCAAGCTCTGGAAATCGAGAACTGTCTCGGGTTTTGTCAACCGGGAATATAAATCCACCAGCACATGGAAGAGTTTTTCGGAAAGCCTGATTAAAGCCGAAAAAATTCCCAGGAACAACCAGTATCCTAAGGCAGTAGTACAATAGATCATTAACAAGACTCTTAACAACATCTTATTCAAACGCGTTCAGTGCAGCTGAAAAGTCAAGCCGTGCGCGTTTAGTTTTGTCTCTTCAATACCAAGGTCCACACAGTGAGACCTGGGCTCGTAACATCAAGTAAATTCTTGATACTTGCAATACCTATTTCACCATTGAAAAACTAAAACTGAAAAACTGAAAAATCCAAAGTTCCTTTTTCCTTATGTAGTAATATTATTTATCACATTTCTTGTCGTAGCTTCCCTGTCAACTATGTCGGGCAAACAGTTCGAGGCCTCTCAACCAGGATAAAGCCCTGGAAGAGCAGGAATGCCAGTTTAAGATCAATTCACCGAATGACGTCTTCGCAAGTTTCTCTGGACGATGTTAAAGTGCTCGACTCGTCACCATCTCTCAAGGTTTTACTTGCATTACAAGCCCTGCGTATTCGCTTCATCTGTCCAAGTCTCACAACAAAAGATGAGTATCGGAGCCGCACGCTGACTTATTCCCTCTGAGGTATTCTCCAGAAGAGAAATCTTGTTTGATTGTTGATCAGTCTCTCGTTCCTTGTATCATTGTTTTTCACAATCTGATTTTTAAAATTCCACTCAACGGTGCTTTAATTTTAGATTTCTGATGACTGATGATGAAGTTTTTCTCCGAAAAGCTTTTCAAGACACTGATGTTTTTGTTCAAGGAATAATCATTAAAAAAAAATCATAATGTTAATCATAATAATCATAAAAATAATTAATAAAACAGTGATTTTATCATTTTTCACACGAGAAACAGTTTCAAAATATTCTTTCGTAAGAGATTTGAAAGTTTAAATGGTGTCTTTTTTGTAAAAACTAAACCTTCATTCGAACGTTAACGCTTCATTGGTTTCATAACATTTCGATCAATTTACATCGAATTCCTCGCTGTTAGCTGATGTCACTTTCAATCAATTTTTATGTTTTTTAAACAATGATCTCTTATGCTAAGTTTCGTTTACCGGTCAAGTTTCAATTGGCAAAGTTTTCAACTCTTGAGACAAAATAATAACGCCTGCAGTGAAAAATTGATTGATTATCAAGGAAAAAACTGCTAGCACACTCTCTTTCAATAGCCAAAGCTACAAACCAAGTTGGCCGATTACTTTATTAGCTACTTCAGCGTCCATCAAGCTTTGCCAAAAAATATAGTATTATCTTTAAAGGTACTTCGACCAAGATTTCAAAAAATTTGAAGGTTTGAAGTAATTTATGGTAAAAAGTATCGATAGTTTTTGGATCCAGTATTTTCAGTAGATTTGAGCGGCGCTACAAATTTCAAACTTGTAACACATATTTAGCAATAAGTTTAGTAGAATATACCATCATAAACTTTCTAAAGTGGGCTATAAGACAACCGACGTGACAATTTATTAGGCATCACGAATACTTCGGTGTTACTCATTTATTCATACAACTTATTAATTTTTCAAAACAAAAAAGAGTTGATTACGAATAAGCCAGAGCTGTTTCTCATGGTTGAGAAAACTGGTTGGTTTAATTCAGAAAACAAGCTAAATTGTATAATCCAACGTATAGCCACCGACTAAACTGTGCGTGAAAAAAAAACAGATAGAACTCTGCGTAAAAAAACGGAGTTTTGCTTCAGTTTATTAACCAAGGCTTAAACTAGTTTTATATTTTTCATACGGTTGGTATTTTTTGCTGCTTCGCAAGAAAGCGCTAAATAAAAACACAAAAAGCTGAGTAATTTGTTTTGTCTACGAAACGTGCTGCTTTACTACTACTACTACTACTACTACTACTACTACTACTACTACTACTACTACTACTACTACTACTACTACTACTACTACTACTACTACTACTAAAAGAATTTATTCCCTTTAAAATATAAAGGCATCAAACAAAAGAAACGGTATGATTATGTACACAAGACATCACGAACGGCAATTTATGCAAGGGCAACAAAGTAGCATTGAACAAGAGTTGTTTAAGTTGAACACATCAATTCTTTTTTTCAGATAGATTTTCAATTTTGCTTTGAAAGTTTCAGGCGATGAGAAAATGTCGGCTATGTTGTTTGCTGAAATCATGTTGGCATACCGACAGACGCGATAGAAAAAAAATTGCTCTGTAAAGAAGAGTCGACAATTCTGGGTTGTTGAAAGCTTAGGGCGTGAGCTATTGCGAAGGTCTTTGGCTACAAAGGTAAAATTTATGTATCTGTAAAGGTCGAAATCAAATTGATCAGTCAGGACTCGATTAAGAAAACACATATCATGTAAAGCTATAGTGAAGGAAATTGGCAAGGAATTCGTTTTTCTAAGTTGTTCTGTATAGTCGTTCACTCCCGTTACCCATTTCAAACATTTTCTGTTAAATAATTCTAGTTTGCGGCGATATGTTAAAAATGGAAACCAGACCTGACTACCGTATAATAAAATACTCATAATACATAGCTGGTAATATTTGAATTTGGTTCTCATGGATACTCCATAAGAAATTGAACGTTTTAAGAAATGGAAAGCTTTGTTAACTGCAACCAGTTTGGTTTTAATGTGGATATCCCATTTTAAATCACTAGATATTGTTACTCCGAGATCTTTGATAGATGAAACTGACGGAATTAGGTAATCATTAAGGCAAAGAGTAAATTTGGGGGAAGTTGAGTCAAAACAAATAACTTTTTATTTATCAGAATTAAATGTCATTTCGTTTTCAAGCGTCCAATTGATATATAGATCAAAGTCTATTTGAACCAAGGAAAAGTCATTTTTTAAAATAGAGTTTGCTGTCAACAGCAAACAGAAAGCAATTAGAGGTTTTCAAGTCAGCTGGCATGTTATTAATTAAGAGTATAAATAGCAAAGGGCCGAGTACACTTCCTTGCGGAACACCACTTGTTACATGGCCTTTTTGGAGATGCTTCATTCTTAATTAAGACAATTTGCGAGCGGTTTGTGAGATAGGAAGCAAAAAGTTCAAGAAAGCTAATTTCAAAGCCTAAATTACCAAGTTTCGAAATAAATATATGATGAGGAACTTGATCAAAAGCCTTGCGAAAATCGAAGTACACAGAAAGACATTCATTTTTTGCCTCAACGTCGTTATAAATCTGATCTAGGTATTGAAGAAGCTGAGGAACAGTCGATCGCTTGGTCATAAAACCATGTTGAGCAGGTGTAACTTTAGCCCGAATTTTAGGATAAATGAAATCGAAGATCATTCTCTCCAGAATAATCGATAATTGAGGCAATATGCTAATCGGGCGATAATTTTCAACATTTTCGGGATTACTAGATTTAAGAATTCGCGTAATAAACGCACATTTCCAAAGTTCTGGCCACGTTTTAGTTTCCAAAACCTTGACAAAGAGCTGCACGACTAGAGGAGATATTAATTCACTGCAGCAGTTAAGATTAAAGATTGGGATGCGGTCGTTGGTAATACAAGAAGTTTTAGCAAATTCGAGAGCTTTCTCGACCTTTTTAAGGTTGACATGGAGATCGGATAGAAAAATGGTGGGTTTTTCGGGTTGTAGGATTTGAATTTCGTGCTTTTCTAGAAACACTGAAAGAAGTAATCATTCAAAAGAATGGCTATTTCAATAGAAGTGGATGCTTTTCTATTCATCCAGTGCATTTGGTTTGGTAGTTTCCTTTTGGTAAAAGATCGAAGGTATTTAAAGCAATCACGGGTAGAATTTGGTCTTAAAGATTCAAGGAGACAAGTTTTATCCAACTCGATTGAATTGTCAAGGTCTTGTTGGATCAAAGCTAACAAACGTTAGATACAAAATCAACAATTAACATTACTCTTAATTTTTATTCACGCAACGAATCCAAAACAAACAATTCACTTTCTGCAGTTTTCGATTTGAGCACGTTATCTTAATTAACTGTTGATTAAAAACCAGCCAAGACAAATGGTGTAAAACGCAGTTCGTATCTTGGAGCATTCAGTTTTTCCTCCAGTAGATTATTAAACTGCCAGGAACACTAATCGCATCCCATTGTCCTACAGGTTAGAGGTTTGCTTTATTTGTTAGAAATACTTGAGAGTCATTTTTTTTCAATTTTAAAACTAAATTCCTGATAGAACGTTCACAGCAAATCACCCGAGTTGACCAAAATTTCTTATCATACAGTTCCATACATTTCCATACGTACAAAAATTTAAATGAAATCTCTATGATAAGCATTTTTCTATATATGAAAAGTGTATGATAGTATTTTTCCAAAAACTAAAAAATTTGATTTTCTTCTAAGTTTAATTTCTGAAAGTTAT
The DNA here is from genome assembly GCF_963678635.1 of Symsagittifera roscoffensis. Taxonomy (NCBI): domain Eukaryota; kingdom Metazoa; phylum Xenacoelomorpha; order Acoela; family Convolutidae; genus Symsagittifera; species Symsagittifera roscoffensis. The sequence continues at coordinate 3,400,161 of NC_087071.1, forward strand.
CGGGTTGTGTTTGTAAACGAACGCAAGTGACATAGATCGTGCTTTACTCAAAGCTGGAATCAACAAAGGTTGGACGGTCTTGCATTTAAAAGCAAAGAAAAGAACCTGGATTGTCTTTAAGCTGTTTTACTCAAATCATATAGCAAAAGTAACGCTATTTAAAATTTTGGCAAAAGTTTTAAACGATGATTTTTTTTAAATTTCAAATTATCAGACACTGATCAAGGCATACATAAACATACAATACAAAAAAACAGAAGTATTCAGCGTTTTTAAAATAAATTATTGAGCGAAAAGGAAAAATAATCCAACAATATTGTACCCAGGATTAAGTCCTCAAA